>NC_054468.1:138829457-139132314 GCF_017639515.1 Carcharodon carcharias | reverse complement strand
TTCGTCAGGCTGCCAATGCATGGAAATCGCTTTCCCACAATTCAAACGAGAGAAATGCCATATGCAAATAACAGTGTGAGAATCCCCTCTCGATGGGAATTTTTGAAATATCAGGACTCACTGGACTGATTCAACCTCACTATTGTAAAGCCTTATGAACATTACTATCTATCAATTTTGCCAGCTAACTTTATGATTTTTGATAATTGTATACATATTCAAAGGAATACAATGGTAATGGAAAATAAAGTATAAAGAATTGCCCAATGAGTAGAAATTGGTTTAGATGTTGATGAGCATGAAGCAGCAGTGCAGAACAGCATTCCCCCTTTTAATAATTGCATAATTGCCTGACCGAAATCTTCATAGAATTTAAGGACATAAATAGGAGCAGAAGTAGGCCCTTCAACCCTTCGACCCCACTCTGCCATTCAATGAGATCATGGCTGATCTTCTACTGCAGCACTATTTTGCTGCACCATCCCCATATCCCTTAATATTTTTAAAATGTAGAAATCTATCATTCTCAGTCTTAAGCTTACTTAACGGCTAAGCCTCCACAGCCCTCTGAGGCAGAGAATTCCAAAGATTCATCACCCTCTGAGTGAAGAAATTCCTCCTTCTCTCAGTCCTAATTGGCTTGCCCCTTATTCTGAGACTGTGTCCTTTGGTTCTACCAAGGGGAAAATTCCTTCCAGTTCTACCATGTCAACCCCTGTAAGAATTTTGTATGTATGAATGAGATCACCTCTCATTCTTCTAAACTCCAGAGAATAAAGGCCCAGTCTATTTAATCTTTCCCCATTGAACAATCCCTCCATCCCAGGAATTAGTTCGGAGAACCTTCGTTGCACTCCCTCATTAGCAAGTATATCTTTCCTTAGGTAAAGAAACCAAAACTGCACACAATGCTTCAGGTGTGATCTCACCAAGGCTCTATATAATTGCAGTAAGACATCTTTATTCCTATACTCAAATCCTCTTGTTATGAAGGCCAACATACGATTTGCCTTCTTAATTGCTTGTTATATCTGCATGTGGCCTGCACAGACTCATGAACAAGGACACCCAAGACCCTTTGAAGTTCAATACTTCCCAGCCTCTCACCATTTAAGAAATACTCTGTACTTCTGTTTTACTTACCAAGTGGATAGCCTGATATTTCTCCACATTGTATTCCATCTGCCAAATGTTTACCCACTCGCTTAGCCTCTCTAAATCCCCTTGAAGCTTCTTTGCATCCTGCTCACAACTCACACTTTCACTTAGTTTTGTGTTATCTGCAAACTTGGAAATATTGCATTTAATCCTCACATCCAAATTACTGATATAGATTGTGAATATCTGGGGCCCAAGCATTGATCCTTGTGGCATCTCACTTATCACAGCCTGTCAACCTTAAAATGACCCATTTATTTCTACTCTCTGTTTTCTGTCTATTAACCAGTTCTCAATCCATGCCAGTATATTCTGCCCAATTTCATGTGCTCTAATTTTGTTTACCAACCTCTTGGGTTGGACCTTATCAAAAGTTTCCTTAAAATCTAAATATACCACATGCACCCTTATCTATCCTGCTAGTTACATCCTCAAAAAACTCCAGCAGGTTTGTCAAACGTGATTTCCCTCTCTGTCCAACCTTGCCATTACTTTTGAAATGTCCTGTTATCACACCCTCGACTAAAGATTCTAGCATTTTCCCTACTACTGATGCCAAGCTGGCAGCTCTGTAGTTCCTAATTTTCTCTCTCCCCCTTTTTTAAATAGCAGAGTTATATTTGCCACCTTCCAATCTGCAGGAACCATACCAGAGTCTATAGAATTTTTAAAGATGACCATCAATGCATCTAACAGCTCTTCAGCCATCTTCTTCAACACTCTTGGATGTAGATCATCAAGTCCAGGGGATCTATCTACTTTAAATCCCATTACTTTATCCAGTACTATTTTTTACTAATATTAATATCTTGCGGTTCCTTGTTTATGCTAGTCACATCATTCTCCATTATTTCTGGGAGAGTTTTAGTTTTTTTCCTCCATGAAGACAGACACAGAGCACTTGTTTAGTTTCTCTATTTCCTTATTCCCTATTATAAATTCTCCTGGCTCTGCTTGTAATGGACCCACATTTGTTTTTGCTATTTTTTTTCTTTTTACATTCTTATAGAAGATTTTACAGTCCATTTTTATATTTCTGGAATAGTTTACTCTCATATTCTATTTTCCCTTTCTTAATCATTTTGTTGATCCTTCTATGCAGGATTCTAAAATGCTCCTAATCCTCAAGTGTACCATTCCTTTTTTGGCAATTTTATACACCTCTTCCTTATATCTAATATAATCCTTGATTTCTTTTGTCAGCCATAGTTGGAATACTTTCCTTGCTGGGGTTTTATGATTTAAAGCAATGTATATTTGCTGTAAATTATGTATTAGTTCTTTAAATGTTAGCCATTGTCTGTCTACTGTCATAACTTTTAACGTAGTTTCCCAATCCACCATAGCCAATTTGCCCCTCATACCTTCATAGTTTCCTTTGTTTGGGTTTAAGACTCTAGTTTCTGATTGAACAACATCATTTTCGAACTTAATGTAAAATTCCTTCATATTATGGTCACTCTTTCCTAAATTTCCTTTACAACAAGATTATTAATTAGCCCTTTTTCATTGCACAATGCTAGATCTAAAACAGCCCATTCCATAGTTGGTTCCTCAATGTACTGCTCTAGAAAACCATCTTGCCTACATTTCAAGAAATTGTCCTCCACAACATTCATATCAATAAGGACTGGAAATTTCCCTGAATTGCACTAAGTATGGTGGCAAGCGTGAAAAAAGACGTTTCTTCCACCAGCTGCAAGGGCAGGTTTTTGCGCCATATTGTCCACTTCCCACCTCATTAATTATGCAGCCACAGGAATCGCGCCGTACCACTGGTGGGCGGCCTCTGAATCACCCACCATGTGGTTATCTCACCATTTCCTCACTCCAGGTGCCATACCTAAACTGTAGCCTCACACACAGTTCTCACTACTTGCAGCCCAGAACTGCTCCAGTGAAGACATGGCCCCAAAAGCCAAAAAGTGTTTCCCTACCTTTGAAATGCCTTTTTTATATATATTATATATATAAATATATAATATATATTATTATATAGTTCCTCACTTCACCTAACTCCCCCGCTCACCAAACTCCCAGCTTCTCACTCTGTGCACTCAAGCCAAGCAGCCCTCAGAGACTCCTGTACTTACACTCTCTGAAAAACACACGAGTCAGTTCTGCTAAAGATCAGAAACCAATTTTACTTAACTTGCGACAACTGTTCTCAGAGAACTTGTTTCAGCCTGGAAGAAACTTAACTTACCTCTTAACTTAAACAATCATTTTTAGTTACTTGCTAAATGTAAACAAAAACTAGACTTTAGATAAAGATTAACCCTTAAGATCCCCTCACTCACCAAACTCCCAGCTTTGTACTCTGTGCACTCAATCAGCACTCAAGGCTGGTGAGATAATTAATAGGAATTTGCTGAATGGAATTTGACCAAGCTGAAACAAGCCTACGTTGACCAAAACCAAAAGATCAGTGTGGCAACACTGAACAAATCTAAAGACTTAACAACAACTTGCATTCATATACCAGCTTTAACGCAGTAAAACATTCTATTTCATGGACAATTATCAGGCAAAATTTGACATTGAGCCATACAAACAAATAGTACAACAAGACTTTGAACCTAACTAAATAGGACACATTGCTGGTAATACTGGCAATAAACTTCCCATGGTTTATTTGATAGCAATAGTCATGAAATTACGATGGATGATGAACGTTTCAGAATGCAAAGAAGAGGTTGCTCTGTAACATAATGAGCCCCTGTGGAGAGTATTCTCTGGCCGCGTTTCCCACCCTCAGACGTTGGGAACTTCATTGTGATACATCTGCATATCATTACAAGCCCAGGTCGCCGGAATCATACCCCCACGCTGGATCATCCGAGCATGTTTGTGTGTTTAAACACCGACGTGTTTCACAGCTGTATATAAACAATGTGCACCAGGGAATGCATGATTAATGATGAAGGATTAGGACGATATGGTGTGAGAAGTTGCCATTGCGGCTGGCTGGTAAAACGTTCTTTTTCCCGCCCGCTACCGCACATAGTGCCAACCTGGAACGATTCCGCCCATAGTACCTTTCTTTTCTTACTTCTAAACTGATGTTGGAAGCAGCCTTAACAGAAATGTCTTTCAAGTAAACTTTGGAGTGAGAATTTGACCTATTAACTGCAATGGTTACAGCTGCAAGTTTCTCCATCCCATATTGACTGCCCATGCCACCGAACACACCTGGCACCAATGGGTATGGAAAATTCCACCCTGTATATCTTACATGAATGCCAAGAGTTAATTGTGAAATTGCAATGTGCTTAACCCTTAATATCTTAATGGTACCAAAAAGGGAGTGCCAAACTGATGTTCAAAAACAAATGGTTGCTTCTGAAACCAGCAGATGTCCTCCCGCACGCTGCAAACCTCTGCAACATTTGAAATCAATAGTTCAGGGCAATTCCACCTTGTCTTTTGCTTGCAGACTTCTGCTCAAAATGTGATAAAGTGGTTGGACCGTAATGGAGGCTGCTGTTTTCAGGACAGTCATTCAAAAGCAGAAGATTAACATTGCTGCCACGGAATGGTAAAAGGTAAGAAGAGCGAGCTGTTTGCAACAGATTCCCTCAGTCATTCTGATCCAGTAATTGAAAAATCAATACAGAGAAAAATCAACTGGGGCATATAGGTGCCGGAGCAGCGGTCTGGTGCACTCCGGCAGCACTACACCCGCGACTACCAAAACAACTTGCATTTGTATAGCAGTTTTAATATAGTAAAATGTCTCAAGGTGCTTGAAGCACAATTTGAAATTGAGTCATATAAAGAGGTTTTAGGACTGGTGACCAAAAATTTGATCAAAGATGTAGATTTTAAGGAGGATATCAAAGCAGGAAAGAGAGCTAGAGAGATAGAGAGGGTTAGGCAGGAACTCCCACAGTTAGGGCCACAGCTGAAAAGAAAACTGCCAATGGAATGGGCAAAGGAAATCTGAGATGCAGAAGATGGGTCCAGTTGGCTTTTACATTACATAAAGTCAATGTTACTCCAGTCTAAAAGGCTAAACTGAGCTTTTCAAAACACAGTTGTTTGTTTCAATTAATTTAAGATCACATTCTCTGTGTGAAAATTGGTTGGTTAATGTGGACTTGCAAAATGCCTTTGCTTTGGTTATCTGCTATTGTATTTGTGATGCTAGTTCTATGCATGTATGAAATGTTGTTAAAAGCAAAAAGCAAAATACAACTGATGCTTGATGTTGGGAAGGTGTTGGTTGCAGAACATATTTATTAAAGAAGCCTTCATAATCTTCTGTACATTCACAGCAAGACTTTATAAACTACTCAGAACTATATACAACTGTGCAGTAAAGGGCACAGGTATGGAGTTATTTCCATCTTAGATCTTGCCACATCTCTAACCAAGATCCTACTGACCCTAGGTCTAGGTCATGTGCCTCCTTACATCACTGTGTGGTTGGTGCTGTACTCAATCCAATATTAACCATGTATGTGCCAGGCGCTTCTTCTACACCTACCCCCACCCTAAGTCTTTATACCTTGAGTATAGAGGTACAATAGTTTACTTGGAGTCTTACATTTCTGTAAGTCTTATACATTTAACTTATATTTACCTTATTGTTACAACCTTAATGCTATTTCAACAATATTACAGTACTAGCATTAACAACATTCTCACTACCCCATCTTCCCCCTTCAAATCCTTGATGTTTGAGTTTCAGGTGGAACACTTCCACATCTCGTTCACCGCTCTGTCAGGAGAGTAGTTGGGTCTGTTGGTTCTGTTCTTGTGGTTGGCTTGGAGATTGCACTAGCATTTGGGTATGCTTTCATTCGTTTCTTCAATTGTTTTATGTTGAACAACATCAGGTTGGTTCAGCTTTTGTGTCAATGCATGGTTGCTGTTCCTCTTAATAGTGGGATGGATGAAAATGGCATTTGTCTCCTTGGCATTGCTTCTTTTTCTGTGTGGTCCATCTATAAGTCCTCTGAGGCTGAGGAAGAGTGTTTCTGTGACTATAAAAAGATTGCATGGTATGCTCACCTCTGCTTTTTGTTGTTGATGGTGATAGACTGCTACTCAGTTTCAGCATCCCTTGTGATTGTGGCATGCTGACTGCAAGTTGCAGATCGTGCACTGAGGTTGATGTGTCGACCAGCTGCACCATCATTGTAGTTGGAGATAGAGGCTTCTTAGACTGCTGATCACTTTCTAGTACCGCTTCCACTGGAGGTGGCATAATAATATTGTGGGCAATAGATTGGTTTGACCATTGGGGACTTTCCAGGACCTGGAATGATAATGGGCAAACCTGCTCCACAAAGAGAGAAGAGAGATCGAAGGTGAAATCTAAGTCTGAATTATCTTCAGTATTTAAGTACTCAGCATTGTGCTGTTCTGGCTGGCTAATGATAATGGTAGTCTTTACATCCTCTGCAATCTGGAGGAGGTCCAGGGCTACGCAGGCATCCCTCCTCAGAAGAGAAAAAGGCTGGTTAAGGATTAGGTACATCAGCTCAAAGATTTTTTTTCTGCCATATTTCAGTGGTCCAAAGGTCAGGCCGATGACCGGGAATCAGACTCCCCATGCTCTTTAAAGTGAAGTATCCGTTGTTCAAAGCCAGAGGCCTTTGAGCCATGGTTCTTCATTAGACAGAACTGTGTCACTGGCACCTGAATCTAATTTAAAATTTGTTGAATGACCATTTACCAGGATGTTAGTATCCCAAAATGATGAACCACACTCTTCGATCTCACCCAAGAAGCATCTGTGTCTCCTGGGTTTTTGGTGTTGACCTTGTGGATTACCTTTGGAGTGTCTGTGTGGTTCTGGGTTTTAACTTGTACAGTTTACCAAAATGTCCTTGTCTGCTGCAGTGGAAGCATTGGGCTGTGCTCACAGGACACTGATCTCTCCTGTGAGGGCACAACATACCACAGTGCTGGCAAGGTCACTCTGCTGGGTGGTTCAGGAATTGCTTTCCCTGATTTGGATTGTCCCTGCATCTTTGTGATCAGGTAAGTTGCATTAAGGTTGGCTTCTGCCCATGTGTTGCTTTCTCCCCTTAGGATTCTCCTGGGTTGCTCACATAGCTCAAACAGTCCAGCTAGCTGGATTGCCTTGTCTACACTGAGTCTGCATGTTTGCAGACTTTTTGCTGAAGTCTAGAGAAATGCTGTCACATAAAAATATTTCCCTCAAAAGTCTCCAATTTTTGACTGGACTGGGCCTTGGGTGAGTCCCAGTGTAGTTAGAAGTGTGGAATTGTAAACCATGTTGAAGATTTTAAAAGTGTGGGTACAGCTTCAAGGGCTTACAGGCTTCCAAGATGGCATCACCATTCACTGCAGAACAATGGATTTAACACACTCGCCAGTTTTGGTGGGTTTCACAAAATGGTGGCAGTGTGCTTTGGGAAGAAGAATTCTCAACAATGGCTGCACGGTTAGCAGTCTGCAGTCTTGACTGAATGAGCGATGTAGCATTGCAAGTAATGAGGCATTTAAATCAACTGCAGACTTGCTATTTAAGGATGTGGATGGTTGCAAAGTTCCCAAGGGTTGACTAAATTAACTATGAATTTGACATTTCTGTACAATTCAGAGGCCACATATTGAAGCACAGAGTCGGGGAATGGGAATTAGCGACGGGTCTCATTCAAACGGTGCTTCTGACTGAATTAGTAAAAGGGGCTTCTCAGGGCTGGCTGCAGCCTGGAAAATAAAAGAATGTGGTTCACTCTTGCAGGCTATGAACTCTACTTGCTGAAGCTGGATGTCAGAGGGAGATTCAATAGAGTCTTCTGCTGCAGTAAAACTTCAGCCTTTTAGTTTCCAGGCTTTTCTCTCCGGTGTTTCTCCTTGCACATTTTCTCAGCACCTGTAGCTTCAGTTGGGAGCTTCTTTTCAGTTCGAAATCAGTTGAAGATTTTCTTTCTTTAAATCTTTCAGCTTTTCTGTGAGGATGAGGGTTTTTCATCCTGGAGCTACCACCATATTGGTTACAGAATGTGTCTGTTAAAGAAGTCTTTGTCATCTTCAGTATATTAACAGCAAGTGGTGGCCCATAGCATTGGGGAAGCTTCTTTAACTAAAAATTGATTGGATGCAAAGTTTGGATTTGTGGCCCTACTGGAGACGGTGCTACAGAGGACTTCTGAGAATGGGTGCACTGCACGTTCAGCTGCTTCTGCTGAGACCTATGCAACAAGCCATTCTAGGAAGGGTATTTGCGCGGCGTCTCTGCCTGTACCAGAAGTCTCTGAACTGGATCTGCTCTGTCATTGTCCCATTCAGCCTTATCAGCTGATTTGACACTCTGTCTCCAAACTTGCACCACGCAGGCCCATTCAACTTCATTCATCTGCAAAAGGGGCCCAGCACTCACACTATTTAAAGGCCAATCACCCTACTTGCAGGTGAGTTATCTTTGGAAGTACTGTGGAATATTTTTGGAGGTGTTAAGGTGATTTGTCAAGGGGTGTTGCTGCATCGTCACAGGGAGGGCAGAGGATTTAGAGACCTGTCCACACAAAGGCCACAACAAGTAATGGCTGGAGTTGCAGTACCTTAGGTCAGCAGCATGACAGGGAGATGGAGCAGAGGCTGCAAAGAAGGCAAGTTGGAGATGGGGTCTTCCATGCTCCTTGACAGTGACGTGATGCTGTCTGGCCGACCAACCAATATACTCAACATCTCAGTGTGCACCCTCAGCAGTATTCTTATGCTGCCTCATCAAGGCCCTCAACTGAATCCCCTGAACTCACCCGCAATCTTCCCCTTGGATGAGCTGGCACACACAATATCCTTTCCCCAAGGCCTGGCTGCCAGGCAACTCATGCCTGGTGACCCACCATGTGCTAATCCTGCTTCTATACTTGCCTCTAAGAGAAATGCACTAATAAAGAGGCCTCATCACTTAATTTGACACTTTCAGTCACCAGCTCAGATACTGGCACTGCACCTCCTTAGAGGCAAGTATAGAAGCAGGATTAGCACATGGTGGGTCACCAGGCATGAGTTGCCTGGCAGCCAGGCCTTGGGGAAAGGATATTGTGTGTGCCAGCTCATCCAAGGGGAAGATTGCGGGTGAGTTCAGGGGATTCAGTTGAGGGCCTTGATGAGGCAGCATAAGAATACTGCTGAGGGTGCACACTGAGATGTTGAGTATATTGGTTGGTCGGCCAGACAGCATCACGTCACTGTCAAGGAGCATGGAAGACCCCATCTCCAACTTGCCTTCTTTGCAGCCTCTGCTCCATCTCCCTGTCATGCTGCTGACCTAAGGTACTGCAACTCCAGCCATTACTTGTTGTGGCCTTTGTGTGGACAGGTCTCTAAATCCTCTGCCCTCCCTGTAATGATGCAGCAACACCCCTTGACAAATCACCTTAACACCTCCAAAAATATTCCACAGTACTTCCAAAGACAACTCACCTGCAAGTAGGGTGATTGGCCTTTAAATAGTGTGAGTGCTGGGCCCCTTTTGCAGATGAATGAAGTTGAATGGGCCTGCGTGGTGCAAGTTTGGAGACAGAGTGTCAAATCAGCTGATAAGGCTGAATGGGACAATGACAGATCCAGTTCAGAGACTTCTGGTACAGGCAGAGACGCCGCGCAAATACCCTTCCTAGAATGGCTTGTTGCATAGGTCTCAGCAGAAGCAGCTGAACGTGCAGTGCACCCATTCTCAGAAGTCCTCTGTAGCACCGTCTCCAGTAGGGCCACAAATCCAAACTTTGCATCCAATCAATTTTTAGTTACAGAAGCTTCCCCAATGCTATGGGCCACCACTTCAAAGAATTTAAGAGGAAGCTAAGTACATGAGGGAGGAAGGACTAGAAGGCTATGTTGACAATATTAGATGAAGCAAATGTAGATGAAGTAGGGAGGCTAATGTAGGACATAAACAATAGCACGGACTAGTTGAACTGAATGACCTGTTCCTATGCTGCAAGTTCCATGAAATTTTATGTAAACCTATGTAAACCCACCCCTCCCACTTCAAATACTGATTTCAGGGGAAGGCTATAAATTTTCTTTACAAATACAAACATGGAATTACCTTAACTTGGGAAGTCCTATTGGTTAAACAAAGAAGGTGTTAGGGGAAAATTAAAAATTATTACACAACCCCTAGGTAGAAGAGAGGATGGAGTTATAAAATTTATCATGGCCATTCCCCAAGAACATTATCCAAATGGGGCTTTCCTGAACAGCAATAGGTTCAAGTCCATAGGAGTAGATAAAGAGGGTATGATATTCCGCGTAAGACTATGTGGATATATACTCTATGTAAAAGACATGGTACTAATGAGTACTAGAGATTGTTGTTCAGAATCAAGGAATTACATTGTGTGCTCATGTCAAATGCTGGAGGTATTTACAAACACAAGCAAAGTTACATTCACCGCTTTACCGATTCAGTAAGTATTTAAGGCAATGGTGCTTCCTCAACTCAATGGCTGAGTTCCTTTTTAGGGACTTACTTTGTGCTACCAACATAAAACCTGGAAGGGGTCTCTCCAGGCACAGTCAGCAACAAACCAAAGGTGTGCATCAATTCCCAGACCTATGCATACTTCAAGGGAGAGGACTGGAAAAGGGAAAGTTATGTTGTACCACCGGGTGGTTTAGGATTACTCTGGTGGTCTGGATGACTGGCCACCCAAAGGACCAGAAGAGCAATTCTCAACTTAAGGTGTGGCCAGCTTGGGTTTTGCCAAGGGCCAAAAGGGGGGACTGTTAGGGGAAAATTAAAAATGCTAAAAGAGAACACTAAGAATTTATAGAAAAACCCTAAAATCTCCAGGCAGACGTGCTGCTAAACATATTAAGAGTTGAAGATTACCATATGAACATTGCACAGGCTTGAGAGTCAGACTGGAAGACATAAATTAGGTTAGGTGTACTCAGCTCTCAGATAGGGTTGGGGCAGATGGTTTAGCTTAGATATGGGAGGACATACAATGGACAGAGGGGTCTATGATGAAACACAAGCAGTCTTGAGTTGTGAGAACCAAGGTCTTTGCATACATGTTTTAATTTTGATTGGATAATATGATTATGTATACACCATTTAGAATAATTGGTTAGCAGAATCGCATGTTTATGTACTCAATAGGATTGTTTTATCATGGTACCTGTGTGTCGGTTACCAAGTGGATATATTCAAATGTACTCAAATGTATTGTGATAAGAAAAAGTATATAAGTTATGAGACTTTGTAATTACTGCAGTGTACCTCTGGACGGACTCAGAGGCTCTCCCTGCATATGCCGGTAACAAGCTTGAATAAACTGTCTTGTTCGAGAATCCAAACAATAGACGTACTGAGTTGTTTGTCATGACCTGAGTCCCTGTCTGAGTCATAGTTAAGTGGGCAGTTGCCCCATGTGAAAGCCAGATCAACCCGGGGTCTCGGAGAAGGAGGTTGAATCCCGCTACGAAGTATTAAAACAAAGGGCGGAATCATCCCAGATTTGCACTAAGTGCGGTCGCAGGCAGGTAAGATGACGTTTTACCCATTGGCTCCAATGGCGGCTTTTCACATGGTATCGTCCCAAACCCACTGTATTAATTATGCATTCCCGAGAAACACGCCATTTCCATGGCAGGCGGGCTCTCATTTAGTCACCATGTCATCACCTCGCTGCTTCAGCATGCCAGGCACCATATTTAAAGAGCAGCCACGCACAGTGCTTCCAGCACATGACTGCTGCAAAGAAGACATGGCCCCGAAAGGTAAAAAGACTGCAGCCACAGGTTCAATGATGCATCCCTGGAGCACCTTTTAGACATAGTGGAGGCTCACCATGATGTCCTCTACTCCCCACTCTGGCAGGAGGATGGGCAGCAACATCACTAATCTTGCTTGGGAGGCAGTGTCAGCGGTGGTCAGCACCAACGCCTTGCAAGAGAGGACAGCCACCTAGTGCCGCAAGAGGATGAATGATCTCCCCCATTCCACCAGGGTAGGTCACTCATCTCATCAGTATCAACTCACACACTCACAAACCCATCACGCATCCACAAGGCCTCACTCACTGCCAGTTCAAGAGACATCATCATTCACTCTCTCACAAACACCTTCATTGTCCTCATCCTGTCCATGGGACCACTCACCATCCACAAATGCCAGGCATACTTATCATCTGGCCTGGCAGGCGTCCTGCTTACACTCTCTCCATCTCTATTTATCTGGGAAAAGCTGGCACACAAGAGGGTGAGGCCACT
The DNA here is from genome assembly GCF_017639515.1 of Carcharodon carcharias. Classification (NCBI taxonomy): domain Eukaryota; kingdom Metazoa; phylum Chordata; class Chondrichthyes; order Lamniformes; family Lamnidae; genus Carcharodon; species Carcharodon carcharias. Next base: position 139,119,948 of record NC_054468.1, on the reverse strand, counting down.
TAGCGGTGGAGGAATGCTTGAAATCAAGGTCTTCATGGACATTGAAAACAGAGCCATCCAGCTGGCCGGCGACAATCTGGGCCCTTCCTGTGCTGACAGTGAGGTCAGCGGTGCTCTACCAAGTGAAGATCCAGCAGTGCAACATCCATCAGACAACCATGTTGTGAGTGATGTGTCCTATTTCACAGGTCACTGCCAGGCACTATTTGTTTCTCCTTGCTTTCGCAGGCACATCTGGGAAACAGCTGACGGAGTCTCGACCCAGGGCCTCCAATTAAGCCCAAAGAAACTCTGAGGAGGAATCTGAAGGCACCTTCCTTGAAGTCCAGTCACAGTGCTCACCCACAGCCTCCACCTGCACAGAGGCATACATCAGTGGGACCTAGATTTATAGTAGCCTTGGGATTACAATCTGTTGAGCACATCACACTTTCTTATCCACAGTAGGCAGCGGAAGGAACTCACAATGTTTCTGGCACTCAGAGGACTGCTGGAGGCCAGAAATATGCTGAGTTCAAGTCAGGTGACAAGCCTCTGGACTCGGTCATGTCACAGTTTCTGGAGCTGCAAAGGCAAGCACAGGAACATCAGGAAGGGATGTCCGCTGCACTCCTCAGATTGCAAAGCACGACGGAGGAGTCCGTCCGCCTTCAGGCTGAAGTGACAGTGTCGGCATGCCAATTCACCGAGGTCAACACTGGTAGGATGGTGGCCGCTATGGAGACATTGGTCCAGGACGTCGCTCCTGCACTGCTGTGTGAGCTGAACTCCATTGCTGACGCCATAGGTGGCCTCCAACAGTGTGTTTGTGAGAGGGGTGCGGGGCAGCTCAATCTCACTCCAGTTACCCCTCCTCCTCAAGGAGTCAGCCAAGGGCCCTTGGGTACCCATAGGGACGAGCAGCAGCAGGTGCACACTGCGGAGCCATCCATCCAGGTGACTCCGGGAGTGTCCAGCACATCCCAATCCCCTCTTCCTGAGACCCCAGCATCTCCAGCTTCATAGCTCAAGGAGGGTGCCACTGCCACACAGCATGTCCCCGAAAGCATGCTGGGGCCCTCCAGGTCTCCACCCCCAGAGGACGCCTGCCAAGGTCATCACAGGCAGGGCATTGCAGTCATCAGGCTGCCTCCACCTCCAGTTTGGATGTCGGGGGAGCACCAAGGCAGGGTTAGGAAAGTTAAGACACAGCCTGGGTTTTAATCACTTATACATACTGTTCACTTTTGTAAATAAACTCCCAAGAATGTCTCCATGCCTATGGCTCCTTGTTCTGATGAGCAATGTCCGCGTCATTCAGACGTGAAACTTTTCTACACAAGATAAAGGCAGGCATCTCAGTCCAGGGCCTCTTCCCTGTGCTTTGTGCAGCCTTCAGGCCAAAGTGATGGTCCAGCCTCACCCTCCCTGGATACATTACTGATGCTTGCACCTCAATGGTGCATGTTATTGTCAGAATGCTGTGGGCAGGCGTCACAGAGTTCTGTCATTCTCTCTGTGTGCTCTCAGTACTTTTAATGTGGGGCTGGCCTCCATCTCTTCAGCATCTGTAACTGGTGACAGTGTGCTCCTGAAGGGGTCAGGTGCTGAAGACAGACAAAGGATCAGATGCTTTTAAAGTTTCATGGCTGCATCTCTGTGATATGAAACTGATCACAGAGTAAGTAAGCTGCCCTCGGCCAGACAGGAGTCAGAAATTCTCAGAAGCTATGTGAAGATCTATGGAGTATCCTCACTGCATGTCGTCATCATCCGACTGCAATCAAGTGAATATTAGAGCCTCCACTGCATCTCCATGACACGAGCATTATCGCAGAGGGTATGTGCGCTACCATAATCCAGATTGGAGTCAAATGTTCATGGATGCACTTTGAGGATCTATGGTGTGTACTCACTGCATGTCATCATCATCCTCCACAAATCTAGCAGCTATGAGGGTCTCCTGAGTGCACCTGCCGCGTCTGGCTAGCGCAATGGCCTCATTGCTGGACTGTCCTGGTAGACCGATTGTGTCAGCCTGCTCCTGCCCACAGAACTCATTTCTTCCTATCTTGACTCCGTTCCCTCTCCCCTTGGCCCGTCTCTTCCCACCTACATCCACGATTCATCTGATGCCCTAAGTCATATCAACAATGTCCAGTTCCCTGGCCCTAACCACCTCCTCTTCACCATGGACCAATCCCTCTACACCTCCATCCCCCACCAAGATGAACTGAAGGCTCTCCCCTTCTTCCTTGAACAGAAGCCTGAACAATCATCATTCACCACCACTCTCCTCCACCTGGCTGAACTTGTTCTCTCACTGAACAATTTCTCCTTAAACTTGTCGCACTTCCTCCAAATAAAAGGTGTGTCTATGGTACCCGCATGAGTCCCAGTTATGCCTGTCTCTTTATGGAGTAAGTGGCATATTACTTGTTCCAGTCCAATTCAGGCCCCCTCCCACAACTCTTTATTCGGCACATTGATGACTATTTCGGTGCCGCTTCATGCTCTTTTCTGGACCTGGAAAGATTTATCAATTTTGTTTCCAATTTCCACCCCTCTATCACCTTCAGACAGTCCATCTCCAACACTTCTCTTCCCTTCCTTGATCTCTTTCTGTCTCCATTTCTGGTGATAGACTGTCCACTAATATTCATTACCATCCCACTGACTCCCACATTTACCTCAACCACAGCTCCTCACACCTCGCTTCCTGTAAGGACTCCATCCCATTCTCTCAGTTTCTTCGCTTCCGACGCATCTGATGATGCCATTTTCCACAATGGCGCTTCTGGCATGGCTTCCTTCTTCCTTAATAGATGTTTCCCCCCACTGTGATTGACAGGGCCCTCAGCCATGTCCGACCCATCTCCCATGCCTCTGCCCTCACACCTTCCCCTCCCTCCCAGAACCATAATAGGGTCCCCCTTGTCCTCACTTTTCACCCCATCAGCCTCCGCATTCAAAGGATCATCCTCTGCCATTTCCACCAACTCCAGCATGATGCCACCCCTCACTCCGTCAGCATTCTGTAGGGACACCCTGGTCCACTCCTCCATCACGCCCAACACCTCATCCCCTTCCTACGGCACGTTCCCATGCAGGAGGTCCAGCACCTGCCCCTTTACCTCGTCCCTCCTCACTGTCCAAGGGCCCAAACATTCCTTTCAGGTGAAGCAGTGCTTCACTGGTACCTTCTTCAATTTGATCTACTGTATCCGCTGCTCCCAATGTGGTCTCCTCTACATCAGGGGAACCAAACGCAGACCGGGTGATGGCTTTGCGGAACACCTCTGGGCTGTCCGCAAGTATGACCCAGACCTTCCTGTCGCTTGCCATTTCAACACACCACCCTGCTCTCATGCCCTCATGTCCGTCCTTGGCCTGTTGCAATGTTCCAGTGAAGCCCAAGGCAAACTGGAGGAACAGCACCTCATCTTCCATTAGGCACCTTACAGCCTTCTGGATTTAACATTGAGTTCAACAACTTAGACTCTTCCATCTTCACCCCCTTTTTTAATCTCCTTTCTTCCACATTCATTTTTATTTTTTATCCATTTATTTTATTTTTATTTTTATACATTTATCTGTAGTTTTATCCCCTTTTTTATCCCATTTTCTATCCTTCTCTTTCCCCACCACCACCCCTCCCCCCACCCCATACCCTACAGGGCCATCTGTCACTTGTTCCAAGTTGTTCTTTCACACTGCTATCCTTGTTCTGCTATAATCACATTCTGCTTTCTTACCTTTATGCCACTTTTAGCACCTTTGTCATTTAGTTCATGACATCTTTGTCAATCCCTTCTTTGCCCCCACCTATTGCTGGCTTTCTATCCAGCTCCACCTGCCCCCAACCCCTTAAAAAGTATAAATTTCATTACATTTCCACTTCTCTTCAACTCTGAAGAATGGTCATATGGGGACGCAAAACATTAACTTTGTTTCTCTCTCCCCACAGATGCTGTCAGGCCTGTTGAGTTTTTCCAGCATTTTCTGTTTTGGCCTCATTGCTGCCAGTGCCACCTTTGAGGACCTCTTCACCCTCATCACCGTTGAAGTCCTCCTCATCGGAGAAGACCTCCAGCTCCTCCTCAGCCAGCTTCTCTCTCTGTTGCATTGCCAGGTTGTAAAGGGCGCAGCAAGTAATAATGTGCGTGACACTTTCTGTGGATTATATTGCATTGCTCCACCAGACCAGTCCAGGCACCGGAACCTCATTTTCAGCTCCCCGATGGTTTGCTCCATCAAGTTGTGAGTTGCAGCTCATTATACCATCACTCTGCTGCAGCCTGAGGCTGCCACACAGGTGTAATCAGCCATTTGCTCTGTGGGTAGTCCTTGTCCTTGTCCCCAAGGAGCCATCCCTGTAGCCTATGTGGACCCTGGATGACATCAGGGATCTACGACCAACTGAGAATGTAGGCTTCATGCACAGTCCCTGAAAACCGTGCAAAGACCAGTAGGATATATTTGTGGTGGTTGTACATCAGTTGCACATTCAGTGAATGGAATCTCTTGCTGTTTATATAGTTGACCGCGTGTTGCAAAGGAGATCTGATGAGCGCCACGTGAGTACAGTCGATGGCGCTCAGGTGCACTGTGGGAAACCCGAGATCTGGGCAACTCCAATCACTTTTGCATCCTGGCTGTTCTGGTCCCGGGCAAAATGTACAAAGTTGTGTGCCCTCTCGAACATGGCATCTGTGACCTCTTGAATGTAATTGTGGGTGGAGGCTTGAGGTATCCCACAGAGGTCACCTGTGAAGCCCTTAAAGGAGACACTGGTGTAGAAATTGAGCGCCACTTTCACTTTCACAACCATTGGCAGTGGATGCCCTTCATATCCACGTGGCGCCAAATCCTGCAGTAGCTGGCAGATGTGACTGACGTGTTCCCTAGACATGCTCAGCCTTCGGCCACACTGGTTCTCGGTCACCTGCAGGAATGAAAGGCGGCATTTATAGACCCTGGGTCTGGCTTGGCACTGAGCAGCGATGGCTCGCTGTGGCTCTTGGTGGCCTGTGTGAAAGCCACAACTGCCCCTTCTTCCTGAGGGTGCTGCTCTTCTCTCTGTGCAGCCAAGCACCTCAGTCACTCTCTGTACACCATGAAGCATACAGCTAGTTCACCAGGCTCCATGATCCTGATGTGTTCCTCCTGCAGGATGAAAAGGAGATATGTGGGTTAGCATTGGTGTACTAAGAACCTCTCTTGGTTAAGTCTGAAGGCCCCTTAATGCATCCCGGAGAGTGTTGGCCACCACTTGGATGGCCAGAAATTAGTGTGCTGCATGGCTGCCCGAAACCCCACCTACTGACTGATTGGCGGCAGCTTTGCCCATTGGACTGCATTCTGTGCTCTCAGCTCAGCTGCAGATATTCTCCTAACCCACACTGCACGGCTGCACTGTTAGCTTGAAACATGGGGGAGGCTGGTCCAAACAGGGATGCTAACTTTGCAAGGGGCTATAAGAACCTCCACCAGTGACTTCTCCATGGCCAGCTTTTGCAAGGAGATTGTACAATGTGCCCAATTGTCCAACTGTTCTGCAGTTCACTAAAACGCTCATTAGTTTGCAGTCTGTGCCCAAGAGGTGAAAAGTTCTGGAGCACTTGGCAGCACTTTTATGCCTCTGAGTTGTTTGAGTCAGCAGATAAACCAGAGGCCCAGTTCCAATCATATCAATGGGACTGTGCTTGATCAGTCTCAGCTGCAGAGGAATGGTCACTTTATACAAGGTGTCCCTAATGTGTGGCCGCTTCCCTCGCCAACCTCCCCACACCCCGTACATGCTTGTGTGCTACCTCCAACCGCAGGGTAGCCCTTGACCCCATTCCAACACACCCCCCACCCAACAAAGTTGCCTCAATCTTGAAGTGCAACAGGCATCCCTTGCGAGACCTCCACAACGTTATTGTGTACGCACCTCCAAGTCTCCCTCAAAATGCAGCACGCCAAATGCACGGTTTTTATATGCTGTTGTGAAACGCATCAGTGTGCATTCATGCCGGTGTGGGCAGATGATCCAGCCGGGGGGAGGTGAGTCTGGCAGGCTAGCCTTATAATGATATGCAGATGTATTATAATGAGTTTCCCAATGTCTGATGGTGGAAAATGCAGCCCGCCATCGACAGGCTGAGCATACAATTGCAAACTGGTTTCACGATGTTGTGAAACCGATTTTTGGCCTTCTTGCCTGATTGTCTGCTCATGCCATCAAACACGCCCAACATCAGTTGGCACAGATGATTCTGCCCAAAGTCTTCTCCAAATGTATGCAACTGTATGAGGATTGAATGTTCCCAGTCTCCTCTCCCAACTTGCACCTTCCTGCTCCTTGCCCTTCCCCTCTCCATCCTGTTGTCTCTTATTCCCAGTACCTATTCCTTGCTGCTCCTTACATTTTCGTTCTTCCTCTTAATGTATAAAGTATCCACCCTTTCCTTTACTATTACATCCCTCTGACTCCCACATAAATACTCTGACTGCCCATTACTTCCTACTACTTATCCTACTTCTCTCCTCACACTTAGAACCATTCTTCTTGCTCCCTGTCCTTTCATTCCGTCTTCTATAGCCTCCTACCCCAACCATAATTGTCTTCCATGTGCCTCACCCTTTATCTCTTCCTTTTATTCTCTTTCCCTTGACCACATCCATCTCTAATAAACAGCCTATGCCATATATCCTTCCTCATACCTGTAGTCCACAAGTATACTTCGACATGGTGTCCTGTCCTCTTTCCCTCTCCCTCCTACAACCTTCCTCTTTGATTATCTGTTCCTTTCCACGCATTGCCCTTTCCCTGTCCATCAGACTGTCCATTCATTTCCTCTATCCTCAAGCATCCAAAGTGCCCCTATTTTCCTCCCCACATCCTTTCCATCTCTACTTCCAAAATTGCCTGCATCACGCCTAACCATTGTTTCACATTCAACATCAAATAATTCAGTTTCTTTATGCATCCTTTCCATACCTATGTGCTACAGCCAAAAAGGCCCCCAGTACAATTAACAGGCATCACTAGCTGGATGTCTTGATTGTCATTCTTACTACCAAAGAATCACATAGAAGGAGGCCATGGTGCCTGTGCCATTACTGCAAATGCTACCTTCCTCACCATACTATCAATAATTTCCCACCCAAAGACAGAAAGAAATAGGGCAGTGTAAAAGACATACAGTACAACAGTAAAATAGAAAAAAAAGAGGGAAGAAGAAAATAACTGGAAAAAGAGGAAAATACAGAAAGGAGAATCAATCAAAAGAGTAGAGAAAAAGAACAGCCAGACAAATGAAAAGAGAGAATGTCATCAGACATATCACGACCATTGCCAAGGAAGTTCCAATTATACTAGTTACTTGTAAATCAAGACAATGCTTGCTTTAGTCTGTAAACCTCTGGCCTTTGTGATAATATCCATCATTTTAAAAAGAGCTTGGTAAAGTAGTGCAAAACTACTTTAAATCTGATAAGTAGATTGAAAATGGGGTAATTGCTAACCCTTGGGGTATTGACCTTTATGAAGACAGAGTAAAAAAACGTACAGCTTGTGGATGGCAGGTGACAATGTCTACTTGTGGGAATTTCTGTTAGACTGCTGAGAGACAAGACATTTGCAAAACCTGAAACTGGAACAATTAGTCCCAGCAGGATACTGCTGTTTTTAAGCCTCCGGCTAAGTTTTGTTGATTTAATCTCTTCAAATGTTATTTTATTCCTTACAACATTAAGGTCAGCTGCAGCATAGAATCTAAATAATCACCAAATTTAATCAAAAATATAACAAAATGTGCAGCTTTTGCTAAATTTGAAGCATTGTTTTTCTAATCCTTTGCAGTGCATTTAAGGGGAATTACAAGGGAAAAAGTTATGCTGATGGTGATAGGAACAATATATAGCTTTAAGTTTAACTTATATTTTGTATTTGGTTGTTAAGAAAGGTGGAACCTGGTTTTAGTTTTCATTTAGAGGTTTTTGTGAGCTGGATACTGGGAAGTCTGGGGCCCTGTTTGTATACACACATTTTTAATAAGGTTTTACAACTCTTGAAGTGAAGAGATGGGTTACCAAGGGGTTAGGAGTTTAGTGAAATTTTAAAAAATAAAGCAGAAAAAACTGCGCTGCTTAGCAACAGAGGTCCAAAAACACATCGAGAGACAGGGAAATACAGAAGGCCAGTCAGTTAGTGTGTGTATACCAGACAGTGCAGGCAGAAGGTCCAATCTCTCTAAAGAAATCCTGCAAGCCTGCTGGGGAACTGGGTTTAGGAAACTCATGTGGTTGCTCTAAAGTTGAAGTAATAGTGAGTTTAGATTTCAGTTTTTGGGTGTCTCAGAGAGAGATACCAGCTGAAGAAATGCATCTAGTGCATGCTCAGAGGTCCGCTGGAAGAAAACTGTTTGAAATTAAGCTAACCCAAGCCAGAAACCTTGGTGTTGAGACAGTCGTAAATCTTTATTGGGGTTTTGTGACTGTAAGGGCTGCTGGGATAAAAGGAATAGTGTGAATTTGAATCATTTTTTGGTATCTGTATTGAAATCTTTCCAACCTTTTTGTCTAGTGTAATATAGTTCATTTTTTTTGTTTAATAAATGTTTTATTCTTTGTGTTAAAAGTATACTGGCAGATGCTTGTGAATGTGTTCAGAAGCTGACATCCATGGTTCCTAAAAAAAAAAGTTAGGATCTACCAAGCCAGGTTTCACTCAGGGATCTGACTTGTCAGTATTAACATCAGCTGAAATCATAACAACAGAGCTCGACAAGACAGGGTGGGAGGAGGCTCACGTGGAATACAGTAACATGTAACAATATGCAAAGCAGTACTAAACAATTACCACCACAAACATACAGAGATGGGTTCCCTCCTTAAACTTCTCCAACTCTTCTCTTTTTTCCTTTAAGATGCTTCTTAAAATTTATCTGTTTTGACCAAGCTTTTAGTCACCTGTCTTTAATACCTCCTTTTGCTCAGTTGAAAAAACACCTTGGAACATCATGCTATGTTAAAGTTGTCATATAAGTGCAAGTTTTTGTTGTATGATTAATCTTACAGTACTGAAAATAAATGAAATTATATTTCAACAGTTATAGTCTATGAAAGATAACAGACATACAGCAAACAAATCCACATCAGGTGGGATGTCTTCATATGGCGTATCTTCGCTGATGATGAAGAGGTCAATCATTGAGAGGCAGGTTCTGCCACAAGTGCCGCACATGAAGCTATCAGCTGTCATTGTGGGCTGTTGTTTTCAGCATTGGCAGCTGTGGCTAAGCCGCAGTAGGCATTGATCATTGTGCTGGTGCATGCCAGCCCACAGGAGATGCTGCCATTGCCTCTGCAATCACCTAGTGACTAACAGGTGCAATGTTGATGTTTAGGGCCTTCATGTCAGGCTTGTAAGCTTCCTTGAAGTGAAGGTTTGGGCATCCTACTGGTTTGTCTGGCTCTGGCTATCTCACTACACAGAAAGCCCTTGGGTATGAGGCTGTCTTTCATCCTGTGGATGTGCCTGAGTCAATGAAGCTGCCTTTGTTTGATGAGTGCTAACTTGAGAGAAATACCTTTGAGAAAACAGCCATATTTGTGATTTTATCCTGGTAGGATATACCCATAATGAGCCACTGGCAGCTAAGATGGAAATTATTGAGCTTCATTTCTTGATAGCTGTAAGTTATCAATATTTCACAGCCATTCAGCAAGGTGCTGAGAACACAGGTCTTGTAAACCATCAGCCTGATGTTATTCCAAATGCACTTTGTGAGTCAGCCAAAGGTGGTAGCCGCTTTCCCTATATGGTTATATGCATTAAGGTATAGATTGTCACCATGGACCAAAGGTAGTAGAAATTGCTAACTATTTCCAGCGGGGTGTTATTTAGTGTGATCAGAGGTGGAAATGCAACATCTTGTTACATTACCATGGTTTTCTTAACACTTATAGTCAGGGAGAAAAAGTTACAGGCATGGGCGAGATATAAATTATACTGGTATCTGTCTGCACACAAGTGCAGAATCTGTTCTTAGTAATACAGCTGTAATTACATTACTGGGTGCAATTATTAAAATTATTATGAATTAGATTCAATTGGTTTTTGTATTAACTAAGCCAATGTTACTTCAATATTCAAGGAATATCATATATTATAGTACTATATTATACAGCAGTACTGTCAGTTATTCAGCACAGGGAATAGTGTGCCAGCACAAACCTAGATTGGCATTTAGGCTTCCACAAAATCTCTGATGGTACAAACATTTCAAATAGATTGCATTCTCTATCTCGTTGCAGTGGGCAAACACCATATTGCAGGAAATGTTTCAGCAATGCTGAAAGGTAACCCAGTTAACCATAGAGCACTGAATAGTTATCTTATATTTTGCACACTATGCTGAAGAATCTTGATACCCACTCTTTTGAATAACGCCACCTCCAGAGTGGTGAAGGAGTGGAAGTGTTGTTTCAGCAATGCCAATGAGCTTCTCTATAACATTACATGTGGCAGCATGGTTTTCATTGTATACATGCTGCGCACATGTATATGTGTTACTCACTGGGGTGATCAGCTGTCTGTATCCCTTTAGATATCCCTTTTCACCCAGTAGCCACCATTTGTTTGCCATGCTGGCTCAAATACAGCTGAAACAGTGAACTGACACAGAACAAAGGTATCATTTCTGCTTTCACCTGCATGATGTGGTCCTGCTAGACGTTGGGCAAGTGGAATCCCCCTTGGTTCCCGAGGGCAGGGTGACATCTGGTTCTCACAAAGTGATGTGCATTTCAGTCAATGGTACCTTACACCATAGGGGAGCCTGAAATCCTGGCAAAATAGCCTACTTGTTTTGACTACTTGTCTCTGGCAAGAGAGAATAAAATGTAATTAGCTTTCTTTTAGTAAAGAAACTCAGTGGCATATCTAATGCAGCAGTGGATGGCAAACTGCAAAACGCTGCAGCTGCCTCTGCCCTAGCCTGCAAGAAGCCAGATGCATAAAGGTTTATCAACACAGTCACTTTCACAGCCACTCACAATGCAGACCTTGCCCTGTTTTGAAGTTACAGTTGTGCCTGCAGCAGGTGACAGATTACTGCAAGTGCATCCTTACTGAAATGCAAACATCTCACACATTGTTCTTCACTGAGGTTCAAGCAGGAAAATTAGTCCTTGAACATCCTGGGTGCACCTGCGATGGGTAGATTGGTGAGGCCAAGTTTAATAGGTTTTTCCCCTCCATGGTTCCTTCACAACAGACTGCAGGCCCTCTCTGGCATCTATGTACTTCAGGGAGAATTAGTCCTTGAACATCCTGGATGAATATGGTCCCAGGCTGAGAGTCCTTCTCCCATTTCTCCTCCTCCCTCTTCCAGCAGCTTGCCCTGCGCTGCCTGACCTCTGGCCATTCCTCAAGTCATGTTGTATTCCAAGGGGAATGACTACCAGTGAATCCATGACTGGGAGCATCTTTTTTATGTGCAGAAACCTTGAAGTCAGTGAAGAGTCCTTCAGCACTGTCACTCCCTATAGACTTTTGCAACTTGAAACATCTATAGAAAGCACCAAACTCTTGCAGTATCCTAACAATAGTCAGGAGAAATAGACCAGTAACTAACCTGTGATGACTGTCACTTTAAGATCAGTTCAATTGTGTAGGGGGGTCACATGATTTATTCAACCAATGTGTGGCTAGTGCAGGGGAATAAATTCTAGGTGGGGGGGCTCCCCGGAAATAAAGGCTGCATGAGGGGCTGACTGTATGCAAGCAGCCATGGAAGCTCACACATAAACAAAGTTTGTTTTGTTTGACTAAGAATCCTCCCAGAGCGTTTTTCTACATAACCTGGTTGGTGATCATTTTAAATAACATTGGCAGAGATGGGGGTGGGGGGGGTGGGTGTCCATCCTTTGCTGAATCCGTATTCAGATGTGCAAGATTATAAAAGGGGTGTTGGCTGGAGCTTTGAGTTTCAAAATAGCGCCAGTCGTATCAAATCAATGTTTCTTGCCACTGACATCATGACCTGCTGCTCTGTGTACTTCCAGCAGGCATTTACTGTATGCAAAACAAAAACGAAAACAGAATTACCTGGAAAAACTCAGCAGGTCTGGCAGCATCGGCGGAGAAGAAAAGAGTTGACGTTTCGAGTCCTCATGACCCTTCGACAGAACTTGAGTTCGAACTCAAGTTCTGTCGAAGGGTCATGAGGACTCGAAACGTCAACTCTTTTCTTCTCCGCCGATGCTGCCAGACCTGCTGAGTTTTTCCAGGTAATTCTGTTTTCGTTTTTGTTTTGGATTTCCAGCATCCGCAGTTTTTTTGTTTTTATTTACTGTATGCATACTAACATCTGCACTAAGATGACATTTGGTGCAAATCACCCCAAAGGTATGCACACATGCCATGGAAGCCACTTTGGAGCTTTAAAGACACTCATAGCATCCAAAAAAATAAGTGCTAACGAGCCCAATTTCTTGTCCACAGTTTGTAGCTTATTCATAACTGCAAAGCAATTGTGTAAACAATGATGAATTTATGCTATTTGTGTAAACAGGAAAAGAAGCTGGCTGGTACCTTCATGACAGAAAATACTTTGAGAGTTCTAAAAAGCCTGTCAGGAAATTGAAGATGAGGTCCAGTAGTTTGTGCAAGAAATGTGAAAACATAGCTATGCGGTGACAAATCTTGGCAAAAACATGTCAAATTTATGGAGGAAATAAATCCCTGATAAGGAGTTAAAGGCAAGCCAAGGATAGAATTATCTTTCCATGAGGTGCATTGACTTTGCCTCAGGACACCATACAAAACTCATTCAGTGCTTGCTGAGCAACAATAGAATGAACTGAGAAGAGTACCAGCTCTATATGATGAAGCTACAAAATAATAAATCCATAGGCTTGGATTTTTCGGCCCGTCATGGGCAGGACCCACCGTGGGCGAGGCAGCACCCCGGCCAGAAGTCCATTGACATGGAGCAGGACCGGAAGATCGCGGTGGTGGGCGGGTGCAGAAAATCTTGCCCATACAGTTCTGTCGAAAGATCATAAACTTGAAATGCTGGTTGGCATTTTACAGAGGTGGCAGAGATCCAGCCAAAGGAGCCAGGAGCGGGAGTCAATCCTGCTTCAGTGGACTGTGGCATCTGCAGCTGCATTTTGCAGGTGGCAGCCAACTGAGTGGATGGAGCCTGGTCTGCTTTCCTATTAAGGACCGTGACCTGCACCCAAGATCTGCTGGCCAAATCAGTGGGCCAGCAGCTCAGCAGTGTCAGCAGTACCACCGGGTGGTACCCATTGCTGGGGTCACAGCTAGAAGAAGAGGACACAGCAATGCATGTGCACCCTCATAATCAGATAATTGGGATCCGCGGATACCAGAGCCAGTCAGACAAGTCCCAGCGAGGTAGGGAGAAGGATGGTAGCTGATGGCAAGTGGCACTGATGCCCAGAAGGCCCCTCTGTGGGACAAAGAGTGTCCAAAAATGAGGCACCTACACATTTTGTTGCTGGTAAAATGCCAACAAAGATGGAAAGAGGCCCTTAATTGGCCACTTAAATAGCCCAATTGAGTTCTGGGCGAGCAGGCCATGTGCCATCTTTCCTGCTGCTGGCAAAATGGCAAGTTGATAGGAAGGGGTTGAGTATCACCACCTTCCCCAACACCCTCCCACCCCTTCCCCTCCCACATTCCACCTCTCCCCACCATTTTGCTAGCCAACCTACTTCTGATTCCATCCCTAAAGGCCCTATAAAATTCAACTGTTAACTCTGTTTCCCACTCCCAGATGCTGCCTGATCCACTAAGTATTTCCAGAATTTTTTTTTTAATTTCAGGTTTCCCACATCAGCAGTAAAATATAAGAAATGGGAGAAGCAGTGAACCATACGATTCCTCAAGTCTGCCCCGCTGCTCTGCCATTTAGCAAGATCATGCAATAATAATGCTGCTAAGTATTTAGCTTCTGCATAATAATATGCTCAATTATACATTAAACCACATTTGCAATGCAGCTAAACTCATCTGTGTATCCTGTTATGCTAGCAAAAGCACAATGGATGGAAAGGCAGACTACTATTTTCATTCAAACAGTGAGTTGAGAAGAAAACAGCAATTTACAGCCATGGTAGATGGCTGGAAACTATATCAGTTTGTGATATTGAAACAAATAACACTTGACCTGAAATTCCATCTGACATATGGCCCGAAGAAAAGGGCTAAATGACAAAGGACTCAATGCATGACTGAATAAGAACTGTGTAGAACTAAAAGTGAGGTGATTTGCTATATGAATGTGGACTAGTAATGATCATAGCTTTCCATGGTCATTTAACTTTGGCTGTAAAATGACCCATTCATCAATGCAACACAGATCTGGTCATAATTTAGCTGGATGATCAGTCAATGGATATGGTCATAAACAAACCGTTCAAGGATACTTTGAAAATTAGTTTCTGCATTTACATGGGTAATCATAAGATGTTACCAGCAAGTATTGCAGAAATCTGGGCCATTTCAGTTGCTACAGTGGGTCATGGGCATGTGGCAACAAATTAATATGAGCTTTATTATTTGACATTATTTGATTATTTTTTTAAATGCCGTAGTTCCAACAATATAGATAGAATTGAAAATTGTTTTGTTAATGATGTAGATGAGGATCTGTCCAGCATTTCAGACTTAATCTACAAAGATGAATAGGGCCACAACTGCACAGTTTATTATTGTTTTATAATAAAAAAAGTATCACCACTGTTGTAGTGTGCCTGAAAATCAATTATTGCATACCCTTCCGTAATCCCAGTACCTGAATATTTCTAATAAGAGAGACATATTGCCAAAGCTTTTCATCTTTCATTCATCAGGACAAACACAAAAATGTCAGATTTCATGCATGATGCTCAATTGTGTGATAAGCAGAATGTCTTTTGAACAGACAGCAGCATCCTGTTAGTGGAAAATACCACTTCCATAGCCACTGCATAGTAGCAGCATGAAACAGCTTGTTTAACCTGTTGATCAAATTTTGAAGTACTTTGCTTTTCCTGGATAATTTGAGGTAAACAGATACCTTTCAGGCCCGACAGTGGCGGTCGTCGGCCCATTTGAGCATTTGTGTGATACACCGCGTACAATGATCTGATCAGGATAACAGGATAGCTTTGACGTGCTCTATTTCTGTGTTAAGCTTGGGAGGTGAGCAAATATCTAGGGCCCTATTTAAAGCTTGTTGATAAGGCCAACCTTATAGCATGCGTATATTGTCCAGCGAAGGAAGGCCTGCGATAGACAGTAGTGGGCAACCCATCAGTGGATTTCTCAACTGCATGTTGAGGAAAGGGAGTGTGTGTCATTGTGGGAGCATCTCACTTTTGAGAATAACACAAACCTGGGGGGGCTTTGAACAGTGAAGCTGAAAAACTCTAGCCATGCCCAGGTGAGAGGCAGATGTTCAAAGCATTTCTTCTGAGAGTATGCCAGAGATTTAGGAATTCTTGCAAAAAGCCCACTCAGACCTTCCTTGAATTTGAAAGAATTTGGAAAAATTAAACATTTGATCAGTAGATATGAGTACTCAAAAGTGACTGCATGTATGAAGGGTTAAGAGAAATAACCCTGTTAGGGGTGTTAAAAAAACTGCCTCTCATACAATCTTAAAACCCACAAGAAGGAACAAAGTGTTTCCAAAGCCAGAGATGCAGTAATCATAGCAGAGGGCGATGAATTGACCCTCAACCTCTAACTCAGAATATATCTGGGTTTAGTAGCTCTTACATGTTAGGGAAAGGTAGGGTGGAGGTAGATGAAACAGAAACAAGTTCCAGAGAAAAGGAGAGTAGGAAAGGAAAAGTAGATCAGTCTCCCACATTTAAAAGAAAGAACCTGGATGATAAATCAGCAGGTGGCCAGCCTGTGTGTTTTCAGTGTGGGGAACCTGGGCATATTCAAGAAGACTGTTGGCATGCCAAGAAACCAATAGAGGGCACTGCAGTCAGAACTGTATCAATAACCATGAGGGTAGTGAACTTGAGCTCTACTGTATGTTATGGCAGGTGGATGGTAAATGCCAAGCTGCTCAAATCCCAAAGGGAAACTTGAAAAAACCGCCACAACTGTTTTGCAATTTGTATATATTTCAAGATGTGGGCTTCGAATTAAGTAGTAATAAGACCATCGAGTCTTATAGGTTTCTTACAAAACTAAATTAAACCTTTATTAACAAAAATAGCAAGTTTAAGTACATACATAAGTTTACAAATTACTATTATGATAATTCCTAGCTCCCCTAGTTAATCTAACTCCCAGTTACACCTCCGTTAATACAACTGTAAGACACATAGATTTTAAAAGACCCCAGCAAAGTAACACACAATATCCTGAACAGTCAAATTCAAAGTGAGTTTTTCACAGCTTTGGTTCCTCGTAAACAACAGCTTGAGGCTTAGATGCTGGAGGCTTTTCACACTTGTGTTAGAACATAGGATTCCTGCCCTTACACACAGACTTCTTTCCTTTATACATATTTTCCCCTTTGAATGCAAATTCCCATTGTTTCACTATGTCTTTGGACTTCATCTCTCTAATAATAAAGTCTTTCATAGTGCTAATTTTACCAGTAATCTTTGGGGAAAATAAACACACTGGGCAGAATTTTGCCATTGGCGTGCAGGGGTGGGCCCGACACGCCAACTCATAAAATGACGCATAATGATGTCAGGCATGTATCCCGATGTCACTGTGTGCCATCGCAATACTTCAGAGGGTGGGCATGCTATGACTTCCAAGGCGCACCCACCATTGATTAACAGGCCACTTAAGGCAATTTCTAGCAGCCCGTGCGATTTTCAGTGCATCGCACGGTGCAATGGGCAGGTGGGTATGTCACATTTTTAAAAACCTCATCCACAGACGGGATAAGAGGGGTGAGTGGGCTCATGAATGTGAGTTGTTAGTGATTTACTTTTTAAACTTACTGCCACTTGCTTGGGTGAACAGGAGAACTTCAATTTTCTTCAGAGCTGTTTTGACAGAAATAACAAGCTTCAGGTCAGGACTCTGGAAGAAACATAATTCTTGGGGCCTTGCAGATTTCAGGCAGCCTTCCCTTACCCTGTGAATGGGGATTGTGCTCTCCAATGGAGGCACCTCCCCTGAAGAGGAAGAGAGGACCAGAAGGAGGAGGTGGCCAGGAGTCCATATTCAGCCTCCAAGGGAGCCACTTTTGGGAGGACACATGCAGGCATAAGGAGCGCAGGGCCAACAGGAAATGCAAGGCAGAAGGGGCCGCAGAAGCCACCACTATCCTGCTGCCAGAGTTTACAGGCGGTGATGCAGCTATCTCAATATGTCTGAGGTTCAGTGCCAAAGGAGGCTCTGTCTCTCAAGGGAGGCAGTAGCCTCCATCAGTCAGATATTAGGCCCTGAGATCAGCTTCAACCGTGTGGGTGGACACCCCATGCCAGTGGCGCTGAAGGTCACAATTGCCCTCAACCTCTATACCTCCGGCTCTTTCCAGGGGTCGTTGGGTGATCTTTGTGGAGTCACCCAATCAGCTGTCCACAGTTGCGTCAAATTTGGTGACAGACACTCTGTTTGGGCGTACATTGACTTCCATTCACTACCGCACAGACAAGGCCAGCCAGGTGGAGCGAGCCAGAGGCTTTGCAGCGATTGCTGTGTGCACTCAACTGCACACATGTGGCCATCAAGGCGCCAGCGGGTGAGCCGTGTGCTATCATCAACAGGAAGTGACTTCACTCCATGAATGTGCAGATAGTGTGTGACCATAGGATGCAGATTCAACAAGTCTGTGCAAGGTGCGCAGGCAGCTCCCATGACAGCTACATCCTGAGACACTCTCAGGTGCCAAGGCTCTTCGGTGCTCTAGCTTGGCCAGGTGGATGGCTGCTGGGTGACAAGGGCTATCCCCTCAAAATATGGCTCATGGCACCCGTCCACCATTCAAGAATAGAGGCCGAGCAACGGTACAATAGGAGCCATGCCTCCACAAGGGCCATGGTCGAGAGAACCATCGGTCTTCTCAAGATGCACTTCCGATGCCTAAACCGTTCAGGGGGCGCCGTCCAGTAACCCCCAGATTGTGTGTCACTGGTAGTGGTTGTATGCTGTGCATTCCACAATTTGGCACTGGAAAGGGGGGATGCAGTGGAGGAAGAAGATGGAAACGCAGATGCTCTGGCTGCAGACGTTGAGTCCAGTAGTGAATCCAAGGACGAGCACACTCAGGAGAATGCTGAGGTATAGGCGCAGACCCAGGCAACCTCCAGGGAGGCAGGGACGCCCGGGAGGCTTTGATCCTACAATCCTTCAGCTAGCCCACCACAGATGGACTTACAGGGCTGGAGGCTGAATACTTGATACATAAGAGCAACATTTGCCTGGTTAGGAACATTAACTATGTGCCTTGTCAATAAAGCTCAATGACAAAACAAGTCACTCATAACATCATGGGTTCCTCTTCACCTGCAGAACTAATGAAGCACCCAGAGGCCTGTTGAGAACTCAACATTTAATGATTGCATACTTGCATACAGAAACGAAAGTGCATTAAAAGGTGTTGAGCAGCACATTTATCGAAAAACAGCTGAAACGGGGTGGGGGGTTGGCAAAAGAAAATCGCCAGTGATAAGCCTGTGTTGTGCCTAAGGTGATTTACATTTGCAGGTGCTATGTCAAAATGCTCCCCCATCGCTGTCACCCGCATTGAAGACAGCCTGCTTACTCTGCTGTCCTGTTGGCCTTGATGACCTCGGCGGGTGTCCTCTGGCCCGTGGAGCCTGTGTTGGCCCCAACTGAGAGGGAGTGGGCTGGTATGTCCCCAGTTGCCACAGCCTTGTCAGGTGCCACTGTCACTGGCAGAGGGGCGGACGAGCTGCTGCCCTCATTCAGAGCGCCCTGAGAGGAGGCCACAAAGATGTCAGGCAACTTGTGTGCCAACATGAGGTCAACTTCTCCTGCTCACCATTGGCGGATGGACACCTAGCTGGGATACTGGGTGCTCAATCCATCTCGCACACTGACACTGACCAGCTGTGGTCAATGCCGCTGCAGGGACTTGCTGGTCTGAGCACATCCCCAGGAGCCCTGATTGTTCTCCATGAGAGTTGCCACTCTATCCATGGAGGAGCCATTGCGCCCAGCCATGAGGGTCTTGTATTGCTTATGCTCTGCATGAACTCCTCCATCATGGAGATCATTGCACACATTCCCTTATGTATCTTCACCAGATCCTCCTGCACACCCTGCTGGACTCCCAGCATCTGCTACTTCAGGGACGACTCCAAAGACACATTATCAGCTACTGACTGAACATGTTCCTGGTCACCAGCAGTGCTCTAACTGCTGGCGCCCTGGGCACTCTGCCTCCGCCTGCACCTCAAGCATGTGTGAAATGCCCTCACTGACACTGACGAACAATCTTATCTCCACCGAGGTGCTGGTATTTGCGCCGGTGCCTGCCTGGCTGAGGTGGTGTGACGCTGGTGCGTTTATATCTTCTGGGCCCTCAGAGGTCAGTGGTGGTCTCTCTGTCTCCTGATCGTGGGCGAGCTCCAGAGAGGCTAAAAGGAAGAACAAGGAAATTTGATGAGTTGAAGTTGTTCCACTGTTAATGTGCATGCCTGGCACCCGGATCAGGATGCGCTCCTCCTTCCATTATCAACAGGCAACCCATGTTGGTTGCTGAGATCAATATACAGTCAACAGTGGAACGTTTGCACTGACAGACATTGTGACCTCAGGGCACAGCACTCTTACCTCCCTGTGGCTCCCCAACCTCACCACAACCTGTTGACTTGGGCGCATGGTGCCAATCCTGCTTGAGAGCCTCCTGCTCGCATCTGGTCAGTATGAGTAGGTAGGACTGCCCTCTGCCAGTCCCCAGCCATTTGGCAATTTTGTGTGTGGTCTTCTCCTGAAAGGGGGGAGGAGCATTGATTAGACCTTGCACCTGCATTGACACTGCAGCCTTGCCACCCCCACCTGAGTGAAACAGGGCTCATCCGATACGTGATCCTGGAGCTGCCATACACTCACACCAAGCAACTAGGGCTGATCCCCTTGCCCAGATGTTGCCTCCATCATATTTACAACTTATGCTCTAA
This sequence comes from Carcharodon carcharias, assembly GCF_017639515.1. Taxonomy (NCBI): domain Eukaryota; kingdom Metazoa; phylum Chordata; class Chondrichthyes; order Lamniformes; family Lamnidae; genus Carcharodon; species Carcharodon carcharias. The sequence continues at coordinate 139,099,836 of NC_054468.1, read as the reverse complement.
GACCTTCGAAACCCACGAGCACTACCACCTAGAAGGACAAGGGCAGCAGATGGATGGCTACCCCGCCACCTGGAAGATCCTCTCCAAGTCACTCAGCATCCTGACTTTGAAATGTTTTGGCGCTCCACCACTGTGCCCAGTTTCAGATCCTGAGGCTCGCCCCAAAACAGTACTGTGGGTGTACCTGCACCACATGCAGCGGATACAGAAGGCAGCTCACCACCACCCACTCAGGGGCAACTAGGCATGGGCAATAAATGCTGGCCCACCCAGCAAAGCCCACATCCCGTGAATGAATGAATGCAATGACAAAATTCTGAATTGTGGGGCTGGGTGCCGGGGTTGGGCCAACGTAACTGCTGTGCTAAGTGACCGATGCCAGCATAGTACTCACCCACACCCTTCCTAATCGCAAGGGGTAATTGAACTGCTTGCGGCACTGCACCCAGGTGTGTCTCACCACATCGTGGGAGCTGACCCTTTCTGCCACCTCTGATCACGGGCAGTGATCAGCTCCACACCCGCCTGCTCCCAAACAGCCCACCCGCCATAGGAAAAATTCACCCTACTGTTTCTTAACTTGTCTTGGCTAGGTGTAAAATTTCACCCCCTCCTTTGAATTCAAGCTAGTCTGGTTTATTTAAAAACGCAAATGTTCTCTTTACACGTTACATGCTAAAACATCCCCATGTTTACCTACTTAACATTTCAAACCTAACTTATTTTCTGATACATTAAAGCCTTCAGACTGGCTGTCTTTAATTCGATTAAGTCCCCCCCGACACACACACGCACACACACGCAGACACAGACCTCACTATTAATCTACTTTACAATAAATTCCAATAACATAATGAAAATCATTATATCTTCCTGACATGTAACTAACCCTAACCCGAACCCAAGATATCTACCTGAGTTTTTTTTTACACAAGGGGAAAATGATTCCTTTTGCATCCCAGGCCTAGAGAAAATAAATAATTATCCTCAGGGACACAAAGCTAGGTAGGAAAGTAAGCCGTGAGGAAGACATAAGGAGGCTACAAAGGGATTTGGATAGGTTAGTTGAGTGGGCAAACATCTGGCAAATGAAGTATAATGTAGGAAAATGTAAATGTATCCATTTTGACAAGAAGAATAAAAAAGCATATTATCGAAATGGTGAGAGATTGCAGGGCTCTGAGGTGCAGAGGGACCTGGGTGTCCTAGTGCATGAATTACAAATGGTTAATATGGAGGTACAGCAAGTTATTAGGAAAGCTAATAGAATGTTATTGTTTGTTGTGAGGGGAATTGAATACAAAAATAGGGAGGTTATGCTTTAATTATACAGGCCATTGGTGAGACCACACCTGGGGCATTGTGTACAGTATTGGTCTCCTTATTTAAGAAAGATGTAAATATATTGGAAGAAGTACATAGAAGGTTTACTAAACTAATACCTGGAATGGGAGGGTTGTCTCATGAGGAAAGGTTGGGCAGGCTAGGCTTGTATCTACTGGAGTTTAGAAGAGTAAGATATGACTTGATTGAAACATATAAGATCCTGAGAGGTCTTGACAGGGTAGATGTGGAAAAGATGCTTCCTCTTGTGGGAGAATCTAGAACTAGGGGCAATTGGTTAAAAATAAGGGATCTTATTTATTTCAGACAGAGTTGAGGAATTTTTTTCTCTCAGAGGGTCGTGAATCTTTGGAACTCTGTTCCTCAAAAGCAAAGTGAAAGCAAAGTCCTTGAATATTTTTAAGGCAGAGGTAGATAGATTCTTGATAAGCAAGAAGGTGAAAGGTTATCAGGGCTAGGCGGGAATGTGGAGTTGAGGTCACAATCAGATCAGCCATGATCTTATTGAATGGCGGACCAGGCTTGAGGGGCCACGTGGCCTACTCCTTCTCCTAATTGATATATTTGTATGTTAAGGATCTAAAACTAGCTCACCACCCACCTCACATTCATCTCAGAAATAAGAATTATCGAGGTACCAGAAACAGAATTATCTAACCCATGGATTGTAGGAGCAACCATCGAAGGATTAAGGCATGTACAAATCGGACAACTATGCAGTAACAGGAATTAACATAGTGCAAACATTGTTCTTCAACAGCCTGTGAAATCTGATTCTTTCCAGGACTGAAGAATTAAGCTGGACACTCCACTAACCCACAACTCACCAGAAATCGCACGTCTGCTGATGGTAAAATTTCCCAAGCATGACAACCAAATGCTTGTAAAAAACCTAGCCTACTGGACAAAACATAACTAGGAATTTTTAAAGGAAAAGGCACTAGAACTCTTACTACAAGCCTTCTTTCAGCCAGACGCCCAACACCCTATGAAAATTCAATGACATTAGAGCTCATTCCAAGAGAGATGATGAGAAACACAAGCTTGAAAAGGAAATTGTTACAGACAATTGCAGTATAAAATTATTGTGTGGGTGATAGAATGGGTACAGGCTGTGTGATTCTATTTCTTTTTCTTTCCCTGGAAAGTACTGTAAAAGAAATGTAACCAAATTCTATTTTTTTCCTGTGCAGTGTATCATGCTCAGTAAAGGCATGTCATCCTATGAACTTACAGTCAACACCTTTAAAAACCGGACACACAAAAGTTGTTATGATGGTTGCCTCAAATCATGTGACTTTTAGCAGTTGGAGTGCAGACAGTATCAATTCTCCAATGAACAACTAATTAAATGTGGGCATAGTTGAGGTTACCTCACAGCCATTTTTGGAATGTCCACATCTCATTGTTTAAGGATGGGTCAACACCTAAAGACTACGGAGTTTCCAGACTGCCTGTCCCCATGTTTCATACTAGACAAAAGGGAAGGTCGAAACTCAGTGGTCATTATCAACTTCCCAATGTATCAGAATGGTCTCCTCCTTCCAAACCAGGCTGGGTGGGCTTCAGAAGTGATAAGCCAACAGTAATGTGATTGAAGCTGGTTACAGGGATGGCACCCTTATTACCTTAGTATATCGCAGAACCATCAGCGCTATCAATTGTCAGCCAGTCTGAGAACCAGCAGAAACTAGCAGCAAGTTGTCAAGCAGTCAAAGTACCTAACCTATTCCAGTTTCAAAAGTTCACCTGAGAAGCAACTTCCTAGATATTCGACTACAAGAAACCTTTCAAACTGCAGTGAACCCTTCACTTTGCAAAACCCTCACTTCAACATTAAATCATAAAATCATCAAAGAATCCTCAGGCCCACTACATGTGAGGCTGGAAATCACAAATCAGAGACTGAATTAACTGTAATGTGTAAAATGCACTATATTTACTTGTGTCCAATCTTTGTGTTTGTGTGCATGTGTGAGACCAAGTATGTGACATTGCCCTAATGTGGGGTAAGTGTGTGCTTTAAACTCACAGAAGCTTGACGCTGAATAATTTAATGTAATACATGCTACAAGAATATGAAAAGGCACACTATGCTGCAAGAATATGAAAAGGCATACAAAACATACAGATGATGAGCAGTAAGACAACATAGGCATTCTGTCCATGGGACATGTTTTGGGAACAGCTTTGCAGACTTACTTTGCATCTCTCATTAGGAACAAAAGGAACAGCAACATCAACAATACCAGCAGCAGCACAAGCTTCCTTCTCCTCCATCACATGCCATTCCACAGGGCATTTTTTAATATATTCGTTCATTGGTTGTGGGTGTTGCTTTCTTGGCCAGCATTTATTGCCCATCCCTAATTGCTCTTGAGAAGATGGTGGTGAGCTGCTTTCTTGAACCAGTGCAATCCATGTGGTATAGGTACACAACAGTGCTGTTAGGAAGGAAGTTCAAGGATTTTCACCCAGCGACAGTGAAGGAACGACAATATATTGCCAAGTCAGGATGATGAGTGGCTTGGAAGGGAAGTTCCAGGAAAGCTAATAGAATGTTATCATTTATTGCGAGGGCACTTGAATACAAAAGTAGGGAGGACATGCTTCAGTTACACAGAACACTAGTGAGACCACATCAGGACTACTGTGTAAAGTATTGGCCACCTTATTTAAGGAAGGAGGTAAAAGTGTTTTGAAGCAGTTCAGAGAAGGTTTACTAGACTAACACCTGGAATGGGCAGGTTGTCTTATGAGGGAAGATTGGACGGGCTAGGCTTGTATCTGCTGGTGTCTAGAAGAGTAAGAGGCGATTTTATTAAAACATATAAAACCTGAGGGGTCTTCACAAGGGAGAGGATATTTTCTCTTGTGGGAGAATCTAGAACTAGGGGTCACTGTTTAAAATAAGGGGTCACCCATTTAAAATGAAGATGAGGCAAAATTTTTGCTCTCAGGGGGTTGTGAGTCTTTAGGAGTCTCTTCCTCAAATGGCAGTGGAAGCAGAGTCTTTGAATACTTTTAAGGCAGAGATGGATAGATTCTTGTTAAGCAAGGGGGTGATAGATTATCAGGATAGGTGGGATGTAGGTTTGAGGTTACTATCAGATCAGCCATGATCGTATTAAATGACGGAGCAAATACGAGGGGCCGAATGGCCTACTCCTGCTCCTTGTTCATGTTATATGTCTGCTGCCCTTGTCCTTCTAAATAGTAGCAGTATTGGGTTTGATGGTAATGCTATTGAACATCAAAGGGGAATGGTTAGATTCTCTCTTGCTGGAGATGGTCATTGCCTGGCACTTGTGTGGCACAAATGATACTTGCCACTTGTCAGCCCAAGCCTGGATATGGTCCAGGTCTTGCTGCATTTGGACATGGACTGCTTCAACATCTGAAGAGTTGCAAATGGTGCTGAACATAATGCAATCATCAGCAAACATCCCCATTTCTGACCTTATGATGGAAGGAAGGTCATTGATGAAACAACTGAAGATGGTTGGGCCCAGGACACTACCCTGAGGAACTACTGCAGTGATGTCAAGGAACTGAGATGATTGGCCCCCAACAACTACAACCATCTTCCTTTGTGCTAAGTATGACTTCAAACAGTGGAGAGTTTCCCCCCGATTCCCATTTACTCCAATTTTGCTATTGCTCAGTCATATATGGCCTTGATGTCAAGGGCAGTCACTCTCACCTAGTCTTTAGAGTTCAGCTCTTTTATCCATGTTTGAACCAAGGCTGTAATGAGGTAAAGGAGTTGAGTGATCCTGGCTGAACCCAAACTGAGCATCAGTGAGCAGGTTATTTCTAAGCAAGTGCCACTTGATAGCATTGTTGATGATCCCTTCCGTCACTTTACTGATGACCGAGAGTGGACTGATGGGACAGTAATTGGCCGGGTTTGGATTTGTCCTGCTTTTTGTGTATAGGACACATCTGGGCAATTTTTCACATTGTCGGATAGATGCCAGTGTTGTAGCTATATTGGAACAACTTGGCTAGGGGCGTGGCAAGTTCTGGAGCACAAGTCTTCAGTACTATTGCTGGAATATTGTCAAGGCCCATAGCCTTTGCAGTATCCAGTATCTTCAGCCATTTCTTGATATCTCGTGGAATGAATCGAATCGGCTGAAGACTGGTATCTATGATGTTGGCAACCTCTAGGGGAGGCTGAAATGGATCATCCATCGGCACTTCTGGCTGAAGATTGTTGCAAATGCTTCAGCCTTATTCTTTGCACTGATTACTGGGCTGGAGGGGGTCATGGGAGGAGGTGGTTTCTTCCAGTCCCCTGACCTGTAAAATGGCAGTAAACACACCAAAATCAAATACCTGCCAAGAGACAGCCCTGCCATGCCACTGGAGGTGACCTATGACCCTTGCACTGTAAGTACCGTGTAGTTTGATGTTGGCTGAAAAATTGTTTCCCTGTGTGAGCTGGCCCATTGACTGCATACCCTTAGTTAAACCAACCAATGTTGCCTTTGAGAACCCTGCTGTACCAGTCTTTTGCTGCTCACCCCTGGAAGTGTCTGACTTTTAAAGAAACATCATGCAACAACTCACACAGCTTGCAAGTTGCCACAGCAGCACAATTCATCTGCTGCGCCCCCACTCCAACTCAGCCCCCCTCACATCCATAATACATTACTTTTCAGAGGATATAATACACTCAGCACTCCCAGGCCTTCCCACAGACGCATTGCAAAGCAGGCCACCAATGTTCCTTGAACCAAGCCCTCACTGCATTTGCAACCTGGGATGTGGCTTGCCACCCTGTCACTTGCAATGCAATACTTAGGACACCAAGCTGTGACAGCCAAACCCTTCCCTCCCAGGCCACACACAGATCAGCACCTTCCCCTTACAACCATTACATTCCATGAAGCTCAGGTCAAGGAAAGACTTAATAGCACAGACGCTGATTCATGTGCCTCCTCTTTCCTTGTTCCCTGATGACTCACACCCAGAGTGGCCTGGAGTCCCAGGAGGGAGCTGCACCCAAGTTCTCCAAACACCCTTTCAAATGAGCACTGCCTCATCATTTGGCGCCTCCTTCTCACGGACACTCAGTGTCTTGGTTCATCCTGTCCTTGGACCAGCATACATGGAGAACAAAGCATTTCAGGCTGCTGCTGTTGTTGCTGCTACACCAGTGCCTCGGTGTACTGCAGGTGGCCTGGTGCTGTAGGCATGACAAAATGAAGATTTGTAAAGGGGATATCTGACTGCTGAAACTCTGAAGCTGCAGTGGAGATCTGTTGATGGCAGGCCTGCAGCTGTGCTTTGTGTGTGGCCTACAGAGACTTATCCTTGCAGCTCCCCACTCCCTGGCACAGGATTCCTTTGCTTGCAATCAGGCAGTTTTAAAAGTTGAGAAAGCTGGAAGAAAGTTGATCCACGCCAATCCCGCACTCTTTCTGACCTGGCAGAAGTTGTCACGCCTTGAATGAAGGGATGTGGTTTTTAAACGTTCATAAAATGTGCAGCAGGTGAGGAAAATGGTGTGCATTGGAAAAAATAATTTTCCTCTATCTTTTACTGTGGTGATCTTGACATCAGGGTGGGTGCGCACATGTTATTATGTACAAGACCCTCCCAACCCGTGAAAAACTGCACAACAACAGTGTGGGATTGGCAAGGCGCAGAATGGTTGTTTCTCCTGCCAAAAAAAGCCTAAGTTCTGCATTTTGTGAGCTGATTCCCAACCCTATGAGGAGATGAAAATCCAGCCCCATGTCTTTCAAACTGTTCCACTACTTCAGGGGTATTAGGGTGCAACTGACACTGGAATTCCACATAGATAAATCTGTGACACTGAACATTGGAAGCAGATGTCCACAGACTATTTTCCCTTAAGAAAGAGGCTAGTTTATTTCCTAAGCCATGAGTCAACTTTTTATTTACAATTGTGTTTCCATCCATCATTTCAGCTTTCTTCTAAAAACTCGAGGTGCAACAAGATTATTTTTTTCTCCTTAAGCCACCATGCAGTTGTTCTGTCAGTTTTGTTTCTTGAATCACACAGTGACTTTGTTTTCAAAGAATAAAATATTTCCCACAACATTTTCTTCACTTCTCAGGAGCTGACAGTAATAATTTTCTGTTGCGTTTCTTTAAATTGAATATTTTCTAAAATATGAAATGTTTTATTGTAGTGCTGCTCAAATTTTGAAGAAGGGGATTGGAATGTCTTTTTCCATTTGTAATGATTGTAAGTTAAACCATTTCTTACTGTTATGGGGATCATGTGACTATATAGACCAATTAGCTCTAAGCGCAGGGAATCTAAGGATGGAGCTTTTTAGCCTTGGTTTTAGAACAAGCATGTAGCCTCATCTGGAGTCTGCAAATAAAGTTCACTGTTTCTTACAAGAAACCCATTCTGCACTCCAAGTTTTTTACACCACTTTTGTTTGCTTGCTATCCTGTTCCTTGGACCTCACTATATTCACTATATCATTCCTAGGTGAGCGGATAGCAAGTTAACCTGCCCCTGTTGGTTTCATTAACAAAGTGGTTGCTATGAAGGGTATGAGAGTGTCCAGGATGACCATCACTCTGATTGCTTCTATCCCCTGATCCATTTGGGACGTGCCTGTAATCTTCAAGGCTGAAACTAGAAGCTTAGCTTTAGGGAGGTGATGGGTATGAAACTATGTAATGCAATTTTATAGCAAAGTAAGATAATGCTAAGTGCACTGCACCAAGGTAGCTCTGAATTAACACGAGCATCTGGCTGCAGTTTGTTACATAATAGTTTGGGCAGTAAACTTGTAAAATTGTAGCATTTTCTTGAGAAAACACAGGAGGAGAAATTGCTTGATGTACCCAGGTTTCAGGATTGGATAAAGTGAGTGTAAATTGAAAGTGGTTTTTGAATTTTCAATTTCTTTTCAGAAATCAGAAATATTCATGAAAGGGGAGTTAACTTAGTACAGCTGGCGTGCTTTCAATGAAATTCTACATCAACGGCAATTGTCACTTTATAAATCTTTTTTGGTCCTGGGCTGCAGTTGATCCATTCTTGAAATGCATAAAGTATAAAAATGTGTAATTTAACACTTTCATTTTGAAGGAAGAAGGCATTTGTTTTATGAAAACATGTTTGTTAAACTTTTCTTCTGTTTGAGAAGTGGAAAAGTTGGAGGAGTAGTATATTATTTTTGAAATGAAGATATCACTATATCAGTGAAGTAAAGATGAAATCAAAACAGAAAATGTTGGAAACACTCAGCAGGGCAGGCAGAATCTGTGAAGCAAAGTTAATGTTTCAGGTCAATAACCTTTCATCAGAACTGTTTTGATGAAAGATTGTTGACCTGAATGTTAAATTTGATTGTCTCTCCACAGATGCTGCCTGACCTTCTAGCAATTTTTGCTTTTATTTCAGATTTCCAGCATCTGCAGTATTTTACTCCTGTATTCTCGAAGTAAATATGAATCTAGGCATAATTTACATTACTGCATTAAGTATGTAAAAAACAAATAAGAAGAGGCTTGCCAAATAATGTTTAAAGGTGGTGGAAGTCATTTTCATTTACAATGGTTTCAGGAATTCCAGAACCATGTCTTCAAACAATTTAACTAAAACTTATCACCCTTCAGTAGATTTTGACATTGAACGATGGCATAAAACTGGTGATAGTGAATTGGCAGCCCATTTTATATCTTCCCAATTTTTATTTCTATTCACTTCAATGGAAATAAAATCAGGGGAGATTAAAACAGACTGCCAATTTGCCTGTTTTGACCAGCACACAAAGTCAAAATACTCCCTGTGAATTAACAGTTTCTGTCATGTTTTCAAAGATCAATCATTCAAACAGACACTTCAAAGGTATGTGTCAAAGAGTTTTGATATCTTGTTGCAATTGGAATAGTTTCTAGGACACTGTGATGTATTCCTAAAATAAATGAATTAATTTACTAGTTTGATTCAAAACTCTTGCTGGCTAGTTTTATTCCTATAGCGGTTCGCAGTCTAGTGAACATGTGCACTGTGTGGAAACCAAAAAACAAAACAACTATGATTAGGACTGTCGACAATGAAAAGTATGTGACAAAAGCTTGTTCGCAAAGGAACAATTGTACAACTTGCCCATTTACAATTCTTGCTATTTCTGTCAGATCCTAAGATTTAACAGGCCTCTCGCAAGATCACAAATGAGGCTCAATTTTACTTTGAAATTGTGCCACTCGCGATAAACTCATAAGGGTTGGCAGGTTTGTTGTAAGCTGTTTTCATACAGCATTGTTTTAGTTTGGATTCTGGAAAACAAGGTTCCACTAGCCAGTTCCCATGCATGCTATTAAATCTTGTTACCATATTCTTCTGGAAACTAGTATGTTGGGAATCTCCTCAGGGGCTTGTCTGGTTGGCCCTGTAAGTTTGTTAGAAGAACCTTGATGGAAACCCCATTTGTGTATCTATGTGGGGTCTCCCTTGATCTTGCACCAAAGCTACGATGATGATCAGAAAAAGCCCCAAGAAATTCCTATAATGGGCTCTGGATTGGAAATCAGATTCAAAGCATTAAATGCTTGAAGCCAATTTCCTGAAATTCGAAGTAAAACAGTGTGGGTTTGAAAGTGGCTTTAGCTCTGAGATGTGATGATATCTTATAATGCAGTCAAGTCTGAATTGTATAGATTTAAGTATTTCCTGTCATTTTTAGTCGGAAACATCAGATTACTTGTTATCTACGTGAAACTAAAGCAATCCTATTCTGAATGAATGGTGGGTTTCTGTATCTATACAATCTGATTTGACCTGAGATGATATTGGGATTTATTTCATTACAAGATAGGGAAAATAACACATCTTGTGTGCAGTAATTCAATGTAATCTATATTTAGGCTATTTTCTCTCACCATTCACTGAGCCACAAGTCCATCCAATATCTGACTCTCTGAGTTGATTCAACTGCGGTTCAAGTGGTGTGCTGGGATAGGCCTGCAGTTTGAATCAAAGGAATATAGCTGTAGTTGCTTACTTGGTAGTATTCTTGCATCGACAGGAGAAAGTCATGGGTTGAAACTTCATCCGAATACCTGAGCATAAAAACTAGGCAAGTACTTTAGTGCAGTGATAAGGTGCAGCTACATTATCAGCAATGTAGTGCATTTGGATGAAGTTTATGTTGAAAATCTCAGAGCGTGTGCAGCAGGGTAGGGAACTTTCTTAAGGCATAATCTTAATCTCTCTTCTGTGTCTCTTAGATACCCACTGGAAGCAATCAGCAGCCTTATAAATATATGCAAATGAGGATCTTATGATGTTATTAAGATTGCCGAGTGATTGAAATGCACAAAGGTGATTGGTTCTCCATGGATTATTGGAACCTACATTTAAAGGAGCACTAACTTCGAAGCACTCAGTATCTGCTGTTGCATTTTGAGATTTTGACAGAACTTATCTTGGCAATAACTTCCATTTTACATTTGTTCTATTTACATGCCCCTGTTAAGCACAGTGATGTGTGCCAATCTTGCCACTTTCCTACATTAATTTCCTATATAACAAGAGATACACATCAGAAAGGTACTTAATTGGCTGTTAAACATTTGGGATGTCCTGAAGTTGTGAAAGATGCTATATAAAGGCAAGTTGTTTCTCTCTGTACTTTGTTTTGCTTGCATGAAGAAAATGAGAAAGAGAAACAGGAGTAACAGCAGCAGCAGGCTGCCCCACCATACAAAAGAGCAGTAGGGCCTTTTAGGAGACCGTAGGTGAGATGGGACTGCTTTAGGAAGGATTTACCCAGCCCTAAAAGTGCACAGACCTGGATTTATCTGAAGAGCACTGCATGAGGAGGTGGTACTGCCCCAGGTCTTTGCAGTCTCCTTTAGCAAGATGTACGGCCATGCTTTTGTGGTCATGAAGTCACCACTGCCCTTAACTTAAATAAAGCTAAAAATGCTGGAAATGCTCAGCAGGCAGGCAGAATCTCTGGAGAGAGAAACAAAGTTATGTTTCAGGTTGATGACCTTACATCAGAACTGATCATTGACCTGAAATATTATCTTTGAGTTTTCTCCTCAGAGATGCTGTCTGATCTACTGACTATTTCCAGCAATGCCTGTTTTTCTTTCGGGTTTCCAGCATCTGCAGTATTTGCTTCAGCCCTTAACTTCTTTGCCTCAGGCTTTTTGCAGGGAGCTTCAGGGGCATCTTCTGCATTTTTCTGTCAGGTGTTTAAAAATGCATCAAACAGGTCACCAATACCTTCTCGTGGATTGTTAGGAAATAGAGATAGTTTAAGTAAGTTATATGTGTAGTTGGGTGTGTTAGAAATAAGGTATATCTTTAAGTTTAAGTTTATTGTATGTTTTTCTATTTGTAGGTTAGAAAGGAGAGCGGGTCTAAGGCTTCATTTGTGTGCCTGCATTCTAATGAAATTTTACAACCCTTGAAGGGAAGGTAAAACAAACACAAGGTAGGAAAAAACTGTGCTATTGCCTAGCAACAGGAGGCCCCGCAGAGATAGAAAAGTAGTTTCAGTTCAGTTTGATTACAATTGGTCAGTGTGCTCTGTGGTTGAAAGGAGTTGCCAGCAGAAGCAGCATAAGAGGAGGGACAGATAGCAAGTCCCAAACTAAAGTTGAAACCAGCTGCCAGGAGAAGCTAGAGAGGAGGAAGCTGCAGGAAGCAAATTTTCCCAAAGAACAGAAAGAAGAAGGGTCCCAAAAGGACCTTCTAGTCAAAAGGAACAAACAGAAATCTGGAAAAGATCCTATGCAGTGAAGCTAAGAGTGAGGAGAAAGGCTCCAAGCTTAAAGGGAGAAAGCTCCAGGGCGAAGATTTAAAGCAATATAAGCTTTCAAGAAGGCAGAAGATCCAACGTTTCAGCTAAAGGTCTGTAAACTCTTCAGTATGAAACAGTGGAGTCCTGTTGGCATGGCTAAGCATTTGAGAGAGAGTGCATAGAAGGAAGCTTGATCCGGGGAGTGAAACATCAGAAGGAGAGTTCGATACCTTGGAGGTGGACCCTTGTGGAAGGTGTCTGAGAGAAAACGTTGTTTGGGAGAAGATTCCAAAGCAAGTTCTTTGAAAGTGGAGATTGGAAACCTCATGTGAAAGATGGAATTCAGTGAGACCAGTTGGCTCACGGGATGACAAGCATCTAGGGGTAGTTGATGAGGGATCCATAGTATCTGTTTGGGGTGGCATCTGTCACTTGGTTTCAGAGTGGGGTTTGCCTGACCACACGTGACCTATTGGTTTACATGGACTGTGTATTTACTGTGTACGTTAGAGTATAATAAGATAGCTTTTGTAACTTGTGTTATCCTTATGAACCTGTATATATCTGTAAAGGCACAGTTGTGGGTGAAGGAGTATTGTAATATAGTTCATCTTTTCTTATTTAATAAATGTCTTATCCCTTTGTAAAAGTTCATCAGCTGACTCCAGTGACTATGTTCAGTAGCCACTCTCCACATACCTAAATAAAAAATAATAAAAGTTAGGATTTATCAAGCCAGGTTCCACTCTGAGATATGGCTTGTCCAGTAGTAACCTCAGCTGGGGTCATAACAGGCTCACTTTCTTCATGCACAGGAAATCATAGATCATGCACATGTAGTTATTAGGGTACCAGGAAATCAGCCAGGAACATTTATTAACAGGACAGTGCAGAGCTCAAAGGTTTGATTGATCTTTGTTTGATTATGCGATTTCATTCTCTGATCTATGTAACTGTACTTGATTGCCTAAGTCTGTGGGTGGAATAGACAGTTTAAGAAAACTGAGAAAGTTTCAGAAATACCTGGGCTCTGGTTGACACCATGGGAAGAATTTTCGGGTCAGCAAGCAAGGGTGGGGCCCACTCACTGACACATAAAATGACGCACGTTGATGTTGGGCAGGCGTCCCGATGTCACCGCGCATCATTTATATTTTCAGTTCGGCGGGCATGCAGCCAAGTCAGCTACGCACCTGCCGAACTGTCAAAGGCCTATTAAGGCCTGTTAAAAGCCAATTGAACTAATAAAATGAGCTGCCCGTCCAACCTTAAGGTTGGCAGGCAGGCGAAAAGCTCAGGCTGCCTTCGCATTTTTCATGGAACCTCATGCATGGGTGGGATGAAGTTTCATGAAGTGTTTAAAAATTCAATAAAATTTTTTTTAAAAATTCATTGGCATGTCCCAGCTCATGTGACACTGAATTTCTCCCCCGTGTGTACACAGAAAATCCTGTGAGTTCTGAAATGTTTTAAAGTAATGTAAACAGATCTGCTGTAGATTTGGAACTAGTGTCACCTCTGCATTACTCTGAGATAAATTAGACACACAGTAACCCAGTGAATATAAAACAAATTTGGCAACAAGGATTGTTGAGGAAGATTTAACTTTCTCAGCTCCAGAACGATTCCTTTCTTTGCTAGGAGGTCCTCCCATTTTCTGGGAGTGATGTATTTCAGGATTCAAGACCTACTTTCTCATTATGAGGTTGAACAGCTGGATGTAGCAGTGATCCATAAAAAAACAATACTTGTACATTATCTCGGAGCGAAGGCCTGCGAATATTTGAGCAGCTCACAGAAGATACATCTACGTTTGATATATCAGTAAGTGTTCTTGAAAAATACTTCAGACCAAAGAATTGTGTGACGATTGAATGACATACATCCCATCAGAGATCCCAGGGAAATGGTGAGCCCATCAAACAATACAGCAGCGTTGCAGCAATTAGCTTCCACATGCAAATTTGGTACACTAACCAATGAACTAATTTGTGATCAATTAATTGAAAAGACTTCAATTCCATGACTTAGGTAATGTCTCCTAATGTAAGAGCTTGCTCAACCAGCTCAAGTGCATATGTTATGGACAAGCAGATCTCAGCAATCTTATCAATATGGGTCCCTCACTGTCAGTTATCTTCAAAACTGAGCCCAAATTACAGGATTGCTCATTAAGTCACAACACCATGTCCAGCTTGAGGAAAAAAGTGCAACTCATTATTTAAGTGAAACCATTTTGCAAAGGTGTGCACGTCACTGATTCAACACACAGAAGAGTGTCTTTCTGAGAGTGAGATATAATGTTTATAACATCACAAAAGGTAAAGCGTCAGGTCACTGTAATGAGTGCTCAGTTGAGATCACAGGAATCTCAGTGTCACTGCATATCCATGTTGGTGCGAAAATTGAGTGACAAACTACCATCAGTATGTTTCATAATTCTCTCTCACTCCTACGACAGACCTTCTTCAAATTCATGACGACACTGTCATTCTGGATTTGAGGACAATCACAGTTCCAGTCCACTACAAAAACCTCACCCTGGACAGGTTCACTTTCTATGTAGCTAAAGGCAGAAGCCTTATGGGGGTAAACCTTGGATTCAAACTTGAAGGCTCCACTGGAGCCTTAAATTAACATGATTGATGATGCAGACTATACATGCTGGTATCCTTCTTGATTTACCAGATTTAGGGAGGTCAAGGTCAATGCTTCTCGCATTGGCACATCAATTTCACCAGTTTCACAAAATTTGAAATGGTCGTGATTTGCAATCCATGCCGAAGTGTCACAGGTGCTGGAATGACTAGAAGCAGACAGTATCATTGTGTGAATGGACTCATCCATGTGGATATAAAATCTAGTTATTGCCTGATGAAAAGATGGTGAATTTAGACTTAGTGAACAAAGCTTTCATTGCAGACAAGTATACACTTCCGACAATTCAAGGACTGTCAGCATCATTTCATGGTGTCACAGTCTACACAAAGCTTGGTATTCAACAGTTATCTTCAGATACCTCCAGAAGAGCAAAGCCAACATTTTACAGCTTTTTTTACACATGGGACAGAATTTTACAGTCGGCATGTGGGGGCAGGCCCGACACGCCAATGCGTAAAATGACACACGATGACGTCGGGTGTGTCCCCCGGCATCATCGCACACCATCGTGATATTTTGTTCAACGGGCGCTGAAGAGGGTATTCCCTCCCATCCTGCAACTACCACATAGGCCAGTTGAAGAGGAGAAACAACAATCCCCGACCAGATAGCAATCAGAGATACTCAGGCTTCCTTTACCAGTTTTATTCGAGCATATGCAAGGGAGCCACAATCATTCCTAAGAATGAAGACCCAGCTCCCTGACTGATTACATTTCATTACTTTTGTACTTTTTCTTATCACAATACATTTGAGTACATTTGAATATATCCAATCAGTAACCTACACATAGGTACCATGTTAAAACTATCCTATTGAGTACATAAACATGTAATTTTGCTAAACAATTATTCTAAAGGGTGTATACGTAATGATGTTATCCAGCCAAAATTAAAACACTTACGCAAAGACCTTGGTTCTCACAACTCAAGACTGCTTGTGTTTCATCAAAAGACCTCTCTTGTCTTTATATGTCCTCCCATATTGAAGCTATATCATCTGCCCTGTCCCTATCTGAGAGAGGAGTATACCTAAACTAACTTTATGTTATGTTTTATCTTCAGGCCAGCTCTCAAGGCTTCACCGCATCGTTACACCGCTTGAATGGTTCTGCCTGTGACTGGACAATAGCTCATTTCTTGAAACTGTATAAGTCACACAAATTCAAAGCTCCTTTGTGTGCAATGTCCATTTACTTACCCTCAGCTGTCAATAGATTTAACATCCATGGCTGCTTGGAGATTTGAAGTATTCTTCAGTAAATTCTTACAGTGTTCTCTTTTAGAATTTTTAATTTTCTCCGAACAGGCCCGCGCCGGAATTGGCTGCGTGCCCGCCAAAATATAAACAGCTTATTAAGACCATTAAGAAATAATTGAGTCACTTGAGAACGCTGCCCGTCTAACCTTAAGGTTGACGGGCAGGTGGAAAGCCCAAGCAGCCTTCGTGTTTCTGAGCGGGATGAGGTTTCATGAAGCTTTTATTAAATGAATAAATTAATTTTCATAACTATGAAAATATGTTCCCACTCATGTGACACGGTCGCATGAGGGGACATGTTTAAATAATTTTTAAAATTAATTCTGTAATTATTTTAAATCCATTCAATCTCCCTGAGGTAGTTCCATGACTCAGGGAGATCGTTGCGCTTTTTTACGTGCATGCGCGAAAGAGCGCCGGCCCCGACTCTTCCTCTTTCTCCTGCCTCCACAGGTAGCGCTGAGCACTACCAGCTGCGTATTACACTGGGCGGGCCTTAACTGGCCCGCCCTTGTAAAATGGCAGCGTGGAGTCAACCGTGGGCAGCAATTAGCTCCACGCCAGTCCCAGCCTGCTCCTGCCCAGCCTGCCAGCCATAGAAAGAATCCTAGTCATGAAAGTGTGTTTCAGTGCCACAGAATGCCTTAAGGGCTAAGTTCAGCACTGAGCACATTTCAGAAGATTATTTTTTCAGTCTTGTCAGATGCTGAGGAGATGTTCAACGTATTTGATGACGTTGTTGTCCATAGAAAGGACAAAGCGGAACACAGTCTACAATCATCAGCCCTGCTCAGTTGATTTGCAAAATTTGCAATTTGACACTCAGCAAAAATAAACGCACTTCATGGCATCCAAGACTAACTTTCCAGGGTACAGAGTGACAGCAGCTGTAGCAAAGCCTACACACAACATCAACACCATTCATGAGCTTCTGACACCATCTAACATGAAAGACCATAAGACCATAAGGCTCCATTCGGCCCATCGAGTCTGCTCCACCATTCAATGAGACCATGGCTGATCTGATAATCCTCAATTCCACTTTCCTGCATTTTCCCCATAACCCTTGATTCCCTTGCTGATTAAAAATCTCAGCCTTCAATATACTTAATGACCCAGCCTCTACAGCCTTCTGTGGCTGTGAATTCCACAGATTCACTACCCTCAGAGAGAAGAAATTCCTCATCTCTGTTTTAAATGGGCGATCCCTCATTGTGAGATTATGCCCTCTGGTCCTAGACCTCTCCTACAAGGGTAAACAACCTCTCAGCATGTACCCCGTCAAGAGCCCTAAGAATGTTATACATTTCAATAAGGTCGCCTCTTATTCTTCTAAACTCCAATGAATACAGGCCCAACTTACTCAACTTCTCCTCATAAGAAAATCCCTCCATACCAAGGATCAGTGAACCTTCTCTGGACTGCCCCCAATACCAATACATCTTTCCTCAGATAAGGGGCCCAAAACTGTTCACAGTATTCTAGGGGCAGGATTTTACCGTCGGCGAGCAGGGGCAGGGCCCACTCACCGACGCGTAAAATAACGGGCGGTGACGTCGGGGGAACTCCCGACATCACCGCGCCCAATTTAAATTTTCAGGAAGGTGGGGGTGCAGCAAAATCACCTGTGCGTCCGCTGACCTGTCAGTGGCCAATTAAGGCCACTGACAGGATCAATTAAGTAATTAAAGGACCTTCCCGTCCAACCTCAAGGTTGTCGGGCAGGCCAGGAGCCCTGGCAGCAACTAGAAAAAACATGAAACCTCATCCACCAGCTGGATGAGATTTCATGTAGGGTTTTAAAAATTTTAATAAAGTTGTTATCGAAATTATGAACATGTCCCAACTCAAATGACATTGTCACATGAGGGGACATGTAAGGGAATTTTTTTTTTCTATTTTTAATATTGTTGAAAGTAGAGCTGATCTCCCTGAGGCAGCACTGAGCCTCAGGGAGATAAGTGTGCTCTTTCATGCGCATGCACGAAAGAGCGCACTCTCAATTTTAGAGATTCCTCCACCTATACAGGGAGCGCATAGCGCTTCCCTGCAGACGTCACACTGGGCGGGCCTTAATTTGCCCGCCCACGTAAAATGGCGCCACGCCTCCAATCGGGGACTCCGATCAGAAATGTGCCTGCACACACCCGCCCATCAACTTACCCCCCGATGAGGGGAAAATTCTGCCCTAGGTGTGCTACAACTAGTGCCTTGTATAGTTTTAGCAAGAATTCCCTATTTTTATACTCCATTTCCTTTGAAATAAAGGCCAACATTCCATTTGCCTTTCTTATTACCTGCTGAACTTGTATGTTAGCATTTTGGGAATTAATGCATGAGGACCCCCAAATCCCTCTGTGCTGCATCTTTCTTCAATCTTTCTTCATTTAAGTAATATTCAACTCCTCTATTCTTCCTGCCAAATTGCATAATCTCACATTTTCCCACATTATATTTCATCTGCCATGTTTGTGCCCACTCACTTAACCCGTCTATATCCCTCTGTAGACTCTTTGTGTGATCCTCACCACTTGCATTCCCATCTATTTTTGTGTCATCTGCAAACTTGGCGATAGTACATTCATTTCCCTCATCCAAGTCATTAATATGTATTGTAAGTAATTGTAGCCTCAGCATTGGTCCCTGTGGAATTCCACCAGTTACAGGTTGCCATCCTGAAAATGCTCCCCCCCCACCACCCCCCCCCGACCCTGACCTCCCCGTATCCCAACTCTCTGGCTTCTATTAGTTAGCCAAACCTCTATCCATGCTAATATACTACCCCCAACACCATGGGCTCTTATTTTATTAAGTAGTCTTATGTGTGGTACCATATCGAACACCTTTTGGAAATCCAAATTTATTACATCTACTGGTTCCCCCTTATCTACACTGCTTGTTACCTCCTTGAAGAATTCTAATAAATTTGTCAGGCATGATTTCCCCTTCATGAAGATATGCTAACTCTGCTTGGTTAGATTATACATTTCTAAATGCTCTGCTATTACATCCTTTATAATAGACATCCTTTATAATTTTCCCAATTATGGATATTAAGCTAACTGGCCTATAGTTACCTGTTTTTGTCTCCCTCCCTTTTTGAATAAGGGTGTTACATTAGCTGTTTTCCAATCCTCAAGGACTTTTCCAGAATCTAAGGATTCTTAAAAGATTACCACAAGAGTATCCACTATCTCTGCAGCTATTTCCTTTAATAGCCTAGAATGCAACTCATCAGGTCCAGGGAACTTATCAGCCTTTAGCCCCATTAGTTTCCCTAGTACTTTTTCTCTAGTGGTAGTTATTGTATTTATTTCCTCTCCCACATTTGCCCTTTGATTATTTAGTATTTTTGGTATGCTATTAGTGTCTTCTACAGTGAAGACTAATGCAAAGTATTTATTCAACTCCTCTGCCATTTCCTGGTTCCCCATTATTATTTTCCCAGCCTCATTCTCTAAGGGGCCTATATTGACTTTGGCCTCTCTCTTCCTTTTTATATATTTAAAGAAGCTGTTATTGTCCATTTTTATATTACTTGCTAGTTTACCCTCAAAGTTTATTTTCTCCCTCTATTATTTTTTTGGTCATCTTCTGTTGGTTTTTAAAACTTTCCCAATCCTCCGGCTTACCACTAATCTTTGCCACATTGTATGTTTTTTCTTTCAATTTGATACCACCCTTAACTTCCTTACTTAACAATGATTGGGTTATCCCCTTCCTACAATCCTTCTTCCTCACTGGGATATATTTTTGTTGTGAGTCATGAACTATTTTCTTAAATGTCCGCCATTGTTCATCAACTGTCTTTTCTGCTAAATTCCTTTCCCAGTCCACTCCAGCCAACTCTGCCCTAATTTTTTTGTGATTGCCCTTATTTAAGTTTAGCACAGGTGTTTCCAAATTAAGCTTCTCACTCTCAAACCGAATGCTAAATTCAGTGGGCACTGTTTCCTCGGGGATCTTTTACTCTGAGATCATTTATTAAACCTGCCTCATTACACATTACCAGATCTAAAATAGTCTGATCCCTGATTGGATCAACAACATATTGTTCTAGGAAACTGTCCTGAATACACTCTATGAATTCTTGCTCATGGCTACCTCTGCCAATCTGATTTTCCCAATCTACATGAAAATTGAAGTCACCCATGATTAATATGCTGCCTTTTTTACATGCCCTCATTATTTCCTGATTTATTCTCTGTCCTGCAGCATAGCTACTGTTAGGGGGCCTATACACTACTCCCACCAGTTTCTTCTTCCCCTTGTTATTTCTTACCTCCATCCATATGGATTCCACATCTTCCGATCCAAGATCATTTCTTGCTATCATACTTATTCCATCTCATACCTCAAAGCCACCCCACCACCCTTTCCTTCCTACCTGTCCTTTCAAAAAGTCACATGTCCACAAATATTTAGTTCCCAGCTTTGATCTCCTTGTAACCATGTCTCCTTAATGGCTATAAGATCATACATGCTGCAGCAGCAACACATCACCCATCCCACCATCGCCATTGTTTTTTATTTAATTTATTAATTAATTACGCTAGTATCTGTGCTCTTTACACTTGAAGAATCCCCGCTCTTTACACTTTATTGTAATTAATTTTTTTTACACCAGTAGTGATTTTATACTTAACAAGCAATTTTTAAGAAAGACAAAATAAAGACTAGAGACCTAAACACAAACTATAGACCTTAATTTTACTTTGAAGACCAGAAACACTCACCAATCCAACTCATCAATCAACTGCTTTCCGTACATTTTTTAAAATGAAATCTCCCTGCTCTTTTTAAATGAAGTCTGCATACTCACACAGCTTTTATTTAAAATGAATTTTAAATGAATTGTTTAAAAGAGTTGGCATCATTCCTCACTACTACCAATTTTTATCACAAATTTGTGCCAAAGTACACAGGGATTGTGGAGGCTCTTCAGAAAGATGCGCTATTGGAATGGACAGTCGCACAGCACATTTTAAATATTAAAAGCAAAGATAGTATCTCCATCAATCCTTGTGCATTTCAGCCCACATGTGGAAACGCATGTTCACAATAGATGTGTCAGGAACTGCAGTTGGAGCTGTACTCTCACAGTCCATTGAAGGAAGTGAACAACCAATAGCTTATGCTTCATGCCCATTGTTGGAATCTGAACTCAAATACTCTACTGGAGAGTGGGAAGAACTAGCTCGCATTTACACATGTAAATATTGGCACATGTATCTCCACAGTAGAAAGTTCATTTCCTGCACCAGTCACCAAGAACTGACTACATTGTTGGCTACATCAGGATCTGCTCATTGACCTCTATGTCTCCAGAGATAGTCAGATCGTCTTCATCAGTATAACTTTGAGGTCGAGTATCTTGCAACTGAATAGCTGACATTGAAGACAGCATCAGTGACAGCAAAGCTTCTTGCGATGTTGAAGTCAACATGATCAGGGTGATGTCACGCACGACCGCAAATTATGTTATGCAGAATCACAGGATCACAGAGTTGCTCCAGTGTAGAAGGAGGTTATTCGGCCAATCGTGTCTGCACCGGCTGTCTGAGCATTTTATCTTAGTACCTGCCTTTTCTCTGCACATTGGATGATTACCTAAATAGAAACAATGCCCTTTTGAATGCCTCAATTGAACCTACCTCCACCACACTTCCAGGTAGTGCATTCCAAACCCTAACTACGTGCTGTTGAAAAAGTATTTTCTGACCTCACAATTGCTCCTTTTGCAAAACACTGAAAAGCTGTGTCCTCTGGTTCTCGATCTGTTTACGAGCAGGAACAGTTTCTCTCTATCTACTCCGTGCAGACCCCTCATTATTTTGAAAACTTTTATCAAGTCTCCTCTCAGTCTTCTCCTCTCCAAGGAAAACAGTCCCAACTTCTCCAATCTTTCCTCATAACTGAAGGGTTACCTCTTCAAAAAACTCCAGCAAATGAATTAGACACGATTTTCCTTTAACAAATCCATGCTGACTCTTCCGAATCAATCCAAATTTTTCCATGTGACTGTTAATTCTATCCTGACTAATTGTGGGACAGAATTGGCAAAAAGTAAGCTATACCTAAAAACCGAATGGTCTTGTGAAATAGGGGAAGAACTAATCCTGTACTACAGAGTACGCAAGGATCACACATTGTTTTGTGATGATTGTATTGCACAAAGAACTTGAGCAGTTATCCCAAAAGCATTATGGCAATGTACTTACCTAACATATCAGAAATTCCATCTACGCTAAGTTCCTCAACTGCTCCATGTGATGGTACGTTCCATTCTCTCACTGCAGTTTAGGTAATGAATTTTAACTGAATTCCATATCAGACTATTTCATACTTATGGCCCTAGTTTTGAGTTCTAAAGAAGTGGAAACAATTTTTCAATGTCTACCTGATCAAACTCCTTCATAATTTTAAATACTTCTAATAGGTCTTCCCTTGACCTTCTCTTTTCTAGTGAAGAGACCCAGGCTATTCAGTCTTTCCTAATAGTTATAATAAACTTAATTTTTAGCCCCTGACAGGGGCAGACACAGGATGGGCAGGCAAGGAATTTTGTGCTGCCACTGGTGTGCTGGTTCCCTAGCTCCAACCTGCTCTCAGGCCATTTTCCTGGAGCTATGAGTTTCTTCCGATGGATTTGAAACATTGGGCAGAATTTTCCCATCCTACCTGTGCCGGGTTTTGTGGTAGGTGAGACCAGGTAATTCAATGGCAGGCAAAAAGTCGCAAATCTGCCATTGTAAAAACAGGCTGCAATTCTCCGATCGTATGTTCATGGTGGGTTGGTTAGTGGCACGAATGTCAATTGCATTCATTAACATGTCATGAATGCTCATTAAAACAGCTGCTTGCCAGAATCTTGTCAGGCCTTCCAATCTTGCGTCATGCCAGCGGGAAACTATGTCGGCCTCAAACCCATTTGAAAAGGGGTACCAGTTCACTGGTAACTTGAAGGTGAGTGGAACATATATAGCCTAGCTGCCATGGCACTGTGCCCGACTTGTTGCGATGAACGCCACTCTAATAGGGCTGTAAGGCTGGTCTGCTCCTGCTCTTTGCTTACATTGTCCTGAGGAACACCACTGTGTTGTGGTACTCATGCAGGCTTCCACTTTCAGAAACTAGCGTTTCAACTGGGGTGGCTG
The DNA here is from genome assembly GCF_017639515.1 of Carcharodon carcharias. Taxonomy (NCBI): domain Eukaryota; kingdom Metazoa; phylum Chordata; class Chondrichthyes; order Lamniformes; family Lamnidae; genus Carcharodon; species Carcharodon carcharias. Next base: position 139,076,657 of record NC_054468.1, on the reverse strand, counting down.
TGAGACGAGGATGGGGTTGATGAACACAAGGGGGTCAACGGGGAGGGAAAGCTGTAGATAGCAGTCAGGGGGAAGGGTGAACACCAGGGAGTCAACGGGGAGAGAAGGTTGTGGAATGGCAGTGAGGTGGAAGGGTGAACTCAAGGGGGTCAAGTGGAAGGGAAGGCTGTGAAATGGCAGTGAGGGGGAAGGGCGGACATGACGGAGGTCTTTCTGGGGTCATCCTCTAATCTCTTGTTGCCACAGGAGTGAGCAGGGGTCTGCTTAGAAGGTAAGCAGAAAGACCTCCTTGTGATGAAAGCCACTGAAAGCCAATGGCTTCATTAGCACTGTTAAAGGGCTACTCAGAACTCAGTGGCTTCACATCACAGTCGCTGCATCTCAAGAGTAATACATAACAATGTAGAATTTGGGAATGCAGGCAACAGTGAAGGAGGGACCTATTTGGTATTAAAATCAATGAAGGCCTGTTATGTGTTCACCAGAATTGACACTCCTAATGGGCCAAAGGGCATCCAATCATTGACCATGAGCAACTGATTGGTCATTAATATGCTACATCAGAATTTGGAGAACAGAGCTAGATTGGGTCACTCATCTCATTGAAACTTGAGCATCCCACGCTCAAGATGTTACATATCTGCGATGTCATCTTGGTCACATTGATGTGTGTGCTAGTGTCTCAGGGACAAGGCAGTTTCAGCCACCATGCAAGTAGGGCAGGAAAAACTATGGACCCCTACAATTTCCAAATGTGTCATCTTCTGAGCTTCACTTCCTTACCCCTTGAATCATTAATGTCTTCAATATTCCCTTTTAAGGAGAAGGCAAAAGCAGATATGGATCCAGGGCTCAATGCTGCCTTTGTCAGGAGGAGGTGAAGGAGAGAGAGGCGACTCTGAGTGCAGCTTCAGCAGGAGGGACATGGCCAAGTGGAGCCAGAGCATGAACAGGAGGGTCAGGAGGAGAGACGCAGACAAACGGGGCAACTCGCCAGACCTATGGTTTATTGTAGAAGAGTCTCCTATTTACAAATGAGTGAGAGGCAATACTGTGCACATCATTGCTTGTCCCGAGCTCTAGTATATCACATATGCCACATTCTTCATGAAAACCTGATGCAGTGTGGAGTTGGAGGGTATTCCCTGCCAGTGGCTTTGAAGGTGACTACGGCACTCAATTTCTTGGCCTCTGGTTCTTTCCAAGGATCAACAGGGGACCTGTGCAGCATCTCCCAGTCCACAACACATTGATGCATAAACGAGGTCACAGATGCCTTTTACAGGAAGGCCCATCATTGTGTCAGGTTTGCTCTGGACGAAGGCAACCAGGCTGTGAGAGTCACTGGCTTCACCACCATCTCAGGCTTCCCAAGAGTTCAGGGTACAATAGACTGCACCCATGTGGCTATATGGGCTCCATGGCAGCAGGCCCTAATGCTTGTAAACTGCAGGGTTCCATCAATGTACAACTGATGTGTGATCACCGAAGCACATCCTGCCCGTTTGTGCATGGTACCCTGGGAATTGCCATGACTCCTACATCCTGAGTCATTCCCAGGTGCCTGAGATTTTTGAGGGACCATTATGTCTGCAGGGATAACTGCTTGGGGATAAGGGGTATCCACTGAAACACTGGCTGATGACACCTGTGCATCACGCTCAGAGTTGTTCCGAGGAGAGGTACAATGCTGCTCAAGCTCCATACGGTCCCTCATAGAGCAGACCATAGGGCCTCTGAAGATGCATTTCAGATACTTGGACTGCTCAGATGGCTCACTACAATCGACTCCTGACAGGGTTTCCCGCATCATTGCAGTGTGTTGCATCCTTCACAATCTGGCAATGTAAAGAGGTGAATCCCTGCCAGAGGATGAACTGGAGGAGGATGAGAGCTCATTGGAAAATGAAGATCTGGAGGCTGCTGAGAGTCAGTACGAATGCGATCACACCATGGGGGAAGGAAGACATGGGAGACATTCCCGTGATACGTTACTTGTTGACAGGTTCCAGGAAGAGTAAAGTTAAGTGAGGGAATATGGCCACATCTCTCCTAGCCCTCAACGCCATTTTCTTTCAATACAGGAAATGTCCACCCACTTGCAGTGAGAACAAGTCCCACATTCAGACTTCACATTCTGACCTCATGAATCGCCAGGCCATGATCGTTGCTTTGGTCCATGGGGTCCTGTGAGTGAGCTCACTCCAGGAACTAAGAGTCCACTTACGAATAAGAGCACTGTGAGAGAAGACTTGAAGCTTTCGCTGCTGTCTAATGATGCAATCATTGCTGCGACTGAGATGTGGACATGCCGAGGGATCTCCTCCTGCTGTGCATGTCTTTTCTTCTGCCATTGCCACTGAGGAGACACAAATGCTGTTAGAATATCAATGCTGATGAGGTGCCATCACTCAATGATGTTCCTTGAGGAAGAAGGGTTAGAAACACTTACTTCACACATTTTCAGTAAAGAATTAAACACATCTCCCTGACATCACACAAGGGTGCAGAAACTAGTTCAACTGAGGTTGACATTACAGGAATATTACACACACAGTGGGACACTATCACTGAGTGGGAGAAAGGCTAAATCTCAAAATAAGAGGATTCCAAAGTACAAAATCACAATATCTTCAGTTGACAGGAACATTCACATACCCTACATAAGTGCAATTTGTTTACATGTCTAGCACACCCGTGACCCAAAAGTGACATTAGTGTTTCTTAACTTGCTTAACTGTACCACTAAACCTGGGTGCAGTGCTGCAGCAGAGGTGGAGGCAGCCTGCTGACTGCCACATCCTGATGTCTGTGATGACCTTGGCAGACATCCTCTGGTAGCCCGAGACCTGGAGGGCCCCGGTCTGATAAGTGTCATCTGCTCAGGGGCAGAAGCACCCTCAGCAGCCTGAGAAGCTGGAATAGATGGGGTCACAAGCAGAGAGGGTTGTGAGTGGATGTACACCCTTGGAGTGTCCTGAGAGGAGGTTCCCGGGCTGTCTGGCTGATGCTCACCCTCCCTGTGGATGTAGGACCCCACCCTGACTCCTGCAGGAGATGATGCACCTGGAGGGAGGTAAAGGTAGTAACACCTTGGTAGTAACAACCAGGCTGTGTGGCCATGGAGTGCAGGACTGAGCAAAATCTGGCAACACCTGCTGGACCAAGATCTCCAGGGTGGTTGCCAGCCTTTCCATGCTGACCTCGAGGCGCTCGTATGTCAGAGCCAAGACATCTGACAGAATGTGGATGGATTCCTCCATCATTCGCTCTCATCTGCTAAGTGACTGTCGAATCTCTGTCTGATGTTCCGCCACCTGTTGTTAGATCTCCAGCATTGATTTGGTGGCTGCTTCCAGAGGCTCATCATCTGACTCGGACTGGGTGGGTGGCTGGTCTCCAGCAGCCCTCTGAGTGTTGGAGACCTGGGCTATCCCTGCCTCCAACTGCTGCGGGGACGTGTCAGTGAGGTGTTCCCCAGAAAATGAGCCTGAGCCTAATCTGCAGCTGTGCCCCATCGACGTGTGTCTCTCTGAGCTGGTGGACCGTGTGTGTGAGCACCGTGACAGTTCTTCCAGAGCATCATCTTTGGATGCAGTCCATGGGCTCACACTGGTGCTGGACTGGCTTGGGGGCCTCGATCTGCTGGTGCCTAGAAAATAGAAAATAGAGTTTCAGTTAATGAGCATGAGCTAGATAAGACTGTGTGTGACTCACTATGAATGTCAGGATCTGATGAAGTGAAAGAGCTGTGATTCATACTAGGTTGGTGGGAGTGGCCAATCTCCCCTTCCACACAGGAGTGAACCCTGTCCTCCCCAGCCTGCTCGGCTGCAGCCTCCTCAAACTCAGTGAGGGCAATGATGTCAGCCATCCTTACGGCACGCCAGCTTGGCCTGTATGAAGCAAAAAGAAAGGCATGTGTTGAGAGGGGATGAAGCAGAGTTTGGGTGAGAAGCATGTCCCCTGTGTGTGGTGATCCCTCCCCAAAAATGTCAGCGGATGGAGTTTGAGCAACATGACAGATGGGATGATGGTGATGTGAAAGTTTTGATGAGAGAATGAGTGTTGATATGTGTCCCCCGCTACTGGTTGCAAAAGATCCCTGAAGAGAGTAGCCATTTGAGTGCATGATGCTATGATAAGAGTTTGATATTGGAGAGAGTTGGAGGATGACAGGTAGAGCAGATGAGATCATTCATCCTCTTCCTGCACCGGGTGGCATTTTGGGTGCAGTTGCCAACTGTGCTGACCTGCTCCATAACGGCCTCCCAGGCCGGAGAGGTGAGGCTGCTTGCTTCCTGCAGCTATTCCTGGGATAGAGCATGTGCCTTTGCGCCTGCACCCATCTGATCAAGGCCTGGAAGGCCTGATGTGTGAAGCAGGGTGCTGCCTTCTTCTTCAGGCTCTCGGCCTTCCTCTTCTGGCTGCCAGACATCTTTGGTGGGTTGGACAGAGTGAGATTGTGTGTTGGGCTGGCCTTTAAATATGGTGCCCTGACCTTCGGACCCACCAGCTGACGGCGAGCAGACGAATCAGCTCCCAACCTGCCAAGTATTTCAGACCAATACACTCCTTTGCATAATTAATGACCTCCAAGCGCAGAATTAAGTGTGAATTCCTGCCATTCTGGACTGTAGGGTGGGCGCTGCTGAAACCCTCTGCCACCGCACTTCATCTCATTTATGGAAAGTTCCGCCCGTTAACTCTGTTTCTCTCTCCACAGATGCTGCCAGGCCTACTGAGTTCTTCCAGCATTTTCTGTTTTTTTTCCAGATTTCCAGCCTTCACAGTATTTTGCTTTTAATTCAGGTTACAGATTGCAGTTGAGTACAATTCTGCTGCTGATGATGGCCCAGCCTTTAGTTGCTAGATCTGTTCAAAATCTATCCCATTTAGCACGTGGTAGTACCATACAACACGATGGAGGGTATCCTCAATGTGAAGATGGGAATTTGTCTCCACAAGGACTGTGCAGTGGTCACTCCTATTGATACTGTCATGGACAGATGCATCAGCGGCAGGCGGATGGGTGAGAATGAGCCCAAGTCATTTATTTTGTGTATTTCATACCTTGCTGCAAAATGATAAAATCCCATTTTAATTTGTTCTCTTACATGTTAAGCATCCTTGTTATTTGGACATTGCTTGTAAGATTCAACAGCAACTTGCATTTATGCAGCTGCATGAACATTGTAAAATGTTCCAAGGTGCTTCACAATAGGGTTATTTTTAGAAAATATATTTGGTAAAGCAGCAAAGCAGCAATCGTTGTTCCTGGCCTTGCGGTCTGGTGGGGATTAGGGTCAGGCTCAAGTTTGAGTCCTACTCTGTTCAGTTCCTGGTTTCAAGTTACAAGTGGGAGAATGCAGCATCAATGAATAAGGCTCCCTTGAGGGAAAGGAATTATCAGACAGAAGACTTGTATCTACTGGCATTTGGTATTGTCTTCAAGGCTTCAAGATAAGTCAAGCCAAGGAGAGAAAGAAAATGAGCAGAAAACCAGAGAAAAAAAGAAATATATCCAGAATATACTGTTTTTTAAAAAGAGTGTGGAAACATATATACACATTGTTATGACACAGCAGTTGGTAAAGGCTGAGTTATTTAAAATCCCAGAGGGAAACTTTAAACAACTGTCATCACCTATATTTTCAATTGGTATGTTTGAGACGCAGCTCTGAACTCAGGAATAAAAACCATCAAGCCGCAAGAGGTTTCTCATATCCATCAAATTAAACATTTATTCATTTAACAAGGAATTAAACACATACACATACAAATCCCCAAATTAATCACTCCCAGGAAAATTTTTACCAAGACAACAACAACCCATTGACTTTAAACAGACACCAGGCAAAGCACATTTGACCTTACACATTCAAAATGAGGTTCCTGTCAATTTGTTTCCTTTGCAGACAGTTGTAGGGCTTACAGGCCTCTGACCTGCACATACAAAAATCCTTTCTTTAAACCTAGCTTTCCCTTTGAATGTAAATTCTCATGGCATCCCTTGGTCTTTGAACTCCACCTCTTCTAACAATAAAACACCTTTCATAGCACCGATTTTATTGCTAATATATAGCTTGGTATCTCCTAGCTAGGCGGAAAATCTTACTCCTTTCTTTTGAATGGTTTATTCAACAAATGCAAATGTACTCTTGACCTCACTGCTCTCCTTACTGTTCACCCAATTAACATCTCAAAACTACTATACATCAAAGTACCCAGGCTAGCTGGCTTTAATCCAATTAAGACAAACACAGATACACCCACAGACACAGACCATATGACAAGTCCAATTTTAAAATAATTTCCAATAACATTAATACCTTCATAACAACATTAAAAGCCTTGTGCAAGTTTTGCACTACCTGTCAATGCCATTTTTCTATCAAATCCAGTTGGTTTAATACTACTTAATTTAGTCACCTTAAGTCAGTAGCCCTGATAGCAATATGTTATGCATAACATGGCAACACATGCCCATTCTTATAACTTAACAGATGTTTCAACTCATCTTGAATAAGGCCATGGGATATCTGCGAGTATTAATTAACACACTGCTGAAAGAGGATTAATATTAAAGGTTGCAAAGAGCCCAAAGTAGGTTTTAAATGAAAGTTTTAAACAAAATCAGAATAATCTTTAGCACAAAATCCACAAACAGGACTGTCCTGGTAGATCCATCATGTCAGTCTGTTCCTGCCCTACTGCAATGGAGTGGACAGGTTTCAACAAGAAACAGATAAACTTTATTACAGAGAGCTTTTCAGGTGTTACATGCTCGATCAGGACTCTTGTCAGGAAGCCCCAACACTAGATTGCCCCCGCTTAGGGCACATTTGTTGGCGCCTCCAACAACATCATGTGACCCCCGATAGGCAGCAGGAGAGGCTATACCTTCAGTTACTACATTTCCTCCTCCTTTAGTTTTTTACAGTTTCTAGTTACAAGGAACATTTGAATATCCAACAACATATACATATATACAACTTCAGGTGATTAAGGATTAAGTCTCTGAGGTGCTCTCCTCATACGGCAGCATAGCTCTACCACTTGAGGTTCTTCTACAGAATTTACATGATCAGGAACTACAACATGGGGCACATCACTAGAACCTAGCCATTCTGGGTTTGGCAACTCTACAGAGACATCGGGTATGTCTGTTCTAGGTTGATCTGTCACCTCAGGAATTGATGGTTCGATGTTAATCACAGGTGGAATGGTTGGTTGTTGGAATGCCTCTCTATCTCGAATATGGTCCACGTGCTTTCAAACGATTCTCCCTTCCACTTGCACTTGGAAGGATAAGGAACTAAGCGCGGAGACAATGGTTCCAGGAACCCAACAAGGTCCACTTACAAAATTTTGCATGGACACTGTGTCACCTACACTGAATGCATGAGCTTTGCTGTGAATATTGTGCTTCAATTTTTGATTACTCTGATTCCTCTCTGCCTTCCCCTCTAAGTTTAGAAACACCAAACATAACCTTGTATGTAGGCAGCATTTCATCAATAATTCAGAAAGTTTTGAACCTGTGGTTGTATGATAACTAAACAGAAAGTGGGAAAGTTGAATTTCTAGAATACCTTCTCATAACCTCTTCATACCAAACTGGAAAGTTTGCACAGCTCTCTCAGCTAAACCCTTTGATGAGGGATGGCAAGGGGCTGCTTTCATATGTCTGATTCCATTCAGATGCGTGAATCTCTGAAACTCTGTACTAGTAAAGACGGCACCATGATCAGAAATGACAATTCCAGGTAAGCCATGTATGCTAAAACAGTGACCCAGCTTCTCAATAGTTGCGCTCATTTGGGGATTTCACTTCGTATACATCCATCCATTGAGAATGTGCATCTACAATCAACAAAAACATGGTACCTAAGAATGGTACCTAAGAATCAATATGTAGTCTAACCCGGGATCGACCAAGCTACTCCCACAGATGCAGGGAAGCTGAAATAGGCAACTTCTGTTGTTGTTGACAATGGAGACAGTGATTTCAATGTCACTGTCAATGTCTGGCCACCAGACACAGCTTCGTGCAAGCATTTTCATCTTTGATGTGCCTGGATGCGCAATATGAAGCTCTGTCAAGAGTGGTTTTCTACCTTGTGAAGGTACCACAACAAAATTCCATCTTGACAACTTAACTTTGTTTTTCTGGCATGGAATGCTCTCAACTCTTCAGACACAGGCGAATTGGACCATCCTTGCAAATCAAGATCTCTGACTCTGTTCATCCAATTTCTACTTCGCTTTGCACATGCAGGCGAAGAATCCAAGAAATTCAGTAATAGCACAACTTCTTGTAGCTCTGGAGCATGTACAATGCTATCTGGTAACAGGAGACAACTGAATGCGTCAGCATTTGCAACATGTAGGCCATGATGGTACATAAAAGTATACTCATACGCAGATAATGTCAGGGCTCAATACTGTATTCTTGCTGATGCTATTGGTGGAATGGCCTTATCCTCACTGAATAAACCCATTAATGGTTTATGGTCCAATACAATAATGAAATGTTGTCCATACAGGTACTGATGGAATTTCTTTACTCCCACTTATCATCAATAAATCTTTCCTTTCTAGCTGGGAATAACCTTTCTCAGCTATGGAAGGGATTCTCGAGACAAAGCCTTTCTGATCCATTTTCCATTCTGTGATAACTCGGCTCCTATACCATAAGGAGAGGCATCACATGTTAACACCAACTCTTTTGGTGGTTCGTAGCGTACCAATTAACACGACGGATGCAAACTTTCACAAAAGCTTCTTCCTGTTGTGAATTCCATGAACAACGGTGATTCTTTTTTAACAACAAGTGCAATGGTGCCAACACAGTTGGTAAGTTAGTCAAGAAGCGGCTATGGCCAAGTGTTCAGTCTCGGTTGACCCTGTGATCAGAACATCATCTAGGTAAACTAACACTTGGGGAAGTCCTTGCAAAAGACTCTCCATTGTTCTCTGGAAGATAATGCACGCAGACAATACTTTAAAGTGTAGGTGGGTGTACTGATAAAGACCCTTGTGTGTGTTAATAATCATGTATTCTCTTGATGTGTTATCCATTTCTAATTGTTGGTAGGCTTGGCTCACATCCAATTTTATATAGGACTTGCCTCCAGCCAGCTTTGCATATAAGTCATCTATCCTTGGAATGGGGTACTTATTTAGTTTTGCTGCCTTGTTTACGGTCAATTTATAGTCCCCACAAATGCATATGGTTTGGTCTGGCTTCATCACTGGAACAATGGGTGCTGCCCATTCCAAGATTTGGACAGGCTGGATGATGCCTAGCTTTTCTAACCGGCACAGTTCTACATCAACATTTTCCTACAATGCATAAGGCACAGGTCTGGCCTTAAAGAAGCATGGTGTCGCCTGAGGATCTGCGTATATTTTTGCTTGCAAGCCTTCTAACTTCCCTAATTCATCCCGAAATACACTGTTGTATTCCCTTAGCAGTTCAAGAACTCCTCTTATTTTCAGGTGAAATATCTCAGACCAGTCGAGCTTGATTTTTTGTAACCAGTCTCGGCCTAGAAGACTAGGTCCTTCTCCTTTCACTATTATCACTGGCAGCTGGGCTGTCTGTTGCCTATAAGACACAGGTACTGTGGCATTGCCCTTTACTTAAATAGATTCTCCAGGGTCCATCTTTAATTTAAAGGTTATCCACTCCAGGTTTAGGGACTGGGTACCTTCATTAAGGTATTTGAATGTGTGTTCTTCCACCACTGTAGTTGAGGCTCCCTTATCCACCTCTCGCTTCAATGCTGTGGGTCTGGTTTTTGTGCCATGCTCAGTGGTAGGTTTCCACCCCACATGAAGAACAGCGCCATGTTGTATGTTTGCAAAGCCTGTGAGTCTCTCGCAGCACTTTCCATGGCATCGCCCTGAACTCCACAAACTAACTGGTCTCGCAGTTAGTGGCTTCCCATTAACTTGGATCGTGACAGTGATAGGTTCGGTTCTTACAACGCTTACGTTGTACAGGGAATAAATGTCGGTGTCGGCAGCTTCAGGTTCTGCTGTATTCTTTAATTCAATCATGTTGGTTTGCTGCTTTATGAGCTGTTTCAACTTTGCCCTGCATTGCCTTACTATGTGACCATTCTTATGACAGTAATGGCATTCTGCCTCCTTGAATTTACAAGTGTCCAGTCTGTGGTAATCTTGGAGTGGCTGCTGAAGCCATTTCTACTAGTCCTTTTCATGTTTCTAACAGTGGACATTGCCTCTCGCTTCAATGCTGTGGGTCTGGTTTTTGTGCCATGCTCAGTGGTAGGTTTCCAACCCACATGAAGAACAGCGCCATGTTGTATGTGTTGCAAAGCCTGTGAGTCTCTCGCAGCACTTTCCATGGCATCGCCCTGAACTCCACAAACTAACTGGTCTCGCAGCATTTCGCTTAATGTGTCCCCAAAGCGCAGTGCTCTGTCAGCTATTTCAAGTTCACTACAAAGGTTGCGATGGACTTTCCCAGGCCCCTAACTCTGGAATAAAATTTAAAATGCCTAATTATTACAGAAAGCTTCGACTGGAAATGCATTTTCACAAGGTCCACTAATTCATTAAAGGACTTAGGATTGGGTGCATTCGGGGCCATCATGCTGCGAATGAGATTGTATATCTTGCTACCACATACACTCAAAATGATAGCTTTCTGCTTTTCCTCCGCAGTAATTTCGTCCACTACGAAATAATAACCAAGGCACTCTACATATTGGCTCCAGTCTTCCATTGCCGCATCGTAAGGATCAATTCCGCCAAAGAATGGCATGATTGACGAGCAGTCTTTTCTTTTTCCTAAGGTTCGATGTACTTATGTTAACAAGGAGAGGTGCAGTTTCAGAGATATTTTACCCTCGTCGCCAAATGTAATGACTTGATGGAGCAGATGGGTTTCAACAAGAAACAAATAAACTCTATTACAGAGAGCTTTTCAGGTGCTACATGCTCAATCAGGGCTCTCATCAGGAAGGTCCACCCCGTCAGATTGCCCGCGCTTCAGGCTCATTTGTCGGAGCCTCCAAGAACATCACATGACCCCTGATAGACAGCAGCACAGTCTTCAGTTACAATGCCCACAGAACTTATCTCTTCCTATCTTGACTCCGTTCTCTCTCTATTTGTCCTGTGTCTTCCCATCCACAAACCTCATAGTCTCCCAACCCTGCACAGCCCACTTCTACCTCCTTCCCAAAATCCACAAACTGGACTGTCCTGGTAGACCCTTCATGTCAGCCTGTTCCTGCCCCATGGAACTCATCTCTTCCTATCCTGACTCAATTCTCTCTCCCCTTGTCCAGTCTCTTCCCACCTACATTCATGATTCCACTGATGCCCTATTTCATGTCAACAATTTCCAGTTTCCTGGCCCTAACTGCCTCATCTTCACTATGGACATTCAGTCCCTCTACACCTCCACCTGCCACCGGTACAACCTGAGGGCTCTCTGCTTCTTCTTTGAACAGAGGCCCAAACAATGCCCTTCCACCACCATTCTTCTCCACTGGCTGAACTGGTTCTCTCACTGAACAATTTCTCTTTTAATTTGTCTTACTTCCTCCAAATAAAAGGTGTGGCTATGGGTACCCGGATGGGCCCCAGTTATGCCTGTCTTTTTGTGGAATATGTAGAACATTCCTTGTTTCAGTCCTGCTCAGGTCCCCTCCCACCACTCTTTCTCAGCATATCAATGACTGTTTCAGTGCCACTCCATGCTCTCGTCTGGACCTGGAAAAATTTATCGATTTTGCCTCCAATTTCCACCACTCCCTCACCTGCACATGGTCCATCTTCGACACTTCCCTTTCCTTCCTTGATCTTTCTGTCTCCACATCTGGTGATAGACTGTCTACCAATGTTCATTACAAGTCTACTGACTCCCACAGCTACCTTGACCACAGCTCCTCACACCCTGCTTCCTGTAAGGACTCCATCTCATTTTCCCAGTTCCTCCATTTCCGTTGCATCTGTTCCAGTGTGCCACCCTCCAAAACTGTGCTTCTGATATGTCTTCTTTTTTCCTTCACCAAGGGCTCCCCGCCACTGTGGTTGATAGGAACCCTCAACCACGTCTGGCCCATCTCCCACACCTCTGCCCTCACTCCCTCCCAGGACCAAATAGGGTCCCCCCTTGTCCTCACTCAGCCCACCAGCCTCCTTATTCAAAGAAGCATCTCCGACATTTCCACCAACTCCAGCATGATGCCACCACTAAACACATCTTCCCCTCACCCCACTGTCAGCATTCCATAGGCACCATTCTCTCTGTGACACCCTGGTCGACTTCTCCATCGCCCACAACTCCTCATCCCCTTCCCATTGCACCTTCCCATGCAATCACAGAAGGTGTGACACCTGCCCCTTTACCTCCTCCCTCCCCACCGTCCAAGACCCCAAACATTCCTTTCAGGTGAAGCAACGCTTCATTTGCACCTCCTTCAATTTGGTCACCTGTATTCGCTGTTCCCAATGCAGTATCGTCTACATTGGGGAGACTAAATGCAGACTGGGTGGAGCACCTTCGCTTAGTCTGCAAGCATGACCCAGACCTCCCTGTCACTTGCCATTTCAACACACTGCCTTGCTCTCATGTCATGATGTCTATCCTTGACCTGCTGCAATGTTCCAGTGAAGCCCAATGCAAACTGGAGGAACAGCACCTCATCTTCCAATTAGGCACTTTACAGCCTTCTGGACTGAACATTGAATTCAACAACTTCAGACCATGGACACTCTCCTCTATCTTTACCTACATTTAAATCCATTTTTAAAATTTTTATTTATTTTTAAAAACTTTTTTAAGGTTTTTCCCAACACCCCTTTCCCTCACAGGGCCATCTGTCACTTGTTTCTATGTTGTGCTTTCACAGAGCTCTGACCCTTGTTCTGCTATTAACACATTCTGCTATTTCACCTTTATGCTACTATCAGCACCTTCTTTAGTCTTTAACACTACATTAACACTCCCTTTGTCTTGTATCTATGACATATTTGTCAATTTCTCCTGAGCTTTCACCTATTCCTGACCTTATATTTTGCTCCACCTGCTCCACCACATCTTAAACAGTATAAAATCCATCACATTTCTACTTCTCTTCAGTTCTGAAGAGTCATACAGACTAGAAACTTATAACTATTTCTCTCTCCACAGATGCTGCTAGACCTGATGACTTTTTCCAGCATTCTCTGTTTTTAATCTTTAGCACTGTTCCACCAGCTGTGACTGTAACCAAACCTGTGGAGGTACATATTCATGGACATTCAACACTGTTATGATATTGTGTTGACTTAATTACTTGTAGGACTCTGCTCCAAACAAAATTACATGTTTTAATCATTTTCCATGTTTTCCCTTTGAAACCATTAAGAACTAAGAGACTCCTTCAGAATGAGCAACATAAGCCCACATTTACCAGTCAGTTTGAACCATTCAGTCGTCTGTTCTGCCATATGTCACCTAATCCATGAGGATTTGGTACACAACTATTTCACTGAATTGCTTGTTAGTACAACAAATGTTCACATTGGCAGTCTTAATTTTAACTACTGTGACATTATTTGCTGACCTTTAAAAAAAACTACCGAGGCATGTGCAGTTGGGGAGCAAGGAGATATTCTTTTAGCAACTATTCCTCTACTGATGATTAAGATTCACTTTTCTCCAAGCCAACAATTTGAGCCCAAGAAGCACGACTGCACCTGCACCAGAGCAATTAGTGCAAATATCACAGGAGTTATTAGGCAGTTTGGAAGTGGAATTTGTCTTTGCCAATCAAGCAAATTGGGCAAAACAAAGTGACAAACCAGTTTTATACCCCACCTGGTGTATTTTCAATTGAACAGTGTGCAGAGTGTAAAACGGGAGGGTTCATCCTCCTTAATTTTCTAATTTGCATTCCTATAGCAGTCAGCCATTTGTGGTTAAAAACAGCTTTTATGCACCATTGAAATCATTCAGTTTATTTGCCAATAATGAATAAAAAGGGTCTTAGAAAATAAATATTTCTCACCATACTAGAGTCTCACAGCTATTACAATTCCCTGATAGATGAATAAAACACTGAATAAAATTAATACTTATAAGCCAATTCAGCAAAGAAATTAGAACCAGTTCTTAGCTAAACTAATCAAATAAAAAGACTATCTCTAAAGGATAGACAGTAGTTTTTGTGAAAATTGTATGCTCAAAACATATTAAAAAAATAACCAAACTTGCATCTTTCTTCACTAAACGTCTCTTGAATAGTATTTATGTTTTATTAAAACTTCAATATTTAACACAGTCCTGAAATCCCTGTTTGTAGTGGTGTATTAAGAACACATTGGTAGTACAACACAGGGGTTTGTAATTTTTGTGGGATCTGATTTTGACATTGTTCCATTCATTTGCTAACTAACCTCTTCAACAGTATGTACATGCAAAATTGTTGGATGGCTTAAGGGACCATAACTCCTGTTATCCCTCCTAAACTTCTTCATCATCTCATTGTCATCAGTCTTCCAGAAATATATTTTGTCCTTCCACTGTGTTCTCCTCATCATCTTTCTTCTGATCATCTAACATGCATCCTTCCCCTCCCCTCCATCCTCCTGTGATGGAAGAAAGAAGAGAGTAAATTTAGGATTTCTTAGAGTAGACAGAAAGGAACAACCTCCTTTGGTGGGGGAGTACAGAACAAGGGTCCATAACTGTAAAATTAGAGCTAGGCTATCCAGGGCGATGTCAGAAAGCATTTCTTTACAAAATGAATAATGGAAATGGGACTCTCTTCTCCAAAACAGAGCTGAGAGTAAGTAAACAAAAATTTCACTATAGATATAAAGGCCAGCATTCCATTAACCTTTTTGATTGCAACATTTTAATGATCGATGTACCTGGATTCTCCTGAGTCTCTTGGACATCCACTGTTTTCAGCTTTCCACCACTTAGAAAATAAACATTTCTATCCTTTTTAAGTCCAAAGGAGCTTTGTTCTGTCGAAAGGTCATGAGGACTCGAAACGTCAACTCTTTTCTTCTACGCCGATGCTGCCAGACCTGCTGAGTTTTTCCAGGTAATTCTGTTTTTGTTTTTGTTTTGAGCTTTGTATCTTACCCATTTACCAGGATCTACGCTATTTTTCGCATTTTTTAATGTTTTTCTTTTAGTTTTATGTGGTCGCTTGCCCCTTAGGGGTTTCAACTGTTCTGTATCACATTAAATTCCATTTTGAACACCCCTCTATGATCTTCTGTTGTTTTACTCAATAGCAGTTTCATAAATTGAAGCCAGCCTTAATTAAATCTTGAATCCAGTTTCCAACATGTACTCCTTTTGCCTCAACCATGGATTCTCCACCACATTGGCTGACAAGGCCTTGACCATGTTTGTTCCATTTCATATGCTTCTTCTCTCATCCCTTCCTCTCCCTCCAAGAACAACGATATGGTTTCCTTCATCCTCATCTTCCACCCCATCAGCCTCTGTACTCAATGGATCAATCTCTGCCATTTCACTACCTCCAGTGTGCTGCCACCAACAAACACATCTACCACACCCCACAAACCTCCATCTGTCCCCTTTCAGAATTCTGAAGCAACTGTTCCTACTATGCCACCCTGGCCCACGCCTCAATCACACCCCTTCCCTTCCCACAGCACCTTTCCATGCAAATACAAATACATGCAACACCTGCCATTTTGCCTCCTCCCTTCTCACCATCCAAGGCTCCAAACTCTCCTCCCAGGTGAAACAGTGATTTACTTGTATAGTGTAGTATATGGTATCCACTGCTCACAATGAGATCTCCCGTACATAGGAGGGACCAAAAGCAGATTGTGTGATCGTTCTGTGGAACATCTCTGTTCTGTCTGCAATGGTAACCCTAAGTTTCTGGTTGCCTGGCATTTTAATTCTCTGCCTTGCTCCCTCTTAGACCTCCTGCAGAGTTCCAATGAAGTTCAGTGTAAGCTCAAGGAATGGCACCTATCTTTCAATTAGACACATTACAGCCTTCTGAATTCAACATTTAATCCAACAATTTCAGCTCATGACCTCTGTCCTCATTTTGTTTCTTCCTTCTTTCCTCTTTTGTTCTTCTTTATTCTTAGACAGCAGCTGTTCATGATTCTGCCATTCACACCACCTCTAGTCACCTCTTTTCTTTATTTACTTGTCCTATTACCACCGACATTTTGCCTTGCACCATCAATCCTTTTGCCATTTATCTCTCCTGTCTTCCACAATATCACAGACCTTTCCTTTAGTCCTTCCCCTCCTGTCACTGCCTCTGTACTTGCATAAGTCCTACTACAGCTCTAACCTTTCCGGGTTCTGATGAAAAGTCACCAACCTGAAACATTCTCAGGGTAGAGAGAAAGAAACAATCTCCTTTGGTGGGGAAGTTCGGAACAAAGGAGCATAATTTTAAAATTAGAGCTAAGCTATCCAGGGGCAATAGTGGAAATCTGGGGTTCTCTTCTCCAAAACGCAGTTGAGGGTAAGTGAGTTGAAAATTTCACAGATAAGATGGATAAGTTTTTGTTAGGAAAGGGCATTAAGGGTTTTCTCTCCATAGATGTGCCAGACATGCTGACTATTTCCAGCATTTTCTGTTTTTAATTCGAGAATCTTAGTCACTGCTGCATGTTTCTCCCTTTCAAGCACTACATTGAAACCGATCATAATATGGTAACGCTATTAGATACATTTTCAAGCATCATTAGGCTGTTAACTAAATCTGATTCATTACTTATTATTAAATCTAATATAGTATTGTGCTTCTTGGCTCTAGGGCATATTCCTGCAGAAAATTATCCTGATTTGTGCTAGTCTACTTATCCCAATCTACATAGAAGTTAAAATCCCCATTAAAACCAACCTGCTTTTGCTACATGCTTGTCTAATATCTGTATTTGTACAATCTACCACTTTACAGCCACTACAAGGTGCCCTATACACAGCTCCCACTATAGTCTAAAATCCTTTTCTACTTCTTATTTCTACCCATAAAGTCTACCCATATTTACCTCTTATTATATTCTCTTTTGTCACTGAATTAAGTTCATCCTTACTCACTAAGGCACGTTCTCCTCTGTACCATTTCCCCTATATTTTCAGTAGACCTTATAATATTTATAACCTGATATATTTAGTTATCTGACCTGACCATCTTCCAGCCATGTCTCAGGAATGGCTACCATGTCATACCCTCCAGGATGAATTTGTGCCTACAATTGAATCTGTTCCTTATATTCTGTATAATTGTATAAAGAACATTTATTTGGGCTACACAACCTTACCAATGCCTTTGCTCTAATGTTTTACTCACACATTTTTGTTTTTCTCTGCTGGTTTAATTACTTTAGATCTTTAAGTCTTCCCTTCATATGTAATGCCTTCTCTTCATGTGTAATGTTACTTATATCTACTTTTTAGTTTGTTGTAAGCTTTTTTCAAAGGCTAATTTACACAGACACT
Organism: Carcharodon carcharias; assembly: GCF_017639515.1. Classification (NCBI taxonomy): domain Eukaryota; kingdom Metazoa; phylum Chordata; class Chondrichthyes; order Lamniformes; family Lamnidae; genus Carcharodon; species Carcharodon carcharias. Next base: position 139,059,172 of record NC_054468.1, on the reverse strand, counting down.
AAATGCTGGAGAAACATTTTAAAAACTTAATGCTTTAAGCTTACATGAACTAATACAAGTACTACAGGCAAAAAAGCAACACCTGCTTCCCTCTCTGCACAAATTCCCAATTTGACCAAGTTCCTGACTTTTACACTCTATTCATGCTGCACTCTTTCCACAATCACTAATTTTTGAAATGTCTCCAACCTTAAAATCCCTAGGAATGAAATCCTGCAATTTTGAAAGCTAATTTCCATAGAAGTTGTTTGCTGGTAATTAAAACTTAACATGTTCTTAAAAATTCACCTACACTTGAATGCATAAGCTCGAAATGTTTCTGTCGTATTTAGTGGATATCCAATGGATAAGTACTGCAACTTCACGCCTTCATGTAATTAAATGTACAGTCTCTCAGCGAGATAATGATATAATACAGTTTCTGGAGGAGTAGAGCAACTCAGTCAGCCCCTTCCTGATTCCCATGTTCAACTATGCATGTGTAAATGCCAGAGGTTGCTGTCTGATTTACTCCTTAATCATGGTGAGCATTGATAGCCTCACTCTTATGCATAGCACAAAAGCTGGTCAGTAAATTGTTGCCTCCTTCCACTTTCAAATATGTTGCTATCTTCTTGTTCCTCCAGATGAAGACATTTTTCAAAGTGTGAGAAAATCTCAACTATTTGACAATCACTTCAGTCTTGCTTCACTACTTACTTCCTGACCTTCACTGGAACATGTTGTAAGGCCACTTTGAGTAGTCCAAGCATCTGAAGCTAAAACCCCACAAAATTCTGCCTACAAAGAGCCTTGATTCTTATATGTCTTGTTTTCTCTTTTTACATACAGGATGGATTGGGCGAGGTGCAGGAGATGGTGTGGGGGAGTTAGCAGAACTGTCATCATCCATTGTTGCACCTAATTGTCCCTTATTGTCAAGGAACAAACTTTTCTCTATTATTTGAGTTACATTTGATTGCCCCTAAATGAAAACATAATGGATAGTCCCTTAGAAGCATTACCTAATGTGCATTATTTTATGACAAGGAGTCACATAATATTTGCATATTGATAGGAAAATAGCCCTAATAATTCTGATACACCATAGGATTGTTATTGATATACAATGGTAATATACTTATTGCCAATTATGTCCTGTAACTTGGAGAAGTCATCAAGTTGAAAAAACTATTTTTGCCTCACTTCTTGCTGTTGGCGATTGCTGCTGAGAGATATGCATCCTACACACAGGTGGCTTAATTCTGAGGTCAGGAGGCAGGCATGGTCGGCAGGATTGGGAGCGGACAGGAATCAGCCAGCTGCCACCAATCAGCTCCCGACTGCGATTTCACGCTGGTGGGCCAATTAAGGCCTGCTCAGTGTTAAGCATGGCTCTTCACTGGTCGGGAAGGGCCGAGCGGGGGTGGGGGCCTGTAAGCCACTGGGTCCAATGACAGCCCAGCAGCCAGTTTTAAAACAGCACAGGCAACTTCTAGAAGGCTGCAATGAAAGGTTATCTGTTCTGTGTTGTCTTGATGAAGTCGGGTGCAGCTGGAGATGCCAGGTGGGAGGGCAGGTTGGTGGCACTCGCCCCTCCCTCCCCCACCGCTTTTCAGATGAGTGCCTCACGGAGGAGGTGGCTGCCAGGAGGGACACCCTTGTCCCCAGAGATGGGAGGAAGATGCCACAGCATCTCACAAAGAGGGCATGGGGGGAGGTGGCAGGACTGGTGAGCAGCCATGACTTGGTGCAGCGCACATGGGTGCAGTGCCATAAGCGGTTCAATGACCTGTTGCACTCAGGAATGATGAGTACTGTGTTGGCATGGGTCAGTGTGCAGAAGTGTTAAGATGTGGCGGTCCATGATGCTAGAGTCTGAGTGCCAACTGTCAATAATGCCGGAGCAGGCCAAGAGGGTGAGCACTGACCGTCTGGACTGAGTGCCTTGCGGCTCAAGGGCCATGACTTGGATGTGGCCTGTGAGGTGTTCCTCAGCTGGGGTTGGTGAGGCTGCAATGGCGCTGCAGGTAGAGAGTGGACTAATCAATGCTCCCCTGTCCTTTCAGGAGAAGAAGAGCCATAACCAAGCAGAAAGGGCATTTACAGGTGGAGGCTCGCCCAACCTGCTGCTGCTCAGCAGATTGGAGCAGGACACCCTAGAGCTCGAGAGCCAGCATGCACCCCATGCAACCGGCTGTGGAAAAGCGGGGGTGCCAGACAAAGATAAGGGCGCAGTGCTCAGAAGTGAGATTTTCAGATTGTGCAACTATTCTTGTCTAGTCTCTTCATTGATGGGAGCCTCAAATCTGGAGTTCCCATTGATCATTGAAAGATGATGGCACCATGATGCAGGTCTTCATTGTCTCACCAGGGTGCCTGGCATGCACAGTGACAGTGTGATGACTTTAACAAATGACATGTCCTTGTTCTCCCTTTTAGTGTTGCCAGCATGCTATCGTTCTGCAGGCCCAAAGGGCCACCCCTGACACTGGAGGACCACTGGGCTTCACTTGCACCTATGTCACACCCACTCCCTGAAGCAGATACCAGCAGCTTGGTGGGCATTAGATCTTAGACTAGAATGTAAGACCACAGTGGTAAGGGCACTTCACACTTGCTTGAGGAGCAGGCAGAGGCATGGTGTCCATGGTGCTGGCAGTCAGAGGACTGCTAGAGACCAGGACAATGCTTAATCAAAGGCTGATGATGAGCCTCTGAAGTCGTGCATTAGGCGGCAGATGCTGGATGTCCAGTAGGATGTGTGGGAGGGTCTGGCAGAAATCCATGAGGATACTCATGCCATGGTCGCTGTTGTGGAGGAGTCCATGCAAAGCATAAGCACTGTGCTGACCCTCATGGCCGAGCGCACTGCCTCCTCCATTGAGAGAGTGGCGACTATCATGGAGAGGCAGCTTCAGGGAGATAATCAGGGGTTTCTGGGGTTGTACACAGAACTGCAAGCCCTTACACAGGCAATGACCTCAGGCGGTCAGTGCCAATGTGGGAGATGGATTTGGCACCCAGTATCCCAGCTAGGTGCTCAACCATCAATGGCGAGCAGGGAGGTCCAGAGTGACTTCAGATTGGCACACAAACTGCTTGTTGTCTCTGTGGGCTCCTCTCAGGGTGCTCCAGACGATGGCAACAGCCCCTCAGCCCCTCTGCCAGTGACCATGGCATCTGATGAGGCTGCAATGACTGGGGAGATGCCAGGTGTGACACTGTCCGCTCCCTCCCAGGCAGGGCCAGCACAGGCTTCACTGGCCAGAGCACAACTGCCAAGGTTGTCAAAGCCAACAAGACACTAGAGTCAGCAGGCTGCCTCCACTGAAACTGCCAGTGAAGTGGGGGGGCACCAAGATGTAGCACTCACTACATAAGTTTAAGGCACATGAGCATGAGAGGGACAGTCTGCAGGTGATTTTCTGTTCATTTATGTTTGGTTCATATATCCGCTGATGTGGACATCAACAGTAGTAATTGTAATGTCATAATGATTTCAATGTGACAATAACATTAAATTTGCTTTGGTTCTGATGGCCTGAGTACACTTCACATTTTTTTTCTGGTGCAGGATACACCAGTATGTAATGCTGGATGTGAGTGGCTAGGTACTTTATTGCACAGGCCTTGAGTGGACATTGGGTGCAAATGAAAGGGCCATTTCAGACATCCGGGATGTAGGCGGCAGCCCTGGCTTGAGGTTGAAGCTGATCATTGGTAGCCTAGCTGAAGGAGCGTTGGATCAAGCGTCCCTGCTGTGCTTGCCTCCCTGGAGGTTATTGAGGTCTGCCTCCATGCCCTCAGCATTCTCTTCACTGTGCTCGTCTTCTGACTCACTACTTGTTAAATCCTTGTCACCAGTTTGTTGGATCCTTGTCATCAATTTGTTGGATCCTGTTCGCATGCTTGTTGTAAGGGGTAGCCAAATTGATACTAATGATAGAGTTGAGTAGCAGACATTTCATAGGTAGAAACACTGTGTTTATTTACAAAGGTACTCAGCAGCAACTAAACATGTGCTTGCCCTTCAAACTCTATCTCTGCACTACTCTAACTGCTAACTACTGACTACAGACTACTAACTACAGAGGTAGCCCGCACTACTCTCCTAATGGGTACTAAGATCATGTGATCTTCCTTAACTGCATTCTTCTTAAAGGTATATTACACATTAGATAAACCATAATTACCACATCCCTCCCCTTTTACTCGGATATACATTTTATATTGACAACTACAATTTTCTCATGACAGCAAAATATTTACACTGATAACTAATTTGCAAATTCAGTCTTTCCGGGGGTTTACTTATGTGTATAGAGCGTCTCAGCTGTACAACTTCAGGTGACTTGTCAGGAACCTCCTTTTCCGGGGTTGCCTGAACATCAGATGCTTCAGTATGCTCCTGCAGATCTGTATCCCTCACTCTTGAAGGAACAACAGATACTTCAGACACAGCTGTATTAGGTTGAGTTCTCGCGACAGGAAATGCTGACCCGGCTGCAAACATCAACCCCCCTAACTTTGGCATTATCAAGCTCAAACTCATCCTGAGACAGAGTTTCATCAATAATTCTGCAGGTGTGACACCTGTTGTTGTGTGAGGGGTAGTCCTATAATGGCAGAGAAAGCTTGCTAGCTTGGCTGTTAAGTAATCTCCAGTTAGATTCTTCGTACCAGCCTTGAATGTTTCAACCGCCCTTTTGGCCAGTCCACTGGAGGAAGGGTGGTATGGTGAAGTTTTTACATCAGTGATACCATTGAGATTGATAAACCACTGAAACTCAGCACTCATCAATGCTGTACCTTTATCAGAAACGACTACTTCTAGTAGTCCGTTAATGGCAAAACTTTGACATAACTTCTCAAATGTAGCAGAAGATGTTGGTGATTTCACCTCATATATGTCCATCCATTTTGAGTGGGGATCAGCAATGAGCAGAAACATTGTTCCCATGAAAGGTCCAACACAGTCAATCTGTAACTGCACCCATGGTCTTTCTGGCCATTCCCAAGGGTACAATGTAGTTGTTGAAGGTGACTTTTGCAGTTGCTAACATTGCACACAATTCGCACTAAACTCTCTATTTCACCATCCATCCCAGGCCACCATTGGTAACTGCCAGCTATGGTCTTCATTCAGGGTATTCCTGGATGTGCGCTGAGTAGTTCAATTAGCAATGGCTCTCTATCCTTTGGAGGTACTATAATTATGCTCCCCATAATAAGATACCATCCTGGCTGGTTATTTCATGCCTTCTGTTGAAGTAGTTTCATTTCATCTGACCAACCATGAAGTACTTGTTCGCGTATTTGTGATAGGACTGGTCTCTACTTGTCCAGTCTCTGATCTGTCAGGCGCATACTGGCGAGGAATCTAAGAAATTTAATAATAAAATAATTTCCTATGGAACTGGGACATCCTCATCATTTTCTTGTAAAGGCAAATGACTAAGTGCATCGGTGGTTGCAATTGAATTGCCAGGCCTATATACAAAAGTATACTTGTTTACTGCTAGGGTTAAAGAGTTATTTGTGTTTCTGTGTCTTCTTTCTACGTATCTTCTTTCTAGTGCTGATTTTAATCTCACCCTTCTTTTCAGCTTCAATATTGGCTAGACTACTCTCAGATGCAAGTCCAAGTGAACTCAGTGGTTGAGTCTCCCAAAATGTCATCACCTGTCTGCTTCTTAGAAAATTCTGTGACTTATTCCTCCAAAGCCTCTTTGGCTTCATGTAGCTGATTCTTCAACTCTTCCATCTCTTTTTGTATTTGTTTGCTGTCTCCTGGAAAATTGAACATTGTTGTGTCTTCTCTGCTAACTCATTCTTCAGTGTGTTCAGCGAAGTGCTGAATTCTTTGTGTTTCTCTTCATACTCTTCCAGAGGTACAAACTTAGACCTGAGGGAATCTTGTCATGTGTGAAGGTCTTTTAGCAGATTATCTTTCTCCTTTCTGAGATTGCTCACCTCATCTCGAACACTGTCCTTAAGCATGGTCTCTTTGAGTTCCTTCTGCTGTTCTTCCATGTTTTGGCTTAAGACAGCTGGCATTTCTTCAGGCTGTAGAGTCTTTACACACTCCTTTTACAAAGCAGAAATGCTTCCTACTTCCTTTTGAAATCTCAGTGGTCTCTCAAGGTTGATTTTCCTTAGCCAGTTTTGCTCTAGGAGGATTGGTCCTCTACCTCTCAACACCAACACTGGTAGCTATACCAATTGGCTCTCATAATGAACAGTTACAATACTTGTGCCTTTGACTTGGATGTCTTCACCCGGGTATGTTTCAAATTTAATTGATGTTCTCCATTACTTAGATATTTGAAGGTATGTTCCCCAATTACTGTAGTGGAAGCTCTTGTATCCACCTCCATTCGAACATGTCTACCATTCACTTTCACTCTTACATAGATTGGTTCTGTTTTTCCAAGCTTCAAATTATACAACGCTTGTCTCTTTCCTTACACTGTCTTATTATGTGACCATTTTTATGACATTGAACACATTCTATTTTTTTTTAAAGTGCTAATCGTTGAAAGATTTTTGTTTCCACCTCTTATCGATATTATTCCTTGTTTTCACTGCTAAATCATTTTTTCTTTCATTTTCCTGCCAGCAGGGGCTGTTTCCCGCCTTTCAGTAGAGTGTTGCATTTTCGGGCCCTTTTTGGCTGGGGCTTCCCACCCGATGTAGAAGACGGCGCCATTTTGCTCGCCCTGTATGGCTTCCGAATCTCTAACTGCACTTTCCACTGCCAGTGCAATTTCTAGCACCTTCTTAAAATCCAAACTTGTTTCGGATAACATTCTCTTTTGAATCATGTCCTCATTCACACTGCACACTAAACAATCTCTAAGCATATTGTTTAAGGATGTATCAAAATCACAATGCTCGGTTAATTGCTTAAAGCTTGCCACATAGCTTGCAACTGTCTCCCCCAGGGCTCTATTTCTCGAGTCAAACTTGAACCTTTGCAACGTTACTGAGGGCTTTGGTTGATAATGACCCTTTACAAGGTCCACCAATTCATCAAAATGTTTTGAATCTGGGACACTGGGCGCTGTCAAACCTCAAATCAAGCCATAGGTTTTATTCCCACAGGTACTTAAGAGGATCACCTGCCTCTTCTCTTCCCCCGTAATCTCGTTGGCTTGGAAAAAGAATGTGGGACGTTCAATGTAATGAGGCCAATTGGCCGATGCTGGATTGAAAGGATCAATTTTTCTGAATTGCGGCATTCTGAGAGGGAATTATTTCATCGATTTGAATGGAACAATTACTGTGTGAGGTACAATGCCGATTTCATTTCACTTGATTTCTTCTGTTAAACTTGTTTTATCCTCGTCACCTATTTGTTAAATCCTCGTCGCCAGTTTGTTGGATCCTGTTTGCACGCTTGTTGTAAGGGATGGCCAGTTTGGTACTAGTGATACAGTTAAGTAGCAGATAATTCATAGGCAGAAACACTGTGTTTATTTACAAAGGTACTCAGCAGCAACTAAACATGTGCCAACACTTCAAACTCTATCTCTACACTACTCTAACTGCTAACTACTGACTACAGACTACTAACTACAGAGATAGCCCGTACTACTCTCCTATTAGGTACTAAGGCCATGTCATCTTCCAGAATAGCATTCTTCTTAAAGGTATATTACACATTAGATAAAACCAGAATTATCACACTCCTGGACTTATCATCTGTGGCCTGTGCAGCTGCATCAAGATCTTCTTCCTGCAGTGGGACCCCGCCTTGGCAGTGCCAGATTGTGGAGAGCGCAGCGTGCAACTACTATCAGTGACACCCACTCTGGGGCGTATTGTAGTGCACCCACTGAACGGTCCAGGCATCAGGAGCACATTTTGAGAAGACCCATGGTCCTCTCTATCACTGCCCTGTGGAGGCATGAATCGTATTGTAATGCTTCTCTGCCTCTGTTCTTGGGTGGCGGAGAGATGTCCTGAGCCACCTTTTCAAGGAATAGCCCTTGTCACCTGACAGTCATCCATCCTGTCAGGCTGGAGCACTGAAGAGCCTCGGCACCTGGAGTGTCTCAGGATGTAAGCGTCATGGCAGCTGCCAGGGTACCTTGCACAGACTTGCAGAATCTGCATCCTGTGGTCACAACTATCTGCATGTTCATGGAGTGGAAGCCCTTCCTATTGACGAAGGCACCCGGCCCACTGCTGGTGCCTTGATGGCCACACGTGTGCAGTCTATAGCACCCTGGACGCGGAGGAAACCAGCAATTACTGCAATGCCTCTGGCTCACTCAGCCTGGCTGGCCTCATTCATACAGTAAAAAATAAAGGTCAGTGCCCACCTGAACAGAGCGTCTGTCACCAGTTTGACGCAACTGTGGACAGCTAATTGGGAGACTCCACACAGATCCCCCACTGACACCTGGAAAGAGCTGTAGACATAGACCTCCAGAGCCACTGGCATGGGGTGTCCACCCACACAGCCAGAGCTGATCTCAGGCCCAATCATCTGGCAAATGGAGGTCACGCTCTTCCTTCAGATGCGAAATCCCCTTCGGCACTGTACCTCAGGCATATTGAGGAAGTGGCATCACTACCTATAAACTCTGGCAGCAGGACAATAGCATCTTCTGCACCTTGGACTACCTGCAGGCCCTGCGCCCCTGTGCCTGCATCTCTCCTCTCACAGGTCACTAACCACTGGAAACTGCATTGGGACACCTGGCCTCCACTCCCTTCTGCCCCTCTCTTCCTCCTCAGAGGAGGTGCTACCAACAGAGACCACAATCCGCATTATCAGGGTAACAGGAGGCTGTCTGATACCTGGAAAGGTTCACATGGTCCGAATCCTCTGGGGGCCTTGAAGGCACCAATGAGTCCTGAAATGAAGGCTAGAAATGGTAAGAATGAAGCTCAGAACAGAGATGAAGCTGTCAAGTTCAACTAAGCAACCAGCAGCAAAATATCACCTAAAATCCTCACTACTCACAATGGCAATGCTGCTGATCCTTTTTATCCCGCCCTTAGGTTTTGCAAAATGTGGGCTGCCTGCCTGTCCATTTTGCCCATGCGATGAGTGCAAAATCACACGGGAAACATAAAATCAGGATCAGTTGGGTTTTTAATGGCCTTAAGTGGCCTTTTAATTGATGGTGGGTGCAGTTTCAACACCTGCATGCCCACCGACCTGAAGATTGCACGCGTGTGGGATGACATCAGGACGCTCACCTGACGTCTTCCCGCACTATTTTACACCCGATCAGGTCAAATGTGTGCCCGCCTGCAATATGTAAAATTCTGCCCATGATTGTGGATTGAACACAGATAAGACATTGCACAAACAATTAAACAGCATTTCACAATAGCCCCAAAATTATTTTTTTTAGTCTTTCATGTGATGTGGGCGTCGCTGGCTAGGCCAGCTTTTATTACCCATCCCGAATTGCCCTTGCTCAGGGAGTATTTTCAGTGTCAAATACATTGCTGTGGGTCTGGACCCTAAGGGACATTAGTGAACCAGATGGGTTTTCACAACAATCAGCAATGGCTTCATGATCATCATCAAACTTTTAATTCCAGATTTTTATTAAACTCAAATTTTACCATCTGCTCTGGTGGGATTTGAACCCTGGTCCCCAAAGCATTACCCTAGGTGTCTTAAATACTAAACAATGGCAATACCACTATGCCATCAACTCCCTGATTAGAGCAAGGTACGCACCCTGCACACCATCACACTCTGGGTCATTATCAAGCATGCTTATTTTGGATCAATTTCTTGATTTATTTGGAAAAAGATTAAAGTGGCCATAATAATCTTCTAGAACCATACTTTCCATTGTTTAAAAGCATTCTGGAAAGTTTTCAGCCAATAAGAACAGTTTTCTATAATTGTTCGCCTTCCAAAAATGCAGTAGGTTTGGAGAAAATGATGAAACAAGGAAAGTAACAGATTTGATACCTAAATTTGGAGGGCAAAATAATTAGGAAAACTAAAAGAAATTAGATCAATTAGAAAAAAGGTAAAAAAGGCAGGGGCATGTCGGCTGATGAGTCCAATGGTGCAAACATTCTTGCGTACTCTCAGCATTGATGGGAACCTCAAAATTGGAACAAGGGCAATTAAGGAGGGCAATAAACGTTGGCCAGTGATGCCCACATCCCATGAATGGAAAAAAAAATTTCCATCTAACCCTGATAACCCTTCATTCCCTTGCCTACAAGAATCTATCTACCTCTGCCTTAAAAATATTCAATGACCCTGCCTCCATCACCTTCTGAGGCGGAGAGTTCCAAAGTCACACAACCCTCTGATAGAAAGGGCAACACTGACCCCTAATTTTAAAAGAGTGCTCTCTGGTTCTGGACTCACCCACAAGAGGAAACATTTCAACGTCTACCTTGTCAAGGCCATTCAGGATCTTGTATACTTCAATCAAATCACCCCATACTCTTCTAAGCTCCAGTGGAAACAAGCCCAGTCTGTCCAACCTTTCCTCAGAAGACAACCCACTCATTCCACGTATCAGTCTAGTAAACCTCCTTTGAACAGCCTCCAATGCATTTACATCCTTCCTTAAATAAGGAGACCAAAACTGCACACAGTACTCAGGATGCGGTCTCATCAACGCCCTGTATAACTGAAGCATTACATTCTTACTTTTATGTTCAATCCCTCTCATACTAAAGGATTGCTATCCATTGGCCTTCTTAATTACTTGCTGTACCTGCATACTAACTTATTGTGACTCGTACTTGAACACCTAGATCCCTCTGCATGTCAGAATTATGCAGACGTTCTCCATTTAAGAAATACTCTGCTTTTTTGTTCTTCTTGCCAAAGTGAACAACTTCACATTTTCCCACGTTAAACTCTATTTGCTGGATCTTTTCCCGCTCACTCAACCTATCTACATCCATCTGCAACCTTCTCATGTCCTCTTCACAACATACTTTTCTACCTATCTTTGTGTCTTCTGCAAATTTAGCTACCATGTCTTCACTTCCCTCATCTAAGCCATTGATGTAAATCATAAAAAGTTGAGGCCCCAGTACAGACCCCTCTGGGACTCCACTCGAGATGAAAAATGCCAATTCACAAATCTTCGTTTGAAAAGAAATTGCTTTTCCTATAACCTTATTAAATGTCACTCAGACGGACCATTAAAGTATCAAAAACAGAGGCTTCAAACAAAGCATACCTCTTAATATTTGTAAACAAACATTGAGACATTAGGTGGAATCATCCCAGATTTGCACTAAGTGCGGTAGTGAGCGGGTAAAACTATGTTTTACCCACTGGCCGCAATGGCAGGTTTTCACACAGTATCGTCCCAATCCCGCCATATTATTTAGGCATTCCCGGGAAAAAGGCCGTTTCGATGGTGGGTGGGCTCTCATTCACCCGCGCGCTATCACCTTGCCATTTCATCACGCCAGGCGCCATATTTAAAGTCGAGCCACGCACATACATCTCAGTGCCTGCAGGCTACATCTACTGCAGGGAAGGTGTCCACAAAAGGCAAGAAGACTGCAGCCCCCAGGTTTTGAGATGCATCATTGGAATGCTTTTTGGGCGCCATGGAGGCCTGCCGCAACGTCATCTGCCCCTGCTCTGGCCACAGGATGGGCAGCAGCGTTACCAACCAGGCTTGGGAGGTGGTGGCAGCAATGGTCAGTGCCAGTGCAAAAGAGGACAGCCACCCAGTGCCACTACAGGATGAATGGACTCATCCATTCCACCAGGGTAACTCACCCTTCTCATCACTCTCAACTCATACACTCACAAACGCATCACACATCCATAGGGATCTCACACCTCAAGGAGCGACACCACTAACACTCATGCACACCCTCATATTTCCATCAGGTTCATATCCTCTCAAGCTCACATCCTCATTCCTGTCCATGGCACCCCTCATCAGACAAACATTCCATCCTGCTCACACTTTCTCCATCTGTTTTCATGCAGGCGAAGTCTGCTCACATCAGCAGGGAGGGATTCCAGACCGGGCTGGAGTGGCCCACATTAGGCCCCTCGCCACTTTGAGGACCATGCTGACTGGTGAGGTGGTGAGGATGTGGACCCTTCTTCAGCGGCAGTGAGTTCGGCAGCGACTACCCACCTGGGGATCCTGCACCACATTATCCCTCCCTCATTGCAACTGTGGGTGCTCTCTCTCCTGCTTTTGATTCTGCTGCCATGCACTACTTATCTCTACTTTGGTTCACAGGGAGCTCTACCAAAGGACCAACACCCTCAGCCAGCCAGTCCCTCCGCTCCATCCACATCCTCATCTGCAGCCATGAGGACTCCTCCTCCAGTGAGAATAAGCAGCCCAGAAGACCGTCTCCACAGAAGGAGCAACAAGCCCACGAGCAATTCTAGAAGGAAAAGTGTGTGTGGCAGGGCCCTTCAGAGCCTCTTGCAAGCACTCTCCCATGCACGTGGATCCTTCACATTTCACACTCATCTCAATGTCCTGAGCATTTTGAATGCTGCCTGCTGGAGTTCTCTTTCAGTTGTTCATCTGAGCTGGCCTGTATATCCACCCACCCACTGATCACACTCCTATGCAGCACATGATCTAGCCCACCAGAATTTCATTTCACTTTCATCTGGTTTCACTGCATTGTGCGCCTCCCCTATCTTTGACCCTCCCGCAGGCACCCATTTTCTCTCCCCCATCACAGTTGACCCCCACCCCCCACGCCATCACCTTCCACCTCCCCTCTGTTACCTACTAGTCACAGTCCTTTTCCTTCGGGGATGTCCAGGTGAATGTGTATGTTTCCTTCCTTCCCAAAGAGACCACCCCTATTCACATTCACCTCCCTGACCTCCTCCTTCCCACCCCCAGGGTTCATGTCTGCCATCAGGTCCCTACCAACCACCCTTGTCGTCCCTCTATCACTGCCATCAAACTTTCAACCTCCCACCCTACCACCTCACTCAGTCATCCTCAGCCTTCCTCCATACCATGCCCACCCTCAGTTCTCTCCCCAGGAAGCAGACATGGACCTATCCGACCCCTCCCATGCACGTTCACCTGCACATCTCCCCTCTGCACCCTTTCCCCCCTCCACACCCCTTCCCCCAAGAAACCCCCCCCAGAGCCCCATCTCCCCGAACCTGGTCCCCCTGGTAGTTCCCTCCCCCTTCCTGACTTCTTCCTCCACCTTTACCTCTTCTGCCACCTTTAATCCCTCCCTCCTTCTGACACCTTCTTCCAGCCTTTCCTGTTCCTCCTGCCTCACTTCTTCCTCCAGCCTTATTCCTATCCCCTTATTGACTCCTTCCTCCACTCTTACTTCTTCATCCACCCTTACTACCTCTCCTCTCCGTACCTCTTCCTCCCCCCATACAGCCTCCCCTCTCTGCATCCCTTCCTCCCCCCGACACCCTCCCCTCTCCACACCCCTTTTTCTCCCCAGGAAGTGGATGCAGAGATAGTGGAGGCATTGGTCGAGATATTCCAGAACTCACTGAAAAGCACTAATGACACGCCCTTGTTCAAGAAGGGAGTGAAACAAAAAGCAGGAAACTATAGGCCAGTCAGCCTAACATTTGCCACTGGGAAAATGGTAGAGGCCATTATTAAGGAAGAAATAGCAGGACATTTAGAAAAGCTTAACGCCATCAAACAGAGTCAACATGATCTTGTGAAAAGGAAAAATTTGCTAGAGTTCTTTGAGTATATAACAAGCAGAGTTGATAAAGTGGGACCAGTAAATGTGTTTTTGGATTTCCAGAAGGCTTTCGATAAGGTGCCACATAAAAGGTTATTGCATAAAATAGGAGCTCACGGTATTGGGTGTAATGTATTAGCATGGAGTAAGGAATGGTTAGCACACAGAAGACAGGGAGTCAGGATTAATGGGTCTTTTTCAGGTTGAAAAGAAGTAACTAGTAGATTGCCACAAGGATCAGTCCTAGGGCCTCAGTTATTTACTATCTATATTAATGACTTGGAGGAAGGGGCAGAATGTAATGTATCCAAATTTGATGATGATAGAAAAATAGGTGGGAGGGCCTGTTGTGATGAGGACATAAGGAACCGGCAAGAGGATATAGATAGGTTGAGTGAGTGGGCAAAAACTTGGCAGGTGGAGTTTAATGTAGGAAAGTGTGAGGTCATGCACTTTGGTAGGAAGAATCAAAAGGCAGGCTATTATTTAAACCGAGAAGACTCCAAAAATGTGTAGCATATCTCAGTGTTCTTGTGCATGAAACACAAAGTTAGCATGCAGGTGCAGCAAGTAATTAAGGTGGCAAATGTAATTTTTGCCTGCATTGCTAGGGGTTGAAATTCAAAAATAGGGAAGTCTTGTTGCAACTGTAAATGGTGTTGCTGAGGCCATACCTGGAGTACTATGTACAGTTTTGGTCCCAGTATTTAAGAAAGGATATACTGGCATTGGAGGCAGTTCAAAAGAGATTCACTAGGCTGACTACTGGGATGAAGGGGTTGACTTATCAAGAATGGCTAAACAGGTTAGGCCTTTATTCATTCGAGTTCAGAAGAATAAGGGGCGATCTTACTGAAACATACAAGATTCTGAGGGGCTTGACAGGGTAGGTGTTGAGAAGAATTTTCCACTAGTGGAGGAATCTCAATAGGGGACATAGTTACAGAATAAGGGAACATTCATTTAAAACTAAGATGCAAAGGAATTTCTTCTCCCAGAGGGTAGTGAATGTCTGGAGTTCTCTACCCCAGGGGCTTGTGGAGGCTAGATTACTGAAAGTATTTAAAGAGGAGGCAGACAGATTTTTGAAATATTGGGGAGTTGAGAGCTATGAGGAGCTGGCACGAAAGAGGAGTTCAAGTCTGCGGCAGATCAGCCATGATCTTACTGAATGTCTGGGCAGGCTTGAGGGGTCAAATGGCCTACTCCTGCTCCTATTTCTTATGTTCTTATGGTCTCTCCACACCTTTTCCTCTCCCTGGACACCCATCCCTCTCCACACCCCTTCCTCCCGCTGAACATCCTACCTTCTCCGGACCCCTTCCTCTCCATGTACACCCTCCCCTCTCAGCACTCCTCCCCTTGCACCTTCCACCTCCCTGATACCTACCTCCTGAGTTGCTATCTTCTCCCCCTTTATCCCCTCCTCTCCCGTTCTCCCTCCCCTCTCCCAACCTCCCCCCCGGCCCCGACACCGGTTCCTCTCCCAACCCTCGACCATCACTCATTGTGAGCATCAACGATGACTATCCAACTTCCATGCACTGCTTCACAGCAGAGCCATGTCCACGAGAGCCCACCCAGCATGCCATAGACATTCCTTCAGTGTACCATTGGTGTAGGCTCCAGCATCTTCTGCTCTCCGGATGTCCGCAATGTGAGCAAAATCCTGGCAGGTAAGTCTCGAATTTTGTACGTCACAGTTGTCTAGATGTGCTTTCCCGCTGACATGATCCAGCAGGGGGCGGGGGGGTGACAATTCCAGTGGGCAGGCCTAATAATGATATGCTGATGTATTACAATGAGGCTCCCGATATCCGATGGCAGAGAACGCGGCCTGCCATCGGCGGGCAGAGCAGACAATCGCAAACTGGCTTCATGCCATTATGAAACTGATCATGGCATATTGTCCACTCATGCCACCGAATATGCCCAACGCTGATGGGCACGGAAAATCCCGGCCATTGACAAAAGAGATCATAGGAAGAACAACTTCCTATCACTTAACGATGTTAATCAAGCAAAGTCAACATTTCTCTCCAATTGTCAAAACTGTTCCCTCTGCTGAAATTATCCTTTTATGAGTCTGGGCTCTCCAACAAGCATGCATAATGAGGACATGCATACAAACTCTTTCAGTAGAACTGGATTGATTGAACTGGATGTATAGCAGAAAGTTTGTCAATGTGTTTTTGTTACACACACACCATTATTACTATATGGCTCATTTTTTCTGCACATAGTGCATACTAGGTGAAGGGGCAGGAAGGGCAATGACTTGACATAGAGAATATGAGAGGTCATGGGGGAATGGGTGGGACATGATTTGGCATGAAGAGCATAAAGGTGGCATGGGAGTGGGTAGGGATTTGAGTTGGTGTGAGGGGTGATGGCTTGACGCCATAAAGGCCTGCCTTAGCATTCGATCACGCCTGTGGCTGCCTATGATCTGCTACCGGGGTCAGCAGACCCTACACTACCCACCTCCTCAACCCCCTCATCCCGCCCCAGAGCAAAGATTGTGAAAATCAGGGACCTTTCTCCCAAGGTGGATCAAGTGAGTCGGTAAATTTCCCACCCTGGTAACAAACATCCATCCCTAAGTTTCTTTTTGTGGGGGACAGCGTAACTAGATGCTATAAATATAAGATAATCCCCAAGAAATCCAATAGGGAATTCAGAAGAAACTTCTTTACTCAAAGAGTGGTGAGAGTGTAGAACTTGCTACCATAAGGGGTTGTTGAAGTGAAAAGCATAGATACATTTTATGGGAAGTTAGACAAGCATAAGAGGAAGAAGGGAATAGAGGGTTGGTTCCAAGATAAATTTAGATAAGTGAAGATTGGAGGAGGCTCAGGTGGAGCATAAAAACTGGCATGGGCCAAATAGCCTGTTTCTGTGCCCATATTTTATGTAATCTATGTAGCTCTATGAAAGAAGAGAGAATAGGGAAAAATAGGATAACAGGTCAAGTTGCATGAAAATGGTGTAATATTTCTTTTAATTTGAAACTCAGCTATTAAATAACAAGTCAATATTATAGCGATAAAATGTTATTTTTAAACATCACAATCTCTAAGCTAAAAAACCTTGAATCAGTCAGCTCAGAAAATTAAGAATTTTCTTGAACATGTTCATTGTTCAAGGGTTAAGTGAAGGAATCACATTTTTGTTAAGGATGGGATTACAACTACTGAAAGGGTGAAAGCAATAACAGGAGGGAAATATTCAAGGAACCATGGACAGAAACAAAGTGGCAACCACTTGGCAATTACGAGCTCAATATGAAAAAGTAAACAGAGCAAATAAGCAAATAAAAGACAGGTCAATATGTTAACATGTTGCTTAGTCTCAGCAGCAATTTTAGGAGTTTGTGCTAAAGTTCAAATCCGCTGCATTAGTAATAATACATTATTAGTAAATAAGATGGCTGGTGCACACCAAGGAAATGGACACCCAATAAGTTAGTCACCTGCATGCCTGCTATAGGAACCAATGTGCATACTGCAGAGTCTTTCTAAGTGTAAATAAGGAACAATATGCATTATCCTGTTCATTACCTAAATAATATGATCCAAAAAATTGGAATTCAGTGCTCAAACATATTGTCAATTTATTTTAAACATTCAAAATCTTTTTGCAATTAGCAATTGAATTATTTTAGAAAATAAATTGTAATTTTATTTGTGATGAGGTATGTCTCAATCCCCCAGGTGAGCTTTAATGGAGATTTTTTTTAATTATGAAGAGTTTTGATAGAGTGAAGAGGGAAAGATTAGTTAGGAAGCCAGTGGTAAGTCGTCATATGCTCAGGCTTGTCATCAGCAGAATACAGAGAGAGGTTAGGAGGGATTTATTTATACAAGGGGTTGTCGAAGCATGGAATGTTTTTTTCAGAGGAAGTGGCTGAGGCATCTGCATCTTGAAACTGAAAAAGATACAGGGCTATGTGAGTGAACAGGGCAGTGAGATTAGTTTTCAATTGATCAAGCAAAGAGCCAGCATAGACAATGATGTATGCGTTCGCTTCCTCTACTGAAAACTTGAATCGTTCTCCAAATAATCAATTAAAGTGTCAGGCTTTAAACTATCAAATAAGTGACCTATCTGTTGATTCCCAGTTATGCAGTTCCCTTTTCTTCCTCCATTTTTTATACTGAGCTGCCAGTCAATATCCCTAGCTGGGGCAAAAGGCAGGAAGATACCATCACCTTCAATGTTCTCAGTGAGATCAGATGCTGGAAGCCATCTTCTCTGTATGGTTCAGGAGATGCAGGCATCCTTTTCCCTCATTGACTCTGCTCTGCTCCCTCTATTGTGTGTAACATTGCTGTGCAGGATAGAGGGCAGGATGTCAATGATTGTGTAGCATTGTGTTATGGTGCTACACCTGCCATGGCTGAATAGCTGGAGATATGTGGAAACAGTGATAGATGGGTGTGAGGGTGGAAGCATTACATTTGAGGGTAAGGTCGAGTATCTGGATTTTAGAAGTAAGTTCTGTGTGCCAGGAAGTGCTGCTGAGTGAGTGGTGGGGGGTGTGTGGATCCATTGAGCAGGATGAGTGGCTAGCATTGTGATGGGTAGGGGGTGTTTAATGAAGGTCCTTTCACTAACATTGACCACTTACATGAGATCATTAGTACTCTTGCGGCCAGGTCCTCGGGTCCTGACAATTGAAATTGACATTCCTGAACACTTTCTGTCAGTCCCTTTTGAAGATAGTCCTTGAGGATCTCCAGGTGCCCACATAACAACTTCTCCTGCTCACCTGCACCACTAATGCCTTTGTCATGACCAGGTAAAGGGAGTTTCCTTGAAATGGCTCATGAGCTAAGACTTCCTGTGTGTATGTAGCTCCCTTTTAATTTCTGATTGGCTCAATTTAAAAATAACCCAGCAGACAAGTTTTAGTCTTAAACAAGTTGAAAGTTACTTTATGACAAAAATTACTGCTGAAAGTTACTTAGGTATAAGTGTTAAAGTTATTAACTAAAATACAGACACAAAGATTAAACACAGACAAAGATAAAAAGATACTTAAAGATGAGATTTCAAATCAGTTTCTGTGAGATACCATTGTGGGCCCACTGCTTGACTTCCTTCTTTCTGAAGTGAAGGGGTTAAAATTTGAGGTTTGGTTTAGCAGCTGTGATGGCTTCTGTAGTTGAAGACTTGGAGTTTGCCAAAAAGCAGAACAGTCCTGGGAGTGAGTGAAGGCTCTTTTTTAACTTTTATGGTACTACAGGTGGTGGCTCTTACTAGCCTGATTTGATACAGCAGTCCGGTGGCTGTTTCTGGAAACAATCCACGGTCTCTCTCTCTCTGAGAAGCAGTTTCTGTCTCAAGGTGTCTCTCACATGATGTTCAAGTTGATTATCTCTTTAGGCAGCTTCCAGTCTTTTCTTATAGTATGAAACTAATAGATGGCTGCTCTCAAACTGAAGAATCATACTTTCATATTAGGTATTGGCCATTCAGACAGCCTTTCTCCCAGCTGTGATTCTTTTCTTAGCTTCTCATTTAGGTCCTTATCAGATAGTTGTCCTTGTTCTGAAAGAAGACCAGCAAATGGAAGGATTTCATTTACACTTGTGGAACATTTGCTGAATAATATCTTTTGTGATCCTTCATCAGATAAGCAGTTAGATAAGGTTTTAAAATCAAAAAGAAAGGTGCCAAGTTGTCTGTCCATACTTCCCATTTCTAAACAAAGGCTCCACGGAGGTGAGCAACCAATGTGCATGATTAAGACCCCCATTAGGGGATATTTTACAGGACCACCAGCATTTTTATGGTGGCAGGGTGGATTCCATGATATATGAGGTGGCCTTCAGCTTCATGGAGGCAGCCTCCCTGTGGCAATTTATATTGCCATCGGAACCGGAGACTCCATTACCAAAAGAGGAGATCTGGGACAGGGGAGGCCACCATATAGGGTCCTAATGGGTCATCTGGAGGGGCTTCCTCTCCATTCAGTAGGGCTCACCACCCTCAATTTTAATTTATACACACCTATCCAAGGACACCTTCATTTTGAGGTGCCCATGAGGTCTCCAAACTACTTCAGCAGCAGCCACATTTCCTGGTAGCTTTAGAGCTTCTAGATGTCTGGTTGAGCTGGCAGCATCAGGAGCCTGTCCACCATCCTTAACTGTAGGCTGCCAAATCGGAGGCTACCTGCATTAAATCTCCAGGCTGATCCCACTGCTAGCAGGGGCTTTTCAGCTCTATGTCTTAGAAATTAGTATGGGCTTGTTTTCGCTACAACGTCCCTCCCCATACACCCCCAACCAGTGCTATAACCACACCCCACACATATATATCCAATTTTTGACCACATTTGTGCATTGCTTCTTCCCAAATTTCCACGCATCTCATTATTGGTGCTATGGCTTCATAGCCTATGCTCCATGATCTGGAATTCCTTCTCTAAACTGCTCCACCACTCCACATGCCTCTCCTCTTTTAAGATGGTCTTTAAAATCAAAATGTTTTGACTAATATTTTGGTTATGCCTCCTAACATCCCTATCTTTGGCTTGGAATTCATTTTTTTTCTACACAAAAATATAGCACTTTCAGATAGTTCTATCTTAAAAGCTCTATAAGGGTAAATTGTAGCTGGTATTGTAAATGGACTTATTTCTCACACTATCAATAAGCCGAACTTAGCCCATCCCAGCACCTGTGAGTTACAAGGAATGGTAACAAATATTATAATAACAAAAGAAATAGGAGCAGGAGTGGGCTATTTGGCCTCCAGAGCCTGATCCGCCATTCAATAACATCACTGTTTCACAGGATAATGCTGATGAAGGCATTACATGAGGAAGCTGTATGCCAGGGCCCAGAACCCTTTGTAAATGCAAGAGTTAGTCAGAAGTGGATCATTCAGACACAGTGGGCAGGTTTTTCCCATCGGCGAGCGGGGGATGGAGCCCGCTCGCCGACGCATAAAGTGACGCGCGATGACATCGGGCGGAACTCCCAATGTCACCGCACCCCGTTTAAATTTTCAGGTAGGCAGGGTCTCAGCAAAAGCAGCTATGTGCCCGCCGACCTGTCAATGGCCAATTGAGGCCATTGACAGAATCATTTAAGTAATTAATGGACCTGCTCGTCCAACCTTAAGGTTGGTGGGCAGGCCAGGAGCACTGGCGGGCATTAGAAAAAGCATGAAACCTCATCCACGGGCGGGATGAGGTTTCATGTAGGTTTTAAAAAATGTAATTAAAGTTTTTTTAAAAGTTATGGGCATGTTCCAACTCATGTGACAGTGTCACATGAGGGGACATAAAAGGGAATTATTTTGTTCTATTTTTAATAATTTGTACAGTACAGATGATCTCCCTGAGGCAGCACTTAGCCTCAGGGCGATGAGTGTGCCCTTTCGTGCACATGCGGGGAAGAGCACTCTTGGGTTTAGGGAATCCCTCCCCCTGCCTGCACCTGGAGCGCATAGCGCTTCCATGCAGACGTCACACTGGGCAAGCCAATTACATAAAATGGTGGCATGGCCCTGATCGAGGGCGCAAATCGGAGGCGCGCCTCCGGGCACCCTCACTTCAACTTCCCCCCCTCGACAGTAGGCAAATCCTGCCCAGTATCTTCAATAAGAAGTATCACCTCAGTTCTCAAAGGCTTCAGCAGAAATTTCCCAACAACTAACCTCTCAAACTCCCGTGAGTCAGCAAGAACTATATTGAAGTGAAAGTTTAATATCTTGCATTAGTAAGCCAGTAAGTACAATGGGTAGAATGGATATGAACATTGAAGTTACATGAATATGGAATTTTGAAGTAACCTGGAGATATTACTGATACTTTTCCTGAATAATATAATTTTTGGATCTAAGCAAATGTGCTGTCTTTGGAGCATCTGTGGGGTTGCGATTAGTTCATGAAAGAGATAAGATTCAGCAGCTTTTGAGACCAATGGTACTATTGAAGTATAGAAGAAGATCGAATAGACAGATGATATATTTAATTTGTTTCTTCTTTATAGCTTACTGAAAGCAATTGGAAATGTTCTGTTGAAGAGTCATATGGACTCGAAACGTTAACTGTGTTCCTTTCCGCAGATGCTGTCAGACCTGCTGAGTTTTTCCAGGTATTTTTATTTTTGTTTTGGAAATGACTTGCTGCTTCCTCTCTTGGATAACAGGCATATTGATAACATAAGAGCACAAAACATAAGAAACAGGAACAGAACTAGGCCATTCGGCCCCTCAAGCCTGCCCAGCCACTCAATAAAATCATAGCTCATCTGCCCCAGGCCTAAACTCCTCTTTCATGCCAGCTCCTCACAACCCTCAAGTGCCTGACATTTCAAAAATCTATCTACCTACTCTTTAAATACTTTCAGTGATCTAGCCTCCACAACTCTATGGGGTAGAGCATTCCAGACATTCACTATCCTCTGAGAGAAGAAATTCATTCATATCGTATTTTTAAATGAGTTCCCTCTTTTCTGTAACTATGTCCCCAGTTCATGATTCCCCCATTGGTGGAAACAGCTCTCAACATCTACCCTGTCAGGTACGTTTCAATAAGATCACCCTTCATTCTTCTAAGCTCTAATGAATAAAGGCTTAACCTGTTTAGCTGTTCTTGATAAGTCAACCCCTTCATCCCAGGAATCAGCCTAGTGAGTCTCTTTTGAACTGCCTCCAATGTCAGTTCATTGTTTCTTAAAACTTGCACTATCTTTTCTTCTCCAGCACAAGTATATGACCTGGGATGGAGGGGAATTTCCCTCTTCTTTATCGAGGTGTAGATATGATATAAGAATCATCAGCTGTAACTTCAGGGGATTAACCCTGATGACTAATCAAGCACCTCAATACCCCAATGAGATTAACTCATAAATGGTGGAATGGTAAAGAATTAAGTGATCTAAATAGTGACCTAGGGAGTGGGTTTTGACAATTAATAAAGTTCAGGTATTTAGTCACATACACAATCTGAACCTTCAATGAATAAAGGGTCTTCCTCCTGATGGAATTGAGAATGTCACCATGAGGGATCCACATCCACATGTATGCCATCATTTGTAAACTGCTCCTAGTCTGTAGAATTGATCTGCTCAGTCTTTGTTCTGAAGGTTTGAAGGTAAATTATTGAATTGAAGTATTCACCTGAAAAGAACATCAGTGTCTTTCTTAATGCTGCAACTTGACTCATGTTTTACAGGTCACACAAAATTAGCTGGATTGAACCAGCCAAAAAAGAAATCACACTGATTGTCTGTTATGTGACTGTGTTGTTCACACAAACATACCAATCACACACTGATGAATGGAAACAAATGCTTT
The DNA here is from genome assembly GCF_017639515.1 of Carcharodon carcharias. Lineage (NCBI taxonomy): Eukaryota > Metazoa > Chordata > Chondrichthyes > Lamniformes > Lamnidae > Carcharodon > Carcharodon carcharias. The sequence continues at coordinate 139,036,201 of NC_054468.1, read as the reverse complement.
GGGTTCTTTTATTGGAGACACAATATTATATACAAGTTACAGGAGAGCTCAAATTTTTTTTATTCATTCATGTGATGTGGGTGTCGCTGGCTAGGCCAGCATTTATTACCCATCCCCAATTGCCTATGAGAAGGTGGTGGTAAGCTGCCTTCTTGAACTGCTGCAGTCCATGTCGTGTAGATACATTCACAGTACCAATAGGCAGGGAGTTCTAGGATTTTGACCCAGTGACAGTGAAGGAAAGGCGATCTATTTCCAAGTCAGGATGGTGAGTGGTTTGGAGGGGAACTTTCAAGTGGTGTTGTTCCCATATATCTACTGCCCTTATCCTTCTAGGGTTTGGAAGGTGTTGTATAGGGGGCTTGGTGAGTTCCTGCAGTGCATTTATAGATGGTACACACAGCTTCCACTGTACGTCAGTGGTGGAGGAAGTGAATGTTGATGGATGGGGTGCCATTCAAGCAGGCTGCTTTGTCCAGGATGGTGTCGAGCTTCATTGGTATTGTTGGAGCTGCACTCATTCATGCAAGTGGAGAGTATTCCATCACACACCTGACTTGTGCCTTGTGGATGGTGGACAGGCTTTTGGGATTTAGGAGGTGAGTTACTCGCCGCAGGATTCCTAGCATCTGACCTGCTCTTGTAGCTACAGCATTTATACGGCTAGTCCAGTTCAGTTTTTGGTTAATGGTAACCCCCGGGATGTTGATAGTGGGGGATTCAGCGATGGTAATGCCATTGAATTTCAAGGGGCGATGGTTAGATTCCCTTTTGTTGGAGATGGTCATTGCCTGCCATTTGTGTGGCGCAACTATCACTTACCACTTGTCAGCTCAAGCCTGGATATTGTTCAGGTCTTGCTGCATTTGGACATGGACTGCTTCAGCATTTGAAGAGTCACAAATGGTGCTGAATATTGTGCAATCATAAACAAACATCCCCACTTCTGACCTTATGGGAGGAAGATTATTGATGAAGCAGAAGATGGTTAGGCCTAGGACACTACTCTGAGGAATTCCTGCAGTAATATCCTGAAACTGAGATGATTGGCCACCAAAAACTGCAATGACCTTACTTTGTGCTAGGTATGACTGCAACCAGCAGAGAGATTTCCCCTTGATTCCCATTGACTCCAGTTTTGCTAGGGCTCCTTGATGCCACACTCAGTCAAATGCTGCCTTGACGTCAAGGGCAGTCATCTCACCTCACCTCTGTAATTCAGCTCTTTTGTCCATCATTGGACCAAGGCTGTAATGAGGTCAGGGGCTCAGTGCCCCTGGTAGAGCCCAACTGAGCATCAGTGAACAGGTTATAGCTAAGCAAGTGCTGCTTGATAGCATTGTTAATGACACCTTCTATCACTTTACTGATGATTAAGAGTAGACTGATGGGGCGGTAATTGGCCAGGTTGGATTTGTCCTGCTTTTTGTGTGCAGGACATACCTGGGCAATTTTCCACATTGCTGGGTAGATGCGAGTGTTGTAGCTGCACTAGAACAACTTGGCTAGAGGTACAACAAGTTCTGGAGCACAAGTCTTCAGTACTATTGCCGGAATAATGTCAGGGCCCATAGCCTTTGCAGTATCCAGTGCCTTCAGCCATTTCTTGATATCATGCGTGTTGAATCGAATTGGCTGAAGACTGGCATCTGTGATGCTTGGGACCTCCGGAGGAAGCCAAGATGAATCATTCACTCACTTCTGACTGAAGATTGTTGCAAATGCTTCAGTCTTGTCTTCTGCACTAATGTGCTAGGCTCCCCCATCATTGAGGATGGCGATATTTTGTAGCCTCCTCCTCCAGTGAGTTATTTATTTGTCTGATACCAGATGTGACAGGACTGCAGAGCTTAGATCTGATCCATTGGTTATGGGATCACCTAGTTCTGTCTATTGTTTGCTGATTATTCTGTTTGGCACTCCAGTAGTTCTGAGTTGTAGCTTCACCAAGTTGACACCTTATTTTTAGGTATGCCTGGTCCTGCTCCTGGCATGCTCTCTTGCACTCTTAATTGAATCAGGGTTGATCCCCTTGGCTTGGTGATAAAGGTAGAGTGGGGGATATACTGGGCCATGAGGTTACAGGTTGTGGTTGAGTACAATTCTGCTGCTGCTGATGACCTGCAGCACCTCGTGGTTGACCAGTCTTGAGTTGCTAGATCTGTTTGAAATCTATCCCATTTAGCATGGTGGTATCTGGGACGTTATCTGTAAGAGATGATTCTGTGAGTATGACTATGTCAGGCTATTGCTTGTGTTATGAAACAGCAGATGGTGAATGCTGAGCTGTTCAAATCCCAGAAGGAAACTTGAAACAGCTCTCACAACTAATTTTCAGTTTGTATGTTTCGAGATGCAGACTTTGCATTCAGTAATATTAAGACCGCCAAGTCTTAAGAGGTTTTTATAAGACTAGATGAAACACTTATTCATAAAAGAAAAGATTGTAAGCACATACGTATGTCTACAAATTACTGCTACAATAACTTTTAAATCCATTAGTTCATCTGATTCCCAGTTACACCTTTGTTAAGGTAACAGTAAAACACAGATTTCAAAAGACCGAGGCAAAGCAACCGATAACCTGAACAGTCAAATTCAAAGTGAATTCTCTTAACTTCAGTCCCTGGAGGCAGCAGTTTGATACATACAGGATGAAGGCGTTTTACACTTGTTGGATATTAGACTGCCTACCCTTACACACAGCCTTCATTCCTTTATACATATTTTCCCCTTTGAATGTAAATACCCAATGTTTCACTATGTTTTTGGACTTCACCTTCCTAACAATAAAAATCTTTCATAGCACCAAGTTTTACCAGCAATCTTTGGAAAAATAAACATGCTGTTTCTAAACTTCACCTGGCTAGGTGACACATTTCACCCCTCCTTTGAAAACAATCTAGTCTGGTTTATGTAAAAATGCAAATGTCTTTTTATACTTTACATTCTAAACTTCCCCCATGTTTACATCAAAGTCTTCAGACTTTAATCCAGCCTTTAATCCAATGAAGTCTCACTCTCACACACACACACTTTTAGCACTATGCCTCAGATGTTAGTAAGGTGGGCTTTGCAGGGTCAACAGTTGTTGTTTCCGGTGCCTAGGTCAATGCCGAGTGGTCCATCTGAGTTCATTCCTCTAAGAGGTTTTAGCGGTTTGATACAACTGAGTAGCTTGCTATTTCAGAAGGCAGTTAAGAGTCAACCACATTGCTGTTGGTCTGGAGTCACATGTAGGCCAGACCAGGCAAGGATAGCAGATTTCTTTGCTTAAAGGGCATTAGTGAACTAGATGGGTTTTTACAACAACCAACAATGGTTTCATGGTTATCATTACACTTTTAATTCCAGATTTTATTGAATTCAATTTCCACCATATGCCGTGGTGGTATTCAAACTCAGATCCCTAGAACCAGTTTGCTTGTCCAGTGACAATACCACTAATCCACCACCTCCCCTCCAACCCCTCCTCCTCCTCCCCCAATGCTCATCCTACTAGGGACACAACACAACTCCTACTGCCTTGTCACACATCACTTCTTGCAGTGATGATGCACACTCCATTTACATATTTCTTTAAAACAATATCACAATTATCACCTCCACAGATTGGCTTCTTGATGACCTGGATTGTAACTCTTCTTCCAGGAACAGGCATAAATCCTCAATAAGCTCTCGGCAGGTGTACAGCTTTCTGATACATAGATTGTAAAATCTAGATAAGACCTACAAGGCAGTTAAACCCTGTGGAGTGTGGTATCTACAGCTGGATCCAACTGTTGTGAAAACAGAAGGGCACAAATATTAAGAACAACAAAATGACAGGGAAGATAAAAGCAAAATGCTGCAGATGCTGGAAATCTGAAACAAAAACAAAAATTGCTGGAAAAACTCAGCAGATGTGAGCATCTGTGGAGAGAAAGGTAGAGTTAACTTTTCGGGTCTGTATGACTCTTCTTCAGAACTAAAGAGAAGTAAAAATGTGGTGAAATATATATTGTTGAAGGGGGGTGGGGCAGATAAAGCTGGATAGAAGGCCAGTGATAGGTGGAGGCAAAGGAGAGATTGCAAAAGATGTCATAAACAAAAGGTTGAAGGGGTGTTGATGGTGGTGATACTGGCTAAAGGAGGTGCTAATGGTGACATTAAGAGTGGAAAGCAGAATGAGCAAGTGACAGATGGCCCTTGGCTGGGGGGTGCGGGGGGAGGGAGGTAGTGGGGTGGGGTGGGAGGATGGGAGGCTGTGGGAAAAAAGATTAAATTTCAACCTTCAATGTTGCTTCAATGTTGGAGATGCCATCATTCAGAAAGAGATAAAACAAAGGCTGTTTGGGTAGATGTAAAAGATCCCACAGCATTATTTCAAATAAGAGCTGGGGAGTTATCCCTGGCGTTCTGACCAATATAATCCCTGAATCAACATCACAAAAAACAGATTATCTGTTCATTGTCACACTGCTGTATGTGGGGCTTGCTATGTGCAAATTGGTTGCCATGTTATTACTTTAACCACATTTCAAAAGTACTTCATTGGCTATAAATCAGTTTGAGATATGTGACAGTCATGAAAAGTGCTATATAAATTCAAGTTTCTTTTGAAAATGTGCTTTAGACTGAATTGATGGAGCAAAACCAAGGGGACAGATTTTGCAGTAAAAACAACCATGGGGCTCTGTTTCTAGTGTGATAATTGGATAGCAACTTCCAGGGACCACACATGCGCAGTTATACGCATAAACATATAAGTTACTGTCTAAGATGCTCTGCTTTTCCAGAAACGGTTCGGAAATGGTATCTCATTGATGAAACTCTGCATTCAAATACATGAATACATAAATATATATTTAACTCACCAGAATAAGTTATGCCTTATCCAATCTAGTGTAAGTAAATTTTTAACAGTGTGACAAGGCTTAATCACTCTCAATGCAATGCAAATTAGCTTTAGTGAGTGTGGAATCTCATTCCTTCAGATTTTAATTATTATTGGAGATTTGGTAATTTCTTTTTGCTTCTTTCTGTCACTTTTATCTCTCTCAATCCAATTTTTCTTTTCTGTATCTGATGTGCCAGTGAATTAATATTCTAACTGACACTTCTTTGGTTCAGATTTTGCATTGTGCATTAACAATTCTTCAATATGATGGGTTAAGGACATACACAGTTGCTTATTCATACAAGTCCCAGAATCCCTGTAGAGGGGTCTGTGCTTACAATTAGTTTGCTGACTGTAACTTCCAGTGCAAAAGCCCATAAATGTGCAAATGCAAGTTTAATGAATGGCCTTAGCCGCCAACCACAAAATCTGGCCCATTATTGCGAAAATAAGTTTCAACTTTTCAAATTTTTTGAGGTATATAATTGTTATGCAATGATTGCCGATTTATATATCGAATACCTCCTGATGCTTTTTTATTCATGCTCAAAATAAAAGCCAGTTTTCAAAGGTAAGCATGCACTTCCTAATAACTAAAATCTGACATCCGTTAATTGGCCAGACAGCCTGAAATCGCGGTCGGGGGCCGGTTGCGGGCGGCGAGCCGTTTCCTGGGTGCTCCCAGGCCTGCCTGCCATGCCTGTCCGATTACCCGAAAATCCTGCCCATAATTGTGGGGACCCGACTCCACATTGCATAAGCTTGTCAATGTAAATTCACTAATTGGGCGAGGGTTGAGATGCAAGTGTGGCGTCCAGGAGCTCTATACTGCAATGTTGAAAGGCAGACAGCAGCCATGACAATGCTCACCGTTGCCTTGCAGAAGGCTGCAGCTAGTAGATGAGAGGGCCAATAGCATTATGGTGCAAACAAGTGGCCAAACAATCAACAGAATGTTGGTGAAGCCTGATGTTTCAAGCACCCACTTTTCTGTTACTTTGAATCATTACTTACATCAAACAATGTCCAACCACATTGCACATAAATAGCTAACCACTTACACACCCTAATCTCCACTCTCCACTTTGAAAATTCTGTTCACACTCTCCCCAGCCTGTTAACAAGCACCTCAAAGAGTTGAACAGGAAGTTAATTGGAGGCGAACAAGTTGCTGGATCCTTCCCTGCCCTCACTTTGAAAATTGAAGCGTGTTCCAGAGACATCAGGATCCAAAGGTGCCTTCTGGAAACATGAGGCAGAACCCTCCATTCTGGATTATAATTTGGGAGGCAGGAACAGCAATGAGAGTGTCTTGCCCTCGGGGTGGGAAGGCTAGCCATATGCAGTCTCGTGCTGGTCAGTTCATTAGATGTACATGTGCGAGGAACACTCCGAATCTTGCAACAGGGGCCAGGCAGGAAGTCGTCATCCCTGCCCTTATATCAGGGGGTCAAAGGTCCAGGTGCCATATTTAACGGATGCCCAGGCAGCCATTCACTCACTGCAAGTCAGCATCTTCACTGCAACTATCATTATTTCACGCTAGTGGAAACAGTGATGTCAGAGCAGACACCACAGTTCAGCGACGTACATACATATGAACTAGGAACAGGAGTAGGCTACTCGGCCCTTCAAGCCTGCTCCGCTAGTCCATAGGATCATGGCTGATATGAATGTAACCTCCCATCTATCCCCAATAACTTTTCACCCCCTTGTTAATCAAGAATCTATCTAGCTCTGTCTTAAAAATATTCAAAGACCCAGGTTCCACTGCCTTTTGAGGAAGTGAGTTGCAAAGACACACCACTCTCAAAGAGAAAAAATTTCTCCACATCTCTGTCTTAAATGAGCGATCCCATATTTTTAAACCGTGACCCCTAGTTCTAGATTCTCCCACAAAATAAAACATCCTCTCCACATCCACTCTATCAAGGCCCCTCAGGATCTTAAAGATTTCAATCAAGCCACCTCTCACTCTTTAAGCTCCTGTGGATACAAACCTAACCTATCCAGCCTTTTCTCATGCTCAAAATAAAAGCTAGTTTTCAAAGACAACCAGCCATTCCTCATATTAGCCTAGTAAACCTTCCCTGAACTGTTTCTAATGCATTTACATCTTTCCTTAAATAAGGAGACCAATGTTGTACACAGTGCTCTAGATGTGGTCTCACCAGTTCCTTGTACAACTGAAGCATAACCTCCTTACTTTTGCATTCAATTTACCTCACAATAAACAATAACATTCCATTAGCCTTCCTCATTAGTTGCTGTACCTGCGTACCTGGATATCTCCCTGCATGCTCTCCTCCAAGCCATCCAGGAAAGCCAGGAGGTCCTATTGCCCAGAGATGGCAACAGGCAGCCCTCCAATCTGAGCAAGGTGGCCTGGACAGAGGTCACAATGGATGTTAGCATTCCAGTGCTGAAAAAGAGTGAACAAGCTGCTGAGCTCCACCAGTGTAAGTAGGAAGTTAATTGGAGGTGAACAAGTTGCTGGATCCTTCCCTGCCCTCACTTTGAAAATTGAAGCGTGTTCCAGAGACATCAGGATCCAAAGGTGCCTTCTGGAAACACATGGCAGAACCCTCCATTCTGGATTATAATTTGGGAGGCAGGAACAGCAATGAGTGTCTTCCCCTCGGGGTGGGAAGGCTAGCCATATGCAGTCTCGTGCTGGTCAGTTCATTCGATGTACACGTGCGAGGAACACCCCGAATCTTGCAACGGGGGCCAGGCAGGAAGTCGTCATCCCTGCCCTTATATCAGGGGGTCAAAGGTCCTACTCACTGCAAAGTGACATTCATGAGACATCAGCCAGTGTAAGTGTGTGAGAGTGCAGAGGGATGTCAAACATGAGTTTGGGTTGCAGAACTCAGCAGCAGTTGGGATATATGCACTGAATGTGTGGAAGCCATTTCATGCTCTCAATGTTCTATAAGCTGCAGGACATTGTGCTTGTTAATCACTTCACTGGGAGGACACAGGAGCTGCCATAGGCATGCATGCTCCTAAACTGCTCATGCACACATTGGGATGACACTCAATCGTTCTGTCTTATGCAAGAGAAAAATGCGCACAACAAGAGGGAGTGATCCCAAACTGGTAGAGGGCTGCCAATTCCTCATTCGAGGAGGAGGCTACAGAACTAGCCATGGAGGGCAGGGTCCAGGCCTGTGGTGAGGGCAAGACAGGACTTTCAGTGGAAGCCAGTGACGATGCCTCCAGTCTGCAATTTTCAGGTAAGCTGAGATATTGTTTAGATAAAGGAGTTAACAAAAGCATCAGCTAAATCTTTCCCTTCTACACTCCAGGTACCAGCACGCAGGCCAAGGCTAAGAAGAGGAGGCAGTCCTCACCCAGCTCCACCACTAGCTCCACTTCTGGCTCCACTTCCATCACCGCCTCTGAGGATAATGTCTCTGAATCCTCAGAGGAAGCATTGTCACAACACTCCCATGCACTGTCCACCTCCATTCATCTCGTTGGGTGCACATTCTAGAGGAAGGTCAGGGTCACAGTCTGGCAAGCACATCACAGACACAGGTCCACAGCTGATGTGACCGCTGAGGTCTCTGACATTTGGAGGACCACTGGAGACCAGGCTCCTGCTCAGTCCCAAGCAGACGCTGTTTTGGACCTGGCCATAAGTGACCTGTTGGAAATGCAGAGACAGGCAGTGGGAACATCAGACAGAGGTGCCAGAGGTCATTCACAGACTGGAACAAAGGCTGGAGGAGGCCAGCCAAATTCTGCCTGCTGTCATGACTCCAGCATGCGAACTTTTGGCTGCCTCCATGAACAGGGCTGCAGCCACCTTGGAGACCCAGATCTAGCAGAATATGCAGTGGCTGCCAGTTCTGCGCTTAGACCTGCACTCCATTGTTCTAGCTATCCATGCAGGGCAGCCATCTCCTGCCGCTGTGAAGCTGAATTTTGGCCTCCCGCGCAATTAAGATCCCCCCCGACCTTTCTTCCCACTCCAAAGATTCCACCCATGATCTTCAGTCCACACCAGTATCCATGCTCAACTCCAAAGCACTTTGAATTTCCAACCCCAAATGACACCAACTAATGAGAAATATCATAATGATGGATCATTGGCTCAGGCTAAAAACAAATTGTTGAGCTAGGAAGTAAGATTACACAGAAACAAAAAAACCCCCCAGCAATTTAGATAGTTTATAGTGCTTCACTTAATTTGTTGCAAAATAATAAAAGTTCTGCAGTCCGAGGAGTTCTATTCCTTCGCTTGGATCATGGATCCATGATGACAAACTTTACATCAGACAGGCCTCTTACCAAAGCACCCTATTAGCCCAGTTCAGATCATGGAACAATTAAGTAGGAAAATACTGAAGAACAAAGGCAACATGCCCAGGTAATATATCTCTTTTCCTTGTAATGTCAGGCTTGTAAAAAGAAAAAGAAAAAGGTACTTTCACAAAAAATATTGTAACTGTCAATCAACGTAGATTTCAAAGGCACTAAGGTGACCTCTGATAATCCTGACACAAGCAATTTATGCACATTCAGGACGAAGCAAATCTATGTGTAGCTTGCTAACAGGAGCTCCAGTAAGATAGCTTCATCAACTCATATAAATTGCAAATGCAATGTAGTGTATGCATAGACCATTGATAGCCCAGTTATCAGTATTAAATAGTGCCAGCAACTGTAGTGTTGTTTTTGTCTAGTCAGGCAAATCAAAAGTGGCCCTCAAGCTGCCTGAAGCTGTGCCTCCTACTATATTCAACATAAGCATTCTGGAATACAGGGAACATTCCCTCTACTTGATGTCACTGGAATGGCTTTTAAGGAAAGCAGATCATACTAAAGGATCTCCGTAGCAGCCATAAAATTGATACGTTTTCATTGGTAAGGGTTTAATTTTCTTATATAAAAAAGGGGAGGGTATTTTGCATTAAAAGTGCTCTCCCATGCCTTTTTTTTCTCTTTTAAACAGATTGACCAGCTCCAATTATCCTCTGCACTCCACATACCAGCAAGCAGGCCAAGGTTAAGAAGAGGAGGCAGTCCTCCCCCAGCTCCACCGTTAGCTCCACTTCTGGCTCTCAAATCAATTCCCCCCCAAATTATAATCAGCTTTTAAGTTTTAAACAAAGTAGGTATATAAAATAAAATGACAGAAATAGAAAATAAGGAACAGATGTTTGAGTTGATTACTCCCCAATTACTTAACTGGGCTGAATTTTATACCAGGGCAGGGACTCCACCCCTCGGTGTAAAAGCTGGGGCTGAGCCACCTCACCTTGGACAGCTCACCTCACAGCCAATTTACAGCCATTGGACAAATAGTAGGCTTGTGGGGTGCCTTGCACCCCCTCCAGGGAGGAAGTCCCATTTCTAGAGCAGCAGGCCAATCAAATGGCCAGCAGCTCTCTTGGCCCAGCAACATTGTAAATGGTGGCCATGTCCAGAAGGAGACACACAGCAAAGAAGCTCAAACTAAAAGATAGGTCCGGGGTCTTCCTGGCCCAGGCTAGCAGGCCCCAGTGAAGGGGCTCAGGATCCCTCAGGTGGTGGGAGAGGTAAAATCAGTTACAAGGTGGTGCTGTGTGTGACGAAGACTTTGATTCTCACTTCCAGTGTTCTGGTCACTTACCCCCAATCATGGGTGCTGTAGTTACCATCTGCCTTGGCCTGTACAAAATGGAAGTTAAGCATAGGCATCAGGGAGAGGACAAGCTGCTTGCAGAAGGAGAAGGAGGAGGTGGAGGAGGAAGAGGAGAAAGGTTCTCGGCAGGAGTCTTCATCCATGGCCTTCAGTGTATCACTAACCTCAAGCGAAGCCAGGAGTAGACCAAGCTTTACAAAGAAGGTGTCCACGCTTTGAGGCCTAAAACCAACAGGGCATGAACAGCACTGCCTTTGGTTGTGAAGGTGAGTATAGCTATGAATTTCTTTGCATCAAGATCCTTTCAGGCTGGAGCAGACAACATTTCTAGCCTGCTCCTCTGTTGTATAAAGGAGGTGACAAATGCACTTTATGCCAGGAAAAGGGAATACATTGTTTTCTCACTGATCAGAGAGAGCTAGCAGAGGATGCACCTAGTTTTTCCAAGATGGTGAAAGATGCCACTTACATGCACATGTTATTTTGCAGGCGCACATCAAAATTCAGAGATGTACAGCAACTGTAGAGTTCCACTTCCTGAATCTGGAGTTAGTGTTCGACTATACTCAACTCCTCATGCTGATGAATGCACAGTATCCTGGCAGCAGTCATGATGCCTTCGTTATGCTCCAGCCTGGTACCCCTTTAGTATTTGATCAATGCTTCAAATGAGAGGATGGCTGCTGGGTGATTTGCTATCAGCTTTTTACACCAGACTGTTGACTCTGGTGGTCAACCCAGCCATTTATAGACATCTTGCATATAAGGAGAGCCAAGCTGCCACAGGAACCACCATCAAGCAGACTATTGGGTGCTCAAGCAACACTTCTGCTGCTTGGACCGCTCTGGAGGAGCCCTTCAGTACTTGCCAGAGTTTGTGTCACAATTCAGAATAGCCTGCTGCACTCTGCAAAACCTCACCATCATGAGGGTACAGCCCTTGCCACAAGGGGTAAGGCAAGCATCTGAGGAGGAGGAAAGGGAGAAAGAGGAAGAGGAGGAGCAGGAAGAGCAGAGGAGACAACCCCTTTCAAGCCGGGCAGTCCATCATCACCTCATCCAACTCCTATACTTCTGAAAAAAAGGCTAAATCCCCATTCTACAACAGTTACACATCTTACCTTCACTCTGTCACTGACCATCATAGTGTGATCTTGGCCAGGATTCTAAAGTAAAACCTACCACAAAATTACTATTCCAAAACAACTTCACCAAAGAAACCATCCAATATCCTATACAAAAGTCCTACTAAACTCCCTTGTGCTTTCCCTTAATGCCTCTCTTCTGGGTGCTTTTTCCTGTCCTAGTAATCTTACGCAATGCTACCCCAGTGGTTGCAGTCCAGCTGGCAGAAGCCAGCTTTCAGTGGGGGGAGACTGCATATGTTCCTGCAGGTGCCCTTGAGTAGTCTGCCCCTAAAAGATCTGGTGTTGGACTGCATAACCTCATCATGGGAAGAGTGTGAGCTGGCTGGCTGACAGGCAACAGCAAGGGCAATAGTGGGGCACCAGTAGAGGGAGGACAAATACTCCCATCCTGAGAGAGCACAGCAGGCTTATGCTCCTTAGGACCATTGACACTCCTCTACGAAGGTGTCTCAGCAATCCTGATAAGCTATTGGAGGACAGAATGCTTCAACTTTGTTGTAAGGATGAGCCCAGCAATTGTAGGCCAGTCAGTTTAACTTCAGTGGTGGGCAAGATTCTAGAAACAACTATTTGGGATAGAATTAGTAACCACATGGAAAAATATGCATTTACAAGGAAGAGCCAGCATGGATTTCTAAAGGGGAAATTGCATTTAACTAACTTTTTGGAGTTTTTTGTAGAGGTAACAGAAAAGGTCAATGAGGGTAATGCTGCTGATGTGGCGTACATGGACTTTGAAAAAGCATTTGAGACAGTACCACACAACCAACTTGTGATCTAGATCTTCTTGTGCAGGGGACAATTTCAAAGTTTGTGGATGATATAAAGCTTGGGAAAGTTGTGAACTGTGAGTAGGATGGTGTGGAACTTCAAGACTACGTAGACAAGTTGGTGGAGTGGGTAGATAGGTGGCAGATGAAGTTAAATGTGAAGAAGTGTGGGGCGATGCATTTTAGTAGGAAGAATATGGACAGACAATATAAAATAAAGGGTGAAATTTTGAAGGGGGTGCAGGAGCAGAAAGACTTGAGTATATATGTGCACAGATCATTGAAGGTGGCAGGACAGGTGGAGAGAGCAGTTAATAAAGCATATAGTATCCTGAGCGTTATTAATAGGGGCATAGAGTACAAGAGCAGGGAGGTTATACTGAATTTATATAAGACACTTGTTAGACCTCAGCTGAAGTATTATGTACAGTTCTGGGCACCATATTATAGGAAGGATGTGAACAGATTGGAAAAAGTGCAGAAGAGGTTTACAAGAGTGGTTCCAGGGGTGAGAAACTTCAGCTATGAGGATAGATTGGAGAGGTTGGGACTGTTCCTCTTGGAGAGAAGAATGCTGAGAGGAGATTTGATAGAGATGTTCAAAATCATGAGGGGCTGGACAGAATAGATATGGAGAAGCTGTTCCCACTTGTGAAAGGATCAAGAACAAGAGGGCACAGATCTAAAGTGATTTGCAAAAGAAACAAGTGTGACATGAGAAAAAGTGTTTTCACACAACGAGTGGTTTGGGTCTGAAATGCACTGCCTGGAAGTGTCGGGGAGGCAGGTTCAATCGAGGCATTCAGCAGGACATTAGATGATTATTTCAATAGAAATCATGTGCAAGGGTACAGGGAAAAGGCAGGGCAAAGGCACCAGGTCATAATGCTTATTTGGAGAGCGGTGCAGACATGATGGGCCAAATGGCCTCCTTCTGCGCCGTTAAGATTCTGTGATTCTGAACACTGCCAATCAGGTGTTAGGTGGCTCCTACTTGTACTACAATGGCTGTAATCAGATACTGCACCATGGCTGGGTATGCAAGTGTTCTCATGAAGTTGGCCATCACTTTCATGCTATGACAAGTTGGTGCCAGAATCATTAATGCTCCTTGACAGAGACTGCAGACTTTCTGGCAGGCCTGCCAATGTGTCAATCATTTCATTGTGCATGCTCATCAGCCTTTTTCTGATAAGGGTTGATCTGAAATCCAACTTACATTAAGGGCAAAAGCAGAGTTCAGGAATTCCAAATCCCAACAGAACTTGGAGTTTCTGCGCATGCACAGGCTGTGAGCGGGCTGCACATGCGCAGGTCTGCATCTTTGAGTTCTCTGGGCAGAGGACCAGCCCAGCACGCCGATGCATGAAAGAAAATGGCACAAAAACCTGGGTCAGGTGACTGGGAGCAGAGCCCCATTGTTGGCAAGTGTCCCAAGCAGTGGGCAGGGAGAGGGGACAGGGAGAAGTCCCAAAGGGAGAGGGGACAGAGAAAGGTCTCAAAAGCAAGTCCCAGATATGGGGCAGAGACAGGGGAGAGACAGGAAGAGGTCCCAGTTCAGTTAAAAATTAGGAAAAGGGCTAAGGTTAGCAGACTTTAAGTGAAGATGGCTCGGGAAAGCCCTGGCAATCGAAGCGGATTCAGGGGAAGCCCGGCTAATCAATGATGGCACAGGAGAAGTGCTAGTAATCGAAGAGAGCTCAGGAAAAGCCCTGAAGATCGAAGACGGAAGCCGAAGGTTGGTGAATCCATGCTGCAGACCGTTGGGCCAAAGGTACTCCTTTGAAGCAGTATGTTTTACTCAGCATGGTGGAAGAGCTGAAGTTGTACTTGTGATTTGGTGCTTGAGTCCATACTCGGGAATCTAGGGCAACAGAATCTCAGGAGATGATGCTGTCCAATTTGGTACTACATTTGGAGAGAATTCCCAGTTAAATCTTCAAAGGTGAAAATGGGAATCCCTCGTCTGAGACAAGAGTTTCATAGAGATTTGTTGACTCACAGTGTTTGCTGATGTCTGGGTAGGTCATTGAGAAATCCATGGAATCTGTCTTGATCGCATTTGCAATTTATTGTGCAGTACGGTGTGTTTGACTCCAGTTGATCCATATGCCTGTTAATTCATATGTATCTCATCTTAACCCTCAATGTTAGAGCATAAGAAAGATATTGTAAATTGTTTTATCTTCCTGACCTTATGCAGTAAAGTTTATTTTTGGTAGTTCAAAACCCATGGAATCTTATGGTTTTATTCACTGAGCAAGTGTCTTGAATCTCAAACTTTGCAAGTGTCTTGAATCTCAAACTTTGTCTACTTTAAACAAAACACTATCAGTCCCTAAACAGATCTTACCAACAACTTGGGAGTCTGATCAAGTATCATAAGTTCCAATGAAGTCCTCATCTGGATCCTCTGCAGCAGAGCTCATGTGCAACCTTACCCACTGGGGATCTGGTTCCTGTGGGTCCATTTGCCTCAGCCCTGTCTGCAGGCCACTCATGACCAGTGACTTACTGGGCTTGATTTTGCTGAGATCACAGGACCCTGATTTCGGGCTCAATTCCGGATGGGGAAACCCGGAAGTGGTCGTGGCAGTACATCGGTCACGATCTTCCTGGAAGCGGCCAATTAAGAATCCACTTCCAGGAGTCCTATCCAATTAAGACTGGCAGGACAACCAGGGAACTGGCAAGCCAAATGGGAGGCTCACAGCAATATCAGGCTGGTAGGCCCACTTGGAGAATTTGACAGGCGAGCTTAGGCCTATTCCTGAACATGACTGCAACCTTTACTCCCATCATCAATAGGACATGGCACCTTTGGCATCATTGGCCCCCCCTGGCCTGGAAGGACACCATAATTGTGCTGGCAGCCTCAGCATACTGGTGCCAGTGCAAAATGGCCCCTAAATGGGGTCTAATTTGATTGCCTGCCTCCATGAAGTGGGTAGCCAACCCAGTTCCCAGCCCACTCCTGGGAATGTTCCCCAGAGGCAGAAATGTAATGGGGAACCAGCAGTTTTCCCAGCCTCCAATCCCATCTCCATGGGACCAGAAAAATCTAACGCACCATGTGCAGATCCCACTTTTATGCTACCATCTAAAAAATGAGCAGTGACAGTATCTGAGCAAGTGTGGGAATGAGTGACCACATTTCATCATAATCGGCCTCTTGGACTCCATGCACCTTCACCAATGCCTGACCAGGTGGCAGTACTTTGTATTTGAAAGGAGAAAAGCACAATAGTAGTGGTCGGGTAAGGGAAGTGAGGGAAATAGTGAAGTATATGCTTATATTAACTGCAGCTTATATCATCAGATGAAATTGTGGGGTGAGGGGGAAGTGAGATGTGAGAAGGTGTATTTGGTAGGAACACGTCATGTTCCTCAACAGTTTTGGACCTGCCTGTACCCATGGCCACTCCAATGATGGTCAGCACCATCTCATCCACTGGGGTCAGGATATGCAGCTGTGCCTATCCCTGCAAGTTAGGTGTTGCTATCTGAGGTTTGTGCCAATTTCTGAAAGAGAGAGAGGGAAGTGTGTCAGTGAGAGTGGTACAATGTATTTGGGTGATGTACCTATCATAGTTACGAACATAGCTAACATACAAACATATGAACATACAAATTAGGGGCTGGAGTTATCCAGTTCAGTAACTGGCAATATGTGCAATCTGAGAGATCCAGGTATGAGGCTTTCTGCATGCTAATTACAAGAGGGTGTGGTGAGACTATGAAAGTATTGTATTAGTTGTGCTTTATAGAGAATGTTGGTAGTTGAGTGTAGAGTGGAGTGGTGATTTGATGAGCCTGTGAGGCGAGTTGTTCATTTGTAAGGATATGGCATTTGAAACTTCTTCCTGTACTACATCCAGATGCAGGGCTAGACAGCGATGGCTATCTGCTTCCACTGCCTTATAGTCCCCTATGAGTAAAGAACATATCTCCTCCTCTCCACCACCTGCATCAAGGCCTATAGTGTTCATCAGAGAACCTTGGAGCATGCTACCTGCGCAGTTACACCATGTTCACTCTTTTTCTGGTTAAGACTCGACATTTCCAGCAATGGCTGAAGCCAGAATGCACCTCCCCTTTAAAAGTTGCAGCCTGTCTTTAAGTAGTGTAGACTAGTTTTAAGTGGTGCCAGCTTTGTGAACTTCGGCCCCTGCTGAGACATGTAGACCTCAGCAGGATGTTTAAAGCTGGGCTGCATGGCACTATTCCTTGTATTAGCAGGCACACATTGCTTGCATGCTGCCTCTGCATCTCAACAAATATACATGGATTAATCAGGTAGCGTGTATCCTTCACCTGTTTTTGGGCACTATAGTTAGTCATTTCCCATTTTTGATTGTTCCAATGATCCCCTACTGTGATGTGCACAAACGTGGATTGTGTCAAGCTGTGATGCCTCCCATGCACAAAAAGTTGCCAAAAAATTACTGTCTACATTCACAAATGAAAATTATTTCATAAGTTAAGAAACAGAAATCTGTAGTGTTTTTTGATTTATAGAAAGACTAATAACAGTAAAGCTCTCGTTAAACTGGAGTGATCATGATCCTATTTTATAATGCTGTTGCTGTACAGGTAGGGTGTGAGAAGTGACACTGCTGCTCAGCAGACAATCACCATCTGTTAGACTAAGTGATATGCTTACTCTACACATATTTTAGGAGGATTCCAGGAATTGTGATTGCTTAATTACTGTAGGTGCCATTTTAGTTGTGGATCAATGTTCAGGGCTAAATTAACCGAGGCTGCCAGAACTCAGTGACCCTTATAGTAACAGTAATCTGTGATAGGTAATCTTCATTATCCAACTCTCACCTCCTGTCTCCAGAGATGAAAAGCAGTACCTTCAACAAAGGCACATCTTCACACAAGCAACAGACTCTTGATCTCCCAGATTTTTTGATATCATTATATTGCAAAATTCATGAGAATGGTATCAATCCATTAAAAAGTACTGCAGACTATCAGACAAGGAAACGATTAAATGATCAATTTTCCCTGTTAATCATTTACATTTAAGAGGCTCCATCTTCATCAAAAGTGTGTTTAGCATATCTTTTTCCTCCACCTTTACTTGCAACAAACAATACGGTGTGCTGCAATGCATCCTTATGTCATTTGTGCATGACATTAACATAATTTAAAAATTGCATCTTCTCCTTTCCAAACAAATAGGTTTATTGGATAACTCTTCATGAAACCCTATAATTTTCCATTTAAAATGGAAATGCTCTAATATTCTGTTGCTGCACAGCTTCTGAGCTTTTCTTTTAAAAATGACCAAATTAGGTTTTACTTGAATAAACAAAATAAAAATGAATTCCTCTCCAGGGTAACAAATCAAACTGAGAGATTTGTGTTTTCATATAATCAGTGAAAGATCAACTGTCCTATAGCAGTCATCTAGACCCAAGATCTTTCTTTTTTCAGCTTTGAGATGACTCCCTGGTGTCTATCACATTGAGATAGAAAGTGATAATTATAATGGAACTTGATCGTATGTAACAAGCATTGTGGCAGCTCCATTGTCTGAATCCTGTAAGCAGTGATAAGAAATGCGTTTATGCAGATTTGGGAAAACAAGATGCGAGATTTGATTTCAGGTTAGTTACCTAGGTTAGGCCAATTACTGCTGACTGGCAACCTTGTAAGTAACCTATTTTATACTGAAATATTGTGCAGTGTTTCTACTACCTGTATCCTGGCTATCTAACAACAAAGCTGCTCACCATGATTGAAATACCTGATGTAAACCACAGGGGAGAAATATCAAGGAACAGACAGCACAGTAATACTCTTATTGTATTTGTGTGCAGTAAGAACTCAACTACTGAATATAGCATCTTTTTTTCCTTTTCAAGATTAAGAAGAGTCCAGAGAAATAGTAAAACCTAATTATTTTGATCCATGACGTTTTAATGTTTTGAGTAGATTTTGTAGAAAGTCAAGTGTCTGTGTCCTTCATGTCCTTGATCCATGCTGATGTTCACAGAAAGAATTAATTATTTTGATATCACTACTTAACTTCAGAAATAATAATGAGGAGTTGATTAAAATAATGCTTGTGTTTGGTATGTCTTAAATAACTCTTCCTGTACTGAAAGCTAAAACTGACAGGCAGGAGTATCAGGAGATAATAATTTGAACAGGACCAAACTTACTGGCTATTTCAATGATGGAGTAGTTTGTATGCATTTTAATCATGATTGAACTGAATCCTTTGATGACAGTAAGAAAATAACATGAAACAAAGGTCATTCTAATTATTGGCAGATTGGAATAAGCTTTAATTATTGCATTAACATTGTTTAGCCTTCCATCAAAGTACAATGTTTTCTGGAAATTCTTTGTTGCACTTAATTGATTGGATTACAGCCTCCCTTTTTCATTGCATAAATCACAAGTCATAAAAAATCTTTAAGGATGTGCAAAATTCACTAGGCAACTTTATCAATTGCAGCCTTTCTAAATTGCAGTTACAATTTTTGAGTATTTTCTGCAAGCTAATATTTTCAGATTAAATAAACTGAAATCTTAAATGGATTTTAACCTATTCTTTTTAAAATTAATTATAGTTCATTGGCCGAAATGAATAGTGACACTAAATTAAAAGTGAAAAATGTTCTGCTATATTATGCCTGAGTTCTTTATGATTTTAAAATGAGTTATCTGACTATATTTCCATGCTCATGCGATCTACAGATCTGGCAAGCATTTTATGTAACAGTTTTCCACCTCCAATTTTCTCCCCATATTCCTCTCTCATATTTCATCAGCAAAAATCTTCATGATTTCTCAACTTAGTCACATTTTCCAAACCTAATTGCACAACAAACTGTGTCCTGTAAATTTACATTCTCTTCCACAATTATACACCACGAATAGTAAGTGTTGTGTCATCTATTGAAAATATTGAAATAAATGAAGGGAAGACTAGTTAACAGACTTAAGACAATATATGGCAAAGCATTAAGGGGGAAATTAGGAGATTTTTAAAAATCCTCTTCAGTATATAACTAATTTCCTTTTGAAAGTCACTATTGAATCTGCATTTCAGGCACCGCACTCCAGATCGTAACAACTCACGCGTAAAAAGAAAAGTCTTCTAAAGTTGGGCAGGATTTTGCAATCAGCAGTGAAGCGATGATGCTTGCTGCTGAACTCAAACAAAGAAGCCTGCAAAGATCTAGCGACCTCTGTGGCATGGACTATCCCTTTTCAACATCAGTTTGAATCTGGCACCAAGTCAAGGGCATCTCCAAGCATCCAACAGCAGTGATGTCATCAAGCAGGATCAGCAGCTAATTACTGACTAAAAACAAATTCAATGTAAAATAGGAAGCAAAATGACTGAATCCCTTCACTTAGTTTTTACAGATAGCAAAATAAATGATTGGGATAGACACATGGGATGAACCTAAAATATCATAAACAAAATTTAAAAATGTTTTAACGATGTGGAATTTCTTATAATGGAGAAACCTGACAGATATAAGATTGCTCTTTCAGAGCCAGTTAGGCTGTTTAGCATTAATTATCAATGTACTATGCCATTAAAAATCCAGTTACACCTCATGCAATAACTTCAAGTAACTTTTTTAAAGGTTTCTACAATGAGCCTAAGAGTGAAAGAGTTGACATTCTCACCAGTTCAATGATTTCTAGTTGATTTCATTTCGGGGGCACCTCAATAATGCATCCTCTGGAGGAATGTAGAATCACTGACAGCAACTTTGTGTTTCTGCGTTTAACTGAGCATGTGTGCAGAAAGTGCTGTCAGGTTTAGAGGAGTAATGATAGAGAACACTGATTGTTGTGCCATCAACTGTACCACAAATCTGGTCAGTTGACATTAAAACAATGTTATTCAAATCATCTCTAAATATCATACGTGAGCTTTCCTTGAATTGGCGTCAAAGTGGGCGCCTGATAGGGCAATGCTTCTAAGGTGTGGTGCACCTGACAGGAAGCAACTGCCTCTGTTTTATCTCCCCTTGGGCATTTGCATGGTCTGGGGAAACTCCAGGTACAGGCTGAGCATTGCCTATAAAAAGAGAGGTAACTGGAGCACTGCTGTAGAGTTGTCAAGGATTGGAATCTTCTGAATGTTGTTTCAAGTAACATTCAAAAGACCCCTGTTGCTCCAAATTGTCTTGCAGAAAACTAAAATACTTTCAACACTGACCTGAAGTTTCTTCAGTCTGCTGGCTTTGATTCTTGCTGATCTCCAGTCTGCGCCAGTGTGGAAATAAGTTAACATTGTCACTCTGATGAGACAAATTCAGGGACATTTCATCACTTGACAATGTCAATCCCCATACTTCCACTACTGGATGCCCAGCATGTCCATCCTTATGACGCTTGCTTTCCCAGGCCAAATGGAAGCACTCGTCGTTGCCTAACTGGATGATTCTTGGCTGTCAGTGAATCAGCCATTTTCCCCATCTCCAATATTTTTATATCTATAAACAAAAGTCGTTCAAAGCATTTTTTTGAAAAACACCACTTTTGATTGCTGCTATGATTTTTCTCTTGGGTTGACTACAGCAATAACTAGGATGTTAATCTTTAATTCTTGGAGGACTGGCACCAAGCACCCAATGCTGGGTCAGTGAACTGCCATAGTCTATGGAAAAAGTCTTGGAATACCTCTTCATGCCTCATCATACTGGCAATACTGGACATACCTGTTTCAGGAACAGGCCCGTGAGTGCCATGGGAAGGATTTCCAAGGAAATCCCAGGGCAGCACAACAGGACTGAAGCCTAATGGAATGTATTTTTGCTACTTTTCCATCTGCCCTGCATCCAAGGAACAACAACAGCAACTTCTACTTAGATAATGCATTTAACATCGTAAACTCTCCCAAAGCACTCCACAGGAATGCTATTAAACAAAAATTTGGCACTGAGCCACACAAGGAAATATTAGGGCAGATCACCAAAAGTTTGGTAAAAGAGGTAGGTGTTAAGGAGGGTCCTAAAGGAGGAAAGAGAAGAAGAGAGGCAGATTGGTTTAGGGAGGCAATTTCGAAGCTTAAGGCCTTAGTAGCTGAAAGCACACTTGCTAATGGTGAAGCAATTAAAATCAGGGATTCTCAAGAGGCCAGGAGCAGCACAGGTATCTCAGAGCGTTGTAGAGATAGAGGTTATTACAAAAATAGGGTGAGGCGAGGACATGGATGGACTTTAAAACAAAGATGAGAATTTTGAATCAAGGTGCTACTTAGCCAGAAGTCAATGTTGGTCAGCAAGCATAGGGTGATGGTTAGGACCAAGTTAGGGCAAGCACAGCAGAGTTTTGAATGCCATAAGGTTTATGAAGAGTAGAGTATGGGGGGCTAGCCATCAGTGCATTGGAATAATCAAGTCTAGAGGTAACAAAACAATGGATAAGGGTTTCAGCAACAAATAAGCTAAGGTAGGACAGAGTCAGTCAACATGATGGAGGCGGATATTGGCGCCCTTAGTGTTGGCACGGATATGTGGTTAGAAGCTCATCTCAGGGTCACATATGATGCCAAAGTTGGGAATACTGATCCTGTAGGCACAAAGCAGAGGGAATACCACCCTGATAAATCTGAAAGCTGTTCAAACAATCTTTTTCTCCCCTCCCACCAAATCCAATAATCATGAAAACCATGGCAGTTGAATAATTAGCAACATTATGTTTTTAGATAATAATGTACAGCTATTGAACTCAAGTTACATATCAAGGACTAATTGACACTCAGACTCACTTCTGCAGTGACCTTGCCAACAAATCAAAAGATAAATGTTGTAGTAGATGTCAATCTGTCAGCTCGAGGGATTGAACACATAAAAAAAAATACCATTTCAGTGCAATAGCTTCACCAGAAACGACAATCGCTCTTTCCAAATGGTCCTTCACATCAATTTCACAAAATGTGAACTCAACCAACCAGAGACCTGGGTTTGTTCCAAGAGAACTGTTAAAAACTACAAAGGTTTCTGGTTGGTCGGGTTTAAATTCGCAAACTTCAAACAAGGTCATCTTCAAAAAGGACACTGCCGTTTACAAGTTACAACCACTGTACCTTGGCAAAAGTATTTAAGTATAACAATCTAGATCTCCAACAAACTCACACTTTCAGACTGTTCTCATCAGCATTTAGTTTTGATTTGCAAAGCAAGAGCAACAGCTCTTAATTATTATTATTAGTTCTCTGTGCACCTGCACCTGCAGCTGCACATTGCCATACTGCCAGAAAAATTAAAGGGGAAATGGATTTCTTTGGAGGTCTGCCTGTTATAGCAAAACAGGTAATAACAAAGTTTAAATAAATTTAGATTGAATAAATTTTACACTTCGCCGATCGCATCTGAATGTTTCACACACTGTCCAATGTTCCGGGAAAAATAATTAGCCGCAGTATAAAATAGGCTGCTGATTATCTATCAACTGAGGCAGATTTCTAGCCCACTGGCCATAATGTAAGACAAGATTTAAACTGTTATTTTAGAATCTCGGTAAAAGTGGGGCTACAGCCAGAACTGCAGATGCACCCGTGCTAACAGCATAGGGAGGTGGATTGCATTGCATTGACATATATTACAGCTCTTTGAAGACATTGGGCTGACACCCTGATGAATCCTGGGTCCCGACCCAACGCCTCAACTGAGTTGCGAGTTATTTTTAATTGCAAATGCCCTAATTGGACAGTAGGTAAGTTCGGCCAGAAGGGGGGTTTGCTTTGCTTTGCGTTTGTGGTATGTTGGGGCCTGCTGTCGTATTTATACATCAGGTACAGAATGCACAAAGTATATTCTTTCGTCTCCATTTCCCAGTGTGTATTGGAGGAACAATCCTGTCACTCGTTCCATGTTTCCTTTGCAAGAATTTACTTATTTGGTTTCACACTTTCAAACACACCAGCATCCCTCATGACTTCAAATACCTTCATGGCATCGTATTTCTAATAGAAGTCAGTATATGCTCTCTTCCTAGAATCATCTACTATGAACTTGGTACCAGCTACAGCAAAGCTAAAGTAAAAGCCACAGGCAAGTGAAACCTAGACATTTGCCCAACAGGCTTCTCATTACAGGCTTGGCAATCACAGCAGAAAACATGGTTTACTCTCTATCCACAGTGTTCACCTACCAGAGAAACCAGGCCTGGCCAGGAGCTGGAACACAGAGTAAAGTGGCCATGCACGCAAAGTAAAGGCACAGCACTCAACCAGGTACAGGTTGACCCATCAAACTTCAGTTTTCCACAAACTCTCTGATCTTGCAATGAGCCTGATAACTGGGCACTAACATACACCAGAATGTTTGGGTTCACTCATTTAGCCTTTGAAAATCCCATTCTTGCCCCTCCCTGGGCCATTGAATGCTCCTAAAGGAACTTAATGGGGCATTAATTAGTGACAAGCAGGATTCCCATTCCCTCTTCACTGCTGGCTCTTCAAAAATTTCAAATTGTCCTGGAGGCATCATGATCCTGAGAGGACCTCCAGGACCCCAATTTTGGAATTGCGCCTGCACCAGGTCCCTCTCCATTTGAAAATCAGGGTACAATTGCATGAAGAGGGCACCGATTGTCATTTTAAGTTGGAACTGGCATGACTTTGAGGCACCACAAGGTTCATCAGGACACGTGCATGGTTTTACATAGCTCTCCTCCCAGTTTTACCAAAATGAGCCTAGAACCTGAAAGTTGCAAGGGCCACTTTGTTGTAGATGGGACTAGAGGAGGACTCTTGCTATGCCCATGTAAGAGTGGTGTGGTAGCAAGCATTGATCTTGAGTAGACGGAGGTTTGGACATGGTGAGTTGAATTTCACCAGCCCTTAAGGAAGGGATGGAAGGGATGGAGAGTGGGGGGGGGGACATAAAATGGCAAGAGAAGGCAGGATTTGAAGTGTCCAATGTTTTCCCACCACCATGGCATTTCACCAGCAGCAGAGAAGGTGGCAGATGGCCCTCCCACCCAGAGGCCAATTATGCCTCTTATGACCAATTATTAGCTTCTTCCACAATCACTTGCATTTTATCAGTGGCGGTGGACTCTCTGCAGCGTGGGGTGACTGCCTGGTGAAACCTGGCAGCCTCCCTGTGGGCTTGTGGATGTGGTGCCTTTTGCTGGGCACTCTGTGGCTGATGGAGGGGCCTCCAGTGGCAATGGCTTCCTCCACAGCAACAGCCCCCACCTGCCATCACGACCTCTGGCCCCCTAAACCGGCCTGCCTAACAGGCCCCGGCCTGTTCAGCCTGTTCCGAGGATACTGTCCATTACCGAGTCTCCCGGTTAGAGCAGTCCCAGTAGCGGCCCCACATCCAATTGGCTAGTAGCTCTTGGAGGTGGGTTACCATCCTTTAAAGGGAAAGGAGCTCCAACGACAGCTCATCAACTGCATTAGGCATAAATTGAAGCTGGGGAACTGTCAAATGACTGAGGAGGGCTTGCCTATGCATTTCCAGCCTGTTGGTGGAGCCTCAGTCACCCTGACAAAATTTAACCCAGCATTTGATTTGGCTTTGCACATACAGATGAAAGAAAGTAGAAAGAAATAACTTGTTTTTGTATAGTAGCCTTTCACGACCTCAGGACTTCCTCAAGGTCTTTACAGCCAGTGAAGTGCTTTTGAAATGTATGCACTGTTGTAACATAAGGAACTGCAGTAGCCAATTTGACAAATAACATTGAGATACATGACCAGATAATCAGTTTTAGTTAGTTGGTTGAGGATTAAATATTGACCAGGACTCTGGGGAGAACTTTGCACTCTTTTTTGAATAATGCCATGGGGAAGAATTTAATGTCCTCCCCCGTGATGAGTTTGGTGGCCGGAGGGCATTTAATCGGGCGGCAGGATGGTGAGTGGGAACCTCGTTGCCTTCGCCCTGATTAATTCCACGGTGGGAAGGAATGTGGATGGCCTGCCTGCTCCCATGCTAATTGAAACCCTTAAGTGGGGAATTAATGTCCACTTAATAGCCTCAGCCCAGCAAAGGGTAGGGGACTTGTCAAGTGGGAAGCTCGAAACGCAAACCCTATTTTGGTTGCTTGCAGGTTTCCAGTTGAGGTCCCTTGTTCAAAGCCACTCAGTGTCTGAACGAGGGACCCGGCATCATAAAGAGGCAGGAGGGGGGCCCACTGAGAGGCATCCACCTCTCACCTTGCTACTGAACCCCCTCCTATCCCCTCCCCTGGAAACCCCACCCTGTGATCTCTCTCCCACCCTTTAGGAAATCCTGAAGTCATGAAAGGCTGCAATACGAAAGCAAGTCCTTTCTTTCTACATTCTTTGATCTGTAGGTGCAAAGCCAAATCAAACGCTGAGCTGAATTTTGTCGGGGTGGCTGAGGGCTCTCCCAATGGGCTGGAAAGCCAGGGGCAAACCCACCTTGGCCATTTTACATCCCTCACGCCATCATTGACCTGTGGCCTGAGCCCTTTGGGTCTGATTAGCTGGCAGCTCTCGGTGGGTGGGACCTCCTCCCCAGGGGTCCTTGATCCCAAGGAAGGGCGCCACTGTCCAGTTAAGTGTCTGATTAACACGTAATGTGGCAGGCCTTCCTGAAAAGAGACAACGCAGAGCTTTCGCTGGCTTTCCAGCTGGCAGGCAAGAACCCCATCACCTATATGAAATTCCATCCAGATGATTTATTGTATTTATTGTGCCACGATCCTGCCAGATTGCAAATAGCATTTAAGTGGTTGGAAGGGTGGGACATATTGGACTGAATTTTCAGGCCCCTCCAAGGTGAGGAATGAAGATGGACAGGGCCCGAAATTTACGAGGCCAGCTGGCAAGCTGGTTTACTGACCCTGTTCCTGACGTCAGCCATCTTGTCCAATGCATGTTCAGAACCAAGGAAGGCCCACCACCCCGGGTTGGCAAGACAATTAAGCTCATTAAGAGCCTTGTTAATCACAGATGAAAGAAAGCAATTTGGATTTTCCAGCTAACCCCCAGTTTTTCGACAGGGGTGAGGAACACAATTTAACTGCCTGGAGGCAATCATTCAGTGATAGGCTAAGGTGCCAGTGCTCCAGGCAGGCCTAATGCCCTCCCAGCCTTCCTATGTAGGTGTAGCCAACCACTGCTCAGTAGAGGCTCCTACCACTCCCCCACTCCAACCCCTCACAATAGTGATAAAAACAAAAAAACTGCGGATGCTGGAAATCCAAAACAAAAACAGAATTACCTGGAAAAACTCAGCAGGTCTGGCAGCATCGGCGGTCAACTCTTTTCTTCTCCGCCGATGCTGCCAGACCTGCTGAGTTTTTCCAGGTAATTCTGTTTTTGTTCCCTCACAATAGTGGCCTGGCTGTTTTTTTGTACTTTTTAATTAAAATTTGAAAAAGTAGCTGAATTGGCACCTTCCTGTTGAACTACCCACTCAGTTACCTACTTTTTACAGCAGCCAGATGCTCCTCTGAAGCTGGAAGACCTCTGAATGGTCCTTTAGCTTTGAGAGTCTGCCCGTCATCCTTAACTGGACAGGGCGCTTGTCTCTGTTCCCCAGTCGAAATTCCAGATCAGTGGCTGTTTCTCCCTGGGGATGGGTTCGAACTGGGACAAAATTCTAGCACTTGTTTCCCATCCCCCAGGCAAAAATACAGCCCTTTGTATCACCTCCTGGTCTGTACATGATCTGGATGAGAAAGATGAGACTTCATCTGTAGATTCCAGTCCCAGCCCAGAGACTTGAGTACATGATCTATGTTGGCACTTCAATGCAGTAATGAGGGAGTGCCACACTGTCAGAGATGTCATCTTTCTAATGAAATCTTTAACCAAGACCCAGTCTACCATGGCACTATTTTGAAGAGGAGCAGGAGAATTCTTCCAGTCTTCTGGTCAAAATTGATCCTTCAATCAACATAACTGAAACTGATTATCTGGTCATTATCTCATTGTTGTCTGTGGGAGCTTGCTGTCTGAAAACTGGCTGCCACTTTTCCTACATTATAACAGGGATTACATTACAAAACTACTTCATTAGCTGCAAATAGCTTTGAACATCCCAAGATCGTGAAAGGTGCTATCTAAATGCAAGACTTTTTTTATGCATGTTGTATTCTGGATTTGGGATAGTATATGCTGCTCCCATGCCAACACTGCTAATTGCATGGAGCTGCGCTTAAGCATGCCCACTGTTCTGGGTGAGAATAGGGTGCAGATATGAGGTGACAGTTTGGAAGCCCCTATGCATGCTTTCCTTTATGCTTTACTAACTAGAAGAGATGTTAGAATCCAGGGCCACAATGGTAACAGTCTGAGCTTCCATCAAGGCTGTCTGATTGTCACCAAAGGCTCCACAACTGGCTGCTCTTGCATTGTGCATGTTGGTCACCACACACTCAATGATTGCCTGCATTGTTTCCAAGATCTGCACAATGTCCTCTCCATACTGTCCAACACTGTGTTCAGGCTTGCTGGCTAGCAATTCAATACACTGAAAAGTTGGTAGTGCACAGCCATTCGTCATCTTCTATAGGCTGAATCCTTGAAGTTTACAGCTCTACCCTCTGCAGCCAATTTTCACACAGCAAGATATAGTTTTGCCCTCCGATGATCTAGATCCTGGCCTTTCCTATCCCCTTCCCTTGCTCCATGCATTTGTTCTTGGTGAATCCGACCTCTCTAACTGGCCCTCTAAATTGAACGCCAGTGTCTGCGCTGGTGCCTGCAAGATTAATTTCAAGTGACAGTCTGCCTTCGGGACAGCTGGGCCTCTCTTGCTCGCCAGTAGCTGGGCCCATTACTTGGAATGGGCCTGAAGTGACAAGGATTAGCAGCTTTTTGATAATGGCTAGCAGAGACATTTGAGTGGCTGAAATGGCTCTCTTGGCAATGTTTAGTCAAAGCATCCATTTTCTGAAGTAGGCTTCCAGAGATCATAGATCTTCAATGAGTGTTTTCTCAATGTCCAGAAGCTCTTTAGCCTGGAAAGCCAGAGGAATATCATCAGCATATTTGAAGAATGGTGACTTTGTGGGAGGGCTGTATGGTCACTAGTTTATATGTTGGTGTGAGGACTGATCCCTGTGGGAGCCCATTGTTTGTTATGTGTGGGTAGCTGATTTGGTCGCCAAGGTGCACACACAACTGCGGGGTTGCTGATCATGGAATTGATTAGCTGTAGGGTTTTCACACAGTAGATGATCTTGGAGAGTGGCATAGGCACAGGATAAGTCAACAACAACGGTTCCTGTCTTTAGGCCTTTCTGAAAACTGATCTCAATTTGTGAGGTCAGTGTCACAACCTGCTCAGAGCAGTTGCGGCCTATGCAAAAACTTGCCTGTTACGGGGGGTATCGCTGCTTCTAGGGTGGGACTTGGTCTGTTTATCAGAAGGTGTTCCAAAACCTTATCGGTTAGTTTTTACAAGGCACCATATTCCTTGCTCCCCTGACTGATAAGTCGGTCGTCAGCCTTCCCACCTAAACTTGGCTGCCTGCAGCAATATTATGTTGGGAGCAGCTTAGTATCAGAGCTTTAGAGTGGGACTGCTGCCACCATCTGGTAGGATGTCCCACCCTAGAGAGCTGTGTGGTTCCAACAGTTCGAGCAGTGGCAACCCCCAAGAAGAAGTGATGGAGCTCCGAGTCTAAGGTAAGTCTGGGGTTTTGGATGAGCCTGGCTGGCAAACTCCAGCAAGGGTGGGGGTGAGAATGGGGGGCCAGGTTTGAGATACCGGAGGGGGGGAGAGTTAGAGGGGGGGTGATCTTGGAGGAACACCTCCAATGAGCATTGGGTACCTCCCAAAGGAGACAACCACCCCCTTCCTGCCGGACAGCAGCCTCGCAGTGAAAGCTGCCAGGCTGCCCGCCTTGTCTTCACTTTCCCCTGCCACAAATAAAATAGCAGCAGAGATTGGATGAGACCCTTAAAGAGCCATCAGTAGGCCTAGAGATGGACAGGCTTCCTGACTCTTTCCTTACCCATAATATGGGAAACAGGTTGAAGATGGGCAAGAAGGTGGCCGGAAGGCCATCCACCTTATTTTACAATCCTCCTTTTCATTCAGATATGCTGGTTGGAGGCCAAAAGATCCAGCCCTATAGGGCAATGCGTGGGTTGATGAGTGATTTCCGGGGCTTGACAATGGCCACAATCCTGGATTGGCGCCAGATGTTTGGAATGGTGCCTGTGCTGTGGATGTTTGTAAACAGCTTTGCTAGCCACTTCCTTCTATGTGATCCGATGTTCTTCAGGAATTCTGAGTGAATCCCATCAACTCCTGCTACTTTCTCTGACTTGTTTGCCAACAGGGTGCTGTCCACTTTTTCTTGTGTATTAAGGCTTGAAAAGACTGCCTGCTTTCGGGCAGTCTTGAAAGGCTGCATCTGGGCTGTTTCTACCATCCACTTGTCTTCCCTTTTGGCTTATGCCTCTTACTGATGTCACTGGAGTAAGGAGATGCATGGAGATGAGACCACGCTTGAGTGAGACTTGACAAAGTGTAATTGAAAATTTGGTTCATGTGGGAATTTGGTGCAGAGGTGGAAAGACATGCTCCATTTTCTACCTTTTTTCATCTTCAGGAGCTGTAGAAGACACAAGCTGTTTCCTAGAAATAAAGGGCAACCTAGAAACAGTAGTGAGAGTTTGAAGAGCTAGGTGGGTGAATTTGTGGGTTCGGAGTACTCCAAAGAAAATTGAAGCATGACAAAACAGCAAAGAAGGTAAGTGATTTATTAGTTGATGAGTATTTTCTCTTTTTCTCTTATCCAAATTATGGAATTTTAATCTGGGAAAGTATAACATTAATTGAAATAATAAGAGTAAAAATCTTCCAAAACTCAGGATTTATTAGTAAGGTTTATTTGTAGTACTAAGGTTTACTAGCAGTAGTGAAGCTTATTAGTAGTAGTGGGATTTATTAATGATAAATTAACTAAGAATAATAAATTAATTAACACATAATGAAGATGGCAGGGAAGGTGATGTGTTGTGGTTGTAGTATGTGGGAACTGGTGGATGCCAGTGTGATCCACAGCAAGCAGGTCTGCAGTAAGTTCTTGGGGCTCAAGGAGCTTTGCCTCAGAGGCAGCGAACTGGAGATTGAGCTACAGACACTGCGATGCAACAAGGAAGGGGAAAGTTACCTGGATACTTCATTCTAGAAGGCAGTCACACCTCTTAGGACAGGGTATTCTGATTTGGTCAGTGGCCAGGGACAGGAGGGTGTGACTGCATGTGAGGCAGGTAAGGGGGTTGAGAAGGTAGGATTGGAGGAGCCTCAGCCCTTGCAGTTGTCCAACAGGGTTCAACGTCCTTGCAGCTTGAATGGATGAAAGTGCAGGCTTCAAGGTGAATGAGCAAACCGACTATGACACCATGGTACAGGAAGCCACTCGGTGGGAGAGTAAATAGGAATGATTTTGTAGTATGGGACAGTATGGTCAGGGGGACAGACAGTTTTATGTAGCCGAGAAGGCTGTGTTGTCTGCCAGGTGCCAGGGTTCGTGACATCTGTAGTGGGAGGAAGAAGATCCAGTTGTCGTGGTCCGCATGAGTACCAATGACATAGATATGACTAGGAAAGAGGTTCTGCTTGGGGATTATGAGCAGCTAGGGCTAAATTAAAAAGCAAAACCTCAAAGGAAAAAAATCTGGACTATTATCTGAGCCACAACCAAATTGCATAGGGTAAATAAGTAGTGTAAATAAGATTAGAGAGATGAAGGTGTGGCTCAGACTGGTGTGGGAGAAATGAGTTTTGATTCATGGGACCCTGGTAAGGAAAGTGGGAGCTGTGCCATTGGAATAGTCTTCTCCTGAACCGTGCTGGGGCCAGTGTTCTGGCGTATTGTATAACTAAGGCGGTAGTGAGGGCTTTAAACTAAATAGTAAGGGTGAAGGGATCATGTGAGTGGAGATGTGATAAAGTAAAGGGAAACAACAAGGTAATAGAGCAGGGTAGCAATTTGAGTAGTGATAAGCAGAGTGTGACAGGAAAGGAAAGGGCATACAAACTTAACAGTGCACCAAGCAGATAAGGTCAGAGTTTGGAAAAATAGTAAAAAGGCAGAGTTAAAGGCTCTGTATCTGAATACACACAGCATTTGTAACAAAGTGGATGAATTGTTAGAACAGAATTGTTAGAACAGATAGTAATAAATATATATGACCTGGTAGCCATTACAGAAACATGGTTGCGAGGTGACCAAGGCTGAGACCTGAATACTGAAGGATATTTAACATTTTGAAAAGACAAGAAGCTAGGAAAAGATGATGGGATGGTTTTGTAATTAAGGGTAAAATTAGTACAGTAGTGAAAGATAACCTTAGCTTGACAGAGCAGAATGAAGAATCAGTTTGGGGAGAGATAAGAAATAGGAAAGGTAAGAGGTCACTTGCAGGAGTAGTTTATAGGCCCATCATCGGTAGTTACACTGTAGCACAGAGTGTACTGGAAGAAATAAATGGGGAGTGTAAGAAAAGTACTGCAATCATCATGGGTGACTTTAATCTACCTGTATATTGGATGAATCAATTTGCCAAAGGTAGCCTGGAAAATTAGTTCAAAGAGTGTATTTGGGACAATTTCTTAGAGCAGTAAGTTCGAGCACCAACCAGGGAGCAGACTATTCTAGCCCTAGTAGTGTGCAATGAGACAGGATTAATCAATAAGCTTGTAGCAAAGGAGCCTCTAGGCATCAATGATCATAACGTAATAGAATTTCACATTCAGTTTGAAGGTGAGAAGTGTGGGTCTAAGACTAGTGTTTTAAACTTAAATAAAGGTAATTATAAGAGTATGAAGGCAGAATTGGCTAAAGTGAACTGGGAAACAAGATTAAAAGGTAAGATAGTAGAGATGCAGTGGTAGACTTTTAAGGAGATATGTAATAATGCTCAGATTACTAGCTAGAAATATAAAAGCAGATAATAAGGGCTACTACAAGTATTTAACAGGAAAAGAACAACTAAAATGAGTGCTGGTCCTCTAGAGAGTGAGTCCGGTGAATTCATGATAGAAAACAAGGAAATGGCGGAAGTGTTGAACAGGTATTTTGTGTCTGTTTTCGCTGTGGAAGACTTAGCGAACTTTCCAAAGATACTTGAAAATCAAGAGGCAATAGGTAGTGAGGAGCTTAAAACAATCACTACCACCGGGGAAAAGGTTATGGGAAAACTATTAGAACCAAAGGATGACAAGCCGCAGGACCTGATGGCTTACATCCTGGGGTCTTAAAAGAAGTGGCTGCAGAGATAGTAGAGGCATTGGTTATAATCTTCCAAAATTCCTTATATTTTGTAAGGGTCCCAGTGGATTGGAAAATAGCAAATGTAGCACCTTTATTAAGGAGTTGGATAGAAAGCAGGAAACTATAGGCCCATTCACCAAACACCGGTCATTGGGAAATTGCTAGAATCCATTATTAAGGAGTATATTGCAGGATACTTAGAAAATCATAAAGGGATCAGGCAGACCCAACATAGTTTTGTGAAAGGAAAATCATGTTTAGAGTTCTTTGAGGAATTAACAAGCAAGGTGGATAAAGGGGAACCTGTAGATGTGGTGTATTTGGGTTACCAAAAGGCTTTTGATAAGATGCCACTTCAAAGGTTACTGAACAAAATAAGAGCTCATGGTGTAGGGCAGTGTTCTCCAATATACAGCCCGTGGGCCACAGTCCAGCCTGTCTAAGTTTTTATTCAGCCCGGCAACCGCCCTGGTGCTTCCTTTAAAAATGGAAGGTACCATGCTGGAAGTTACCTTAAAGTTTGAATTTCCCCAAGGATTCATGGATCTTCCCACCAGCTTTTCCCAATGGCAATATTTAAAAGTAGAGAATGGGTGCAGAGGTCGAGTCTGTGAGGCTGGAACCAGGTTAGTGATTGGGACGGGATTGGGAGCTGGGGTGGAACAGTCCAGAAAATGGCCTCAATTGTGAAGAAAGTGGCGAGTGTGAGAGAGAGAGGGGGAAGGGGTTGAAAGAGAGAGAGAGTGGGAGGGAGAGAAAGACAATGTGTGGGAGAGGGATAGAGCTAGGGGGGAGAGTGAAAAAGAGAGGTAGAGACAATGGGGGAGAGAAAGAGGGTGACAGAGAGAGGGAGGGGAGAGAGGTAGGGGAGAAAGGGGGAGGGAAGGGAGAGCAAGAGAAGGATGGGCAGAGAGAGGAGAGAGAGAGAGGGACAGGGAGGCAGAGAGAAAGGATGGGAGAGAGAGAGAGAGGGCGGTGGAGAGAGAGAAATAGAGAGGGGGAGAGCAGAAGCGAGGGAGAGAGAGTGTGGGAGAGGGAGAGTGTGAATCTGGGAGACAGAGGTGGGGAAGAGAGGGAAGGTGAGAGAGGGGAGGGGAGAGAGAGGTGGAGAGAGAGAGGGGGAGAGAGAGAGATGGACGGGGAGAGAGAGAGCAAGGGAGGGAGTGGGGAGAGAGAGTGGGGGAGGGAGGGGGAGAGAGAGAGCGAAGGGGAGAGAGAAGAAGAGGGGAGGGAGAGGGAGGGAGAGAGAGGGGGGAGAGAGAGGAAAGAAGGAAAGTGAGAGAGAAATAGAGATAGAGGGAGAAAGGGAGTGGGAAGAGAGAGGGAGGGGGAAAAGAGAAGGGAGAGAGAGGAGGGGAGGGAGAGGGAAGGAGGAGCGAGAGAGCAAGGGAAGAGTGAGATGGGGAGAGAGAGAGAGAAAAAGAGAGGAGAGAGAATTGAGAGTGAGAGAGGGAGGGGGAGAGAGAGAGGGGGAGAGGGTTAGGAAAGATACGGGGAAAGAGACAAGTGGAGGTGAAAGAAAGAGGAAGGGGGAAAGAGAGAAAAAGAGAGGGAGAGAGAGAATGAGGAGAAAGAGAGAGAGATAGGGGATAAAGAGGGAGATGGAGAGGAGTGAGAAATGGAGAGTGAGAGGGATGGAAGGGAGAGAGAAAAAGGGAGGGTGGGCGAGAGACAGAGGGAGAGGGAAAGAGAATGGGTTGAGGGAGAGGCTTTAGAGAGAGAGGGAATAGAGAGAGAGAAGGGGAAGAGAGGGGGGAGAGTCAACGTGACCCCTCCTACCTCCCACTTATATAACCTCTTCAGCAACCTGTCCGCTGCCAGCAATACCACCACCCCACTTATATGGACCCATCAGTATCCCGAGCTCCTATGGTCGCGCCAGCACCTTCCAACATCCACCTCCCCCATTCAATGTGTCACTGGCCCCATGATTGAAAAAAAATTGAAATGTGACGCCTCATGCGAAAATGCAGGACACCCCTGGTGTAGGGAGTAACATATTAGCATGGATAAAGAACTGGTTAGCTAACAGGGAGCATAGAGTACAAATAAATAGGTCTTTCTCGGGTTGGCAAGCTATAACTAGTGGAGTGCCACAGGGATCATTGCTGGGGCCTCAACTATTTACAATCTTTATATCAATAACTTGGATGAAGGGACTGAATGTGTGATAGCTAAATTTGCCGATTACACCACGATAAGTAGGAAAGTAAGCTGTCAAGAACAAGTAAAGAGTCTAACAAGGGTTGAAGATAGGCTAAGTGAGTGGGCAAAAATTGGCAGATGGAGTATAATGTGGGAAAATGTGAACTTGTCCACTTTGGCAGGAAGAATAGAAAAGCAGTATACTATTTAAATGGAGAGAGATTGTAGAACTCGGTAGTACAGAGGGATCTGGGTGTCCTGGTACATGAATCACAAAAAATTGGTAAGCAGATACAGCAGGTGATCAGCAAATGGAATGTTCGCATTTATTGCAAGGGGAATGGATTTAAAAGTAGGGAAGTTTTATTGCTCCTGTGCTGGGCATTAGTGAAATCACATGTGGGCCAGAATTTTACGCTCCCCACCCCCTCCTCTGGCGGGTTCTGAGACAGGGTGTGGCAGGGAGCATTAAATTGCATGGACGGGATTCCCTCTGGGATCCCACCCGCCCTGACCTGGTTGCAATTTTTTGCTGAGGTGGGCAGGGCCTTGGACAGGAAGCCCTGCCTTGCCCTAATTAATAGCCACTTAAGGACCTTTTCCGCCCAGCCTCAATTTTTAGGCTGGCAGGTGGATGATGGATCGGGGGGGCAAACCCAAAATTGAACAAAGTTCGATCTCTGGTGGGAATTGAGGGGATGGCACCTCCATCCGAAGCCCCTTTCTGGCTGGGAGGCGCCCTCCCCTTAGGACCCTCTGAACTCCCCTGTCCTCCCTCCTCCCCCTGACCCATCCCCCAAGACCCCGATCACCCTGATCACAAACCCCCAGGTCTTCCCTACCTTCCCACCCCACCCCTTGTCCCTGCCACTCACCTCTTCTCCAGTTCCCAACACTTAGTTCCAGGTAGCTAGCTGCAGTGCCTCTTCTGGCCACTGCAACTTTGTTCCTGGAATGACAGGAGAGCTGCTGGCCAATCTGATTCGACGGCAGCTCTCCAAGGCAGGACTTCTCCCTGTGACGAGCGTTAGCCCTGCCTTCTGCCAATCAAAGCTCGTTAGAGTATGAAATGGCATCAGGCCTGCTGTAATTGGCAGGGATGTGTTCCCTGCTGACTCTTCGGATGACGGGGACTGAGCCCCCCCAACATCTTGAAAATTCTGGCCCTAGAGTACTGTGTACAGTTTTGGTCTCTTTATTTGAAAAAGGGATATAATTGCATTAGAAGCAGCTCAGAGAAGGTTTATTCAAGTTCGGCAGAATGAGGGGTGATCTTATTGAAACATATAATATCCTGAGAGGACTTGGTAGGGTGGAGACCAGGAAGAATTTTCCTCGTGAGGTAGATTAGGATTTGAGGACA
Source organism: Carcharodon carcharias (assembly GCF_017639515.1). Classification (NCBI taxonomy): domain Eukaryota; kingdom Metazoa; phylum Chordata; class Chondrichthyes; order Lamniformes; family Lamnidae; genus Carcharodon; species Carcharodon carcharias. The sequence continues at coordinate 139,000,050 of NC_054468.1, read as the reverse complement.
CAGTTTAAAAATCAGAGGTCTCCCTTTTAAGACAGAGATGAGGAGAATTGTTTTCTCTTAGTCCATTAGTCTGTGGATTTTTCATCCTCAGAAAAAGTGGAAGCCAGGTAATTGAATTTATCCAAGGCTGAGTTAGGTAGATTTTTGATAGACCAGGGAGTCAAGGGTTATGAGGGGCAGACAGGAAAGGGGCGTAGAGACCAGAATCAGATCAGCCATGATCTTATCAAAAGGCAGAGAAGCATGAAGGGCCAAACAGCCTACTCTTGCTTCTAAGTCCTATGTTCCTATGGTATCAGCCACTACACCGATTTTGCGTCATTTTCAGTACTTATAACTTAATCTGACCCTGAATTAGTGTCCATCAAATTAACGATATCATTGCTGAACAATTGAGGCTACTCAATATAAATAATTACTTGTGTTGAATTATTTCCCTCACAAGTTACATAGGAATATAGCAGACAGTATTTTGCAAAGATGTAGCACGCTCAGGGGGGGTTAGATGACATCACATGATTTTTGAGTCCCTTACAAGGTTATTCAAGTTACAACCTTGAACACGGCCAGCTTTTTATGCCATATGTCCACATTTTCTACTTCCTAAATTTTGGTATTTGGAGCTCTTTCGTTACTGTACCAACTCCCCCCTTATTGCCAATTTTATTCGTATTCAGTTTTGACTTGTAGTTTTATTATACAATTATGATTGTTGACAGTTTCATAGGAAAATAGTTTTCTCACATGACAGAACAGCAGTGTTTTAATGAAGCATAATGCATTTTTTGGGGAATTATAGTACTTCTCTTTGTGTTAAATATACATATAAGATCTATTCTAAAGGTAACACATTTTCAACTCACAAGTCCCAAAGAAAAATGGAGATTTGAAAAGCAAACCTTGAAATTTCTGTATTCAACCCATTGCCCTGTGCATTAATCAGTGACCTCACAAAAATCTATTTTTCTCTTATTGTCCTATACATTTCCTGCCTTTGCTGTCCCCACTAACTGATTACGCTGTCAATCAAATGCAACTCTCAAGCTGAGCACAAGTGAATAGAGGCCCCAAGCAGTGAGCAGCAGTCCTCCAAAGACATGTCATATTAACATAAATAGGCCCCTGTTGTGACCGAATCATTTCTCTCAGCAATAACAGCCACTGTTTCTTTGTTCCAGTCTGCTATTTTTTAACTGAATACTATTTTTGTAAAAATTTAGCACTCTCCAGAATAAGGCCCTACAACAGTGCAACACTCGATTATTTAGAAGGATACTCAGTTTTTTTTTTCTCCAAAATTCTATCCCCTATCAAGACCATTTTGTTTAGCACTTTGAAGAACAGGTAGAGAATTAGATCTTTTCTCAGCTCCCAATAATACGTGAAGTGGGAAGACATGAGATGGCATTAACTGTACCTAGCAATGAAAATCAAAATAAGGTAGAAGTACTGATTGGGCAGCCAACCACCTAAATATTGTTGAACAGTACATAACTATTTTTTAATTAAGTAGAAATAAATAGTGTTTTTTTCAGTCAAATACTCAAGGAAAATACTTTTACAGTTTCTTAGCTTTCACAATCCCTTTAACCTTTTTGAATATTCACTGTTTACCATGAATCTTATTGCCTTTGATCTCATCTTTATGCAAAGAATGAAAGAAAACATAATTTTTGGCAGTATCAACACAATGCTACTGAAAATTGTTTCCAAATGCATCACAACTGAGGATGCATTTGTGTTAGCAGCAGTCAAAACTACCAGCCAATCACAATACAACTGCAATAATGATTCTTTAACATTTGGGCCGAAGGGCCTTTTTCTGTGCTCTCTATGACTCTATGGCCAAAATTCTCAGTTTGGCAGCAGGCGCAGCAGAAGCGGACACGGGCGGGCACGGACCCGATCGGTGCCCACGATCAGGACCGCGCTATTATTTTGTGTGGGCGGGCCAATTAATTTCCGACTCCCGTGAATAGCGGGAGTGTGCAGGCTGCGGCGGGCATGCACAGACCGCCGGGTCCAATGGCGACCCGGCAATCTGTTTAAAAGAAGGTCTGGCTACTCACAATGACCACCTGGAGGTCCAACCGCAGGAGGTCCAACCGCAGGGGGTCTGCTCAGCACGGCACGTTGGAGGGAAGGGCAGAGGAGCAGGGCAGGCTGCAGGGTCTGCCACAGGAGCAGGGCAGGCTGCAGGGTAGGCCAGCAGGGTAGGCCAGCAGGGGGCCAATGTGCCCCTCGCTTTTCTGATGATTGCCTTGCTGCCCTACTCGAGGAGGCGGTAGCACGGTGGGAGGTGCTGGCTCCCCAGGATGGGAGGAGGAGGCCCCCCCACATGGCAAAGCATACCTAGGAGGAGGTGGTGGAGGTGGTGAGCTCCCGCGATGTGGTGTGGCGCACCAGAATCCAGTGCCGTAAGCACTTCAATGATTTGTTGTGCTCTGGAAGGGTGAGTACTATGTTGGTGTTGGGCATTTAACCCAGCAGGTAGCCTTAGCCTTTGAGGGCCCCCCCCAAAATCTTACTGTTGTGACCGTATTGAATCATGTTGGCCATTTCTTGTATGCTGGGTGGGCAAGCAGATAGTGCCCATGCTTACATCAGCCTCAGTGGTTCATCAGGAGATGGGTTCTCCCCTACACCATGTGTTGCTCTTAGTCACAAATAACTAGTATGGGGCAACCTGCAGGAGATGCAGCTAGGCGCATTGTCAGAACTCCAACACATGTCCTATTCATGGTGATGAGATTGTGGAAGGGGAGCCTTAAGGTCTCAAGGCCAAGAGCCATCTGCTGCCCTCGATGCTGCACCTAGTTGCGCCTCCTTGCTATGGGAGCTAAGATCATGTTTTTCCTAAAGTGATAGACACAGAATGTGTCCAAGGTGACCGTTGGGGGGCGGGGGGGGTGGGGGGGGGGCACCGTTGGGAGCAGGTGTACTATCTTTTTGTGACTAATCAGCAGTCCTGTGGAGAAGAGGCACTGGAGGCCTGATATGGGCCAATGTGGTTGGGGCGCGATGTGTGCATGCAGAGTCCATGTGCGATTAGCCACAATGAATGGTCTTCTGTTTTTCAGGAGAAAAATGCTCACACTGCCTATGAGTGTTTGCAGACTGGAGGCAGCTGGGCCCATCTGATAATTTTGAGCCAATTTGAGCAGGAGGCCCTGGAGCTTGAAAGGCACCATGCGCCCAGGTCCACAGGTGTCGGTGAGGCTGGAGTGGAACGGCCAGGTATCTGAGATCCACAGTGACATCCACTCTGTCATCCCACCATCCATAACACTGATGATTGTATGAATCTTTATTGTTGCAACATTGCTCATTCACAGACTGATAGAGTCAGAGGTGTGGGTCATGGACAAAGGTCCCTTGGTCCTTCGAAGATGCACGTGTCAACTGCCTTCCAAAGTTGCCTTATCCCATTTCCGACCACTACCCCCATGGCCTTGCATGCCATGGCATCGCAACTGCACATCCAAATACTTATTACATGTTAGGAGGGTTTCTGCGTCCACCACGCTTTCAGGCAGTGTGTCTCACATTACTGTGGGCAAAAGTTCCTCATCATCTCACCTGTCAACCTCATGCCCCTTACCTTAGATCAATGCCACCAGGTTACTCATTCCTCCGCCAAGGGGAAAAGTTCCTTTCTGTCGACCCTATCTATGCCCCTCATAATGTTATAAAATTCAATAATATCATCGCTCAATCTCCTCTGCTTCAGGGAAAATAACACCAGTCTAGCTATGTCTCCTCATAACTCCAACTCTCCAGCCCAGCCAGCATCCTGGTCTGTGACCTCTGCACTCTCTCCACTCCAATCACATCCCTCCCATGAAGCGCATATCACAACTGCACACAGAACTATAGCTGTGGCCTAGGCAGCGTTTTCTGCACTTGCAACATGACCTCCCTGTTCCAATAATCTATTCCTTGGCTAATAAAGGCAAGTATGGCATTTACCTTCTTAAACGCCTTATATACCTGTCCTGCTACCTTAATGGGCCTGTCAACATGCCCAGCAAGGTCCCTCTGATCCTCCTTACTGTCCACGGTCCTACCATTCCTTGTGTATTCCCATACCTTGTTTCTCCTGCCCAAGTGCATCGTCTCACACTTATCCACATAACATTCCATTTGGCATTCCTTAGGCCATCTGAGCAGCCCGTCTGTATCCATCTGTAACGTTTAGGTCTCCTCCTGACTATTTGCCACCTCACCAATATTCATGTCCATAGGTTCTGGAAGGTTGAGTGCATAATGAGCCGGGGGAAAGTGATGAAGTGTGTCACTGTGTGCACGCTAACCGATCCACTGTCCTTGTTGTTAATTTCAGCATCGTCGGAGCCTGTCCACCAGGAACAATTGCAGATGCCCCATCTCACACCTGAGGGCCCTCAACTGTCAACCGTGTCACACCGTTTGTGCGAGGCAGGCACCAGCGCAGATACTAGCACATCGGTGGGAATTGCAACATCAGCTAGTGTCCCATGGCACAGTGGAGAGGGCACTTCACAATCACTGGAGGAGCTGGCAGAGACAGTGCCCATGGCACCAGCAGTCAGAGGACTGCAGGGGACCAGGCACATACTGAGTCAGGGCATGATGTGCCTCTGGAGTAATCCGCAAAGCAGCAGCTGCAGGAAATGCGGCCAGGTGTGCAGGAGCATCTGGCAGTGTTGCATGAGATGATGCTTCACTTGGTGTCCGTGGTGGAGGAGTCCACACAGAGCATGTCAGAGCGCCATGCTTCCTCCATGGAGAGAGTGGCAACTCTTGTGGAGAGGCGCTCCAAGAGAACAAGCAGCTTCTCCTGGGGTTATGCTCAGATCTGCTAGCCCTCACAGCTCCAGTGGCCACAGCTGGTCATTGCCAATGTGGGAGATGATGTGGGCTTCAAGCTTCCCAGCTCGTTGCCCATCCATAGATGGTGAGCAGGGAGGTCTGGGACAACCTCACGTCTGCAGAGCCGCTGCCTGTCATGTCTGCGGGCTCCTCTCACGGCACTCCGGATGAGGGCAGCAGCTGCTCCACCTCTCTCCCAGTGACCGCTTCACTGAGGCTACGATGACTGGGGAGATGCCAGCTGTGGATTTGGCAGATCTCTCCCAGGCGGTGCCAGCACAGGGTCCACGCGCCAGAAGATGGCCACCAATGCCATTGAGGCCAACAGGACAGCAGAGTCAGCAGGCTGTCTCAGAAGCCACTCTGAGCGATGGGGCAGCACCAAGACGTATCACCCATAAATGTAAGTGTAAGGCACCTTAGGCACACCACGGATTTCTCACTGGTGCTTTTATGTTGGCCCTAGATTAGGGAATTATTATTTGTTTATGGTTGAAAAACGTTTTGCTTTCATTTTGTGTGATCTTATGATTGAGAAAATTAAAACCACATGTGTTACCATGGCTGAGGGTGGCTCCTTTGTGCTGCATCTGTATGTTTTACATACATGGCATGAGTGTTTGAGTGGACATTGAGGTTTATGTCCAAAGCCCTTAGTTGCAGCTGATGAAGTGGCAGATGTAGCACTTACGTGCCGACTATGGAAGCGCCAGGCAAGGCTAGTTCCTCCTGATCCATTTGTGTGGAGCTAGCTGAAAGCTCATTGGACTAAAGTGTCCCAGGTGTCCTTGCCTCCTCAGTGTAGTCCCGGGTCAGTGTTTAGCCCCTCATCATTTCCCTGTGCATGCTCATCCTCAGAATCAGTGCTGAACTCATCGTGTGCAGCCGCATCCACTGCGTCAACGTCTTTATCGTCCACTGCATCCCCCCTTTCCAGCATAAGATTGTGGAGAACGCAGCATGCAACCACTATCATCGAGACACGATCTGGGGGGTACTGGAGTGCACCCCCTGAGCGGTCCAGGCATCAGAAGCGCATCTTGAGAAGACTGATGGCTCTCTCCACCACAGCCCTTGTGGTGCCGTGGCTCCTATTGTCGCGCTGCTCAGCTTCTGTTCTTGGATGGCGGAGAGGCGTCATGAGCCACCTTCTGAGGGGATAGCCCTTGTCACCCAGCAGCCATCTATCAAGCCGAGCCAGAGCACTGAACAGCCCCGGCACCTAGGAGTGTCTGAGGATGTAGGCATCATGGAAGCTGCCTGGGTACCTTGCACAGACTTGTAGAATCTGCATCCTGTGATCACACACTATCTGCACGTTCATGGAGTGGAAGCCCTTCCTGTTGATGAAGGCACCGGGCTCACCTGCTGGCGCCTTGATGGCCACATGTGCAGTCTATTGCACCCTGGACGCGGGGGAAGCCAGCAATGGTCACGAAGCCTCTGGCTCACTGTGTCTGGTCCCAACTGAAGTGGATGAAGGTCAATGCACGCCTGAACAGAGCGTCTGTAACCTGCTTGACACAAGTGTGGACAGCTGATTGGGAGACACCGCAAAGTTCACCCACCAAGCCCTGGAAGGAGCCAGAGGCATAGAAGTTGAGGGCAACTGTGACCTTCAGAGCCACTGGCATGGGGTGTCCACCCACACAGTTAGGAGGGATCTCAGGGCCAATCATCTGACAGATGGAGTTGACTGTCTCCTTTGACAGTCAGAGCCTTCTTCGGCACTGCACCGCAGTCATATTAAGGTAGCTGCTTCACCGCCTGTATACCCTGGTAGCAGGATATTGGCGTCTTCTGTGGCTCCTTCTATCTTGGACTGCGCCCTTTGTGCCTGTGCCTGCAATCCCAAAGATAGCTCCCCTGGAGGCTGATTTTCCACTCTTGGCCTCCTCCTTATTCTAGCCCTCCCTTCCTCCTCAGAGGAGCTGCCTCCAGTGGACATGTCAGAACCCATACCCAGGCTAAAGGGAGGCCTCCGGAAAGCTGCAGGCCCAATAAATATTACTGACTGAAAAGTGCTGACCTGAAAGTTCAAAGTACACAGAAAGCTGCTGGAATTCATTCTAAGCTGCTACAGATCACACAGGCAAGTTTAAAAAACTTTCTGCAATAAATACTGACAGACCAGATTGACAACCACACTGAGCCCTCTTATCCCACCCGTGGATGAGTTTTATTAAAAAGTCTCTTCCAGGCTTGCCTGTTGTGCCCATGCGCCGAGCTGAAGATCATACAGGCGCCTGAAAATTGGCATCGATTGCCGATTTAAGAGCCTTAACTAGCCTGTTGATTAATGGCGGGTGTGCATTGAATTTCATCGCGTGCCCGCCCAGCGAAATATTGCGATGGTGCGCGGTGATGTCGGGACACTCGCCCGATATCAGCGCGCGTCATTTTACACGCTGACATGTGGGGCTCGCCCCCTGCACATCAAGCAGGAAATTCTAGCCTCTGACTCTATGACTTCTCACGCAGCTATTGAGACATTTACCTTAACAAATGTTGAAAAATTAGATAATTCTATTGCATGGTGCTCATATTTACTAACATAAGAAGTTTACAGGGAGGAAAGGACCAGTTGGCCTAGACAGTCTCCCTCACATCATGATGACTGAAACATGCTGACTAAACATTTCCTCCTTTTGCCCCAACTCCTCTGCAGCCATATGGAGCTGGATTTTCTCTCTGGGGGTGTGAAACAGAAGTTGAGACTGTCTGCAGGTCCCAATCCCGCCCCGGAGGGAATATATGAATTAGGAACAGGAGTAGGCCACTCAGACTGCTCCACCATTCAATAAGATCATGGCTGATCTGATTGTAACCTCCACTCCACATTCTTGCCTACTCCCAATAACCATTAACCCTATGTTTATCAAGAATATATCTAGCTCTGCCTTAAAAATATTCAAATACTGGTTCTACTGCCTTTTGAAGAAGAGAGTTCCAAAGACTCAAGACCTTCTGAGAGAAAAAAATTTCCTCATCTCTGTGCTAAATAAATAAGATCCCTTATTTTTAAACCGTGAGCCCTAGTTCTAGATTCTCTCACAGGAGGAAACATCCTGTGCACGTCCACTCTGTCAAGACCTCTTGGGATCTTTAAGATTTCAATCAAGTTGCCTCTTACTCTTCTAAACTCCAGTGGATATAAGCCTAGCCTGTCCAACCTTTCCTCATTAGACAACGCGCGCATTCCTGGTATTAGCCTAGTAAACCTTCCCTGAACAGCTTCTAATGCATTTACATCCTTCCTTAAATAAGGTGACCAATATTGTACACAGTACTCCAGATGTGATCTCACCAGTGTCCTGTACAACTTAATCATAACCTCCCTACCTTTGTAATCAATTCGCCTCACAATAAACAAAAACATTCTATTAGCTTCCTTCATTATTTGCTATACCTGCATAGTAGCCTTTTGTCACCCACCTGTGCTTCTCCTTGGGCTGACCAATTAATAGCCAGAATACAGGTTCGCCATCCTATTAACGACAGCGGGTGAGCCCTCAAAGCTGAAGGGCCAATCAGAGACCTTCCAGCTTGAAAGAATCAGCAGGTTAGAATGGAAGTTAAGTAAGAGAGAAGTCGGTTCAAAATGGAGGTGCCCTCTCTCTCCAGGCCACCACTGAGGGGGTGAGGGTGGGGACTGGATTGGAGGGGTGAGGGGTGAGGGGTGGCAAGCCCCTTTACAGTCACCCCACCCCCCATCTGTTACTGGGTGCCCACCTTGAAGTGCTTAAACTGACACCCTGATGTCTTGCTGCCTGCAGGAACCTGGAGGCCAAATCAAACACTCTGGTTGACCTCTTTTAATTGGCCTCAACTAGGCTCTTAGTGAGTCTGATCGGCTATCTGCCACATGCTGGCAGTTTGCCCTGCCAGACCATGATCCCTCCTCTGCAAAAATGGCCCAGGTGGGATGGAGCTAGGGAACCAGTACACCGGCCAGTGGGTCTATTTTTAACTCACGCCCACCTTCAATCTTGGCCCCAGCTGGGACTGAAAATCCAGCACATGATTTCCTGGGAAAGACAAATAAACAAGAGAAAAAAGCTATGAACAGTAAGGGAAAAAAATACTTTGGAGAATTCCTCTCTGACGCTCCCAGACAATCGAAATCAGTCCAGGAGATATGGATCAAATATCATCTCTGTCCCAGTCAAGAATTGGTTCCCACTTGTTCTCATCTACAAAATATGTCCAAAAACAAGCAGACAAAAGTTGACATGGTGGTTAGTTCAAGCAAGCACTAATGGAACCAGGAATGACGTGTAGATTGATCCTTAGTGATGAATTCTTGGAGGATGTGGCATACTGGACTCTTGAGTCACCTATTAAATTCCGGGAAACCTAGAGGGTCTGGGAAATGACACTTGAGAAACCAGAATGGAAGATTGTCCCACACACACATACAGGTATTTCTCACAAATGCTACCAAATAGCTATGGGGAAGGATTCTGGCACAACTAATTATCATAAAACTGCCCATAAGTTGATGGGTGAAATGCATTTGCTTAGAAACTGATTAAAAAACCTCAGATTTTATTTTAGAAAACAAAAAACCACATTGGGATAATGGTTACAATTGCAACTCCATTATTGTGACTTTTGATCTGCTTGAGATGCTGAAAGCTTTACTTTTGATTATTATATGCAAGATGGTAATTGATCCATGTTGACTAAATGCTGCTTTTTTGATGTTTGATGTAAAATAATAGAGGAGGGGATTACATTTCCCAATCTAACACTAAAGCTATGACAGACAATTAGGAAAACCACTGCCAAGATCTCAGGCAAGTATACTTCAGTGTATGCACATGTATTATCTCTTTAACCCCTACTCTTAAACTGCAGTAGCTGTTTCCATGCATCATAATGGGGTTCTTTGGTCATTAGTACAAAGCCCTAGACTTAAAAAAAAAATTTTTTTTTTTCGCTAGTATTTTAAAATTGCATTATCTATTTTTCTGTCGGTGTTTTCTTCCTAGTGTTTGTACCAGGAAGGGGAATTTAAAAATTGTTGAAGTTATTCCATGTATAAGTTGAAATGGGAAGCTGCTCTCAATCATACAGTCCTGCTACATCCAGGCATGAATGTTCTTTGCACAATTAAACAAGTAACTGGAGGTGGAGGCTCCACAAACAGCCCCGTCCTCAATGATAGCAGAGCCCAGCGCATCAGTGCAAAAGACAAGGCTGAAGTATTTGCAACCATCTTCAGCCAGAAGTGCCGAGTGGATGACCTGTCTATCTTGGCCTCCTTCTGAGGTCCCATCCGCCCCAGATGCTTGCCTTCAGCCACTGCGATTTACTCCATGTGGTATCAAGAAACAGCTGAAAGCAATGGATTCAGCAAAGGCTATAAGTGCAGACAACATCCCAGCTGTAGTACTGAACACTTATGCTTCAGAACTAGATACATTGCTAGCCAAGCTGTTCCAGTACAGCTACAACAATTGGGTCGGAGCGTGGTAGTGTGGCCGAGCGGTCTAAACCGCTGGGTTAAGGCTCCAATCTCAACATAGGCGTGGGCTTGAATCCCACCGCTGCCAAACATTCAGGTGATCCACGTTTGGCTTGGCCTAAATAGCCAAGTGGTTATGATACTGGGCTTGTAACCCCAAGATCAAGAGTTCAAATCTCACAATGGCAAACTATGAAACAATGTAACTTCATCTGAAAAAATAGATGGAAATGTGTTTGTACTCAAGAGTTACAACACTTGGGTCTACCCTACAAAGTGAAAAATTGCCCAGGTATGTCCTAGCCACAAAAAGCAGTTCAAGTCCAATCCGACCAATTGCCATCCCATCATTTCAATCATTAGCAAAGTGATAAAAGATGTAATTGACAGTGCTACCAAGCAGCATTTACCTGCTCACCAGTGCTCACTTTGGGTTCTACCAGAGCCACTCAGCTACAAGCCACATTACACAAAGAGCTGAATTCAAGAGGTGAGGTGAGAATGGCTGTCCTTGACCTTAAGCCAGCATTTGACTAAGTGTGGCATTAAGGAGCCCTAGCAAAATTGAAGTCAATGAAATCAGGGAGAAACTCCCCAGTGGTTGAATTCATACCTAGCTCAAAGGAAGATGGTTGTGGTTGTTAGAAGTCAATTATCTCAGTCCCAGGACATCGTGACAAGAGTTCCTCAGGGCAGAGCCTGAGGCCCAACCTTCTTCAGTTGCTTCATAAGTGACCCTTCCACCTTCCTAAGGTCAGAAGTGGGGATATTCACTGATGATTGCACAATGTTCAGAGCCATTCTTGACTCCTCAGGATCTGAGGTTGTCCATGCCCACATGCAGCATGACCTGGGACAACATTTAACCTTGGTCTGAAAAGTGGCATGTAACATTTGTGTCACACAAATGTCAGACAATGAGCATCTCCAACAAAGGAAAATTTAATCAACTCCCCTTGACATTCAACAGCATTACCATCACTGAATCCCCCACTATCGACATCCTGGGGTTTACCATTGACCAGAAACACAACTATACCAGCCATATAAATACTGTGGCTACAAGAGCAGGTTGGAAACTGGGAATTCTGCAGTGAGTAATCATCCAGCAAAATGAGCATCATGATGAGAATTCTGCAGAGACTAACTCACTTCCTGACTCCCCAAAGCCTGTTCACCATCTACAAGGTACAAGCCAGCAGTGCAGTGGAATACTCTCCATTACTGGGTGTGTGCTGCTCCAACAACAATCAAGAATCTCAACACCATCCGCAACAAATCAGCCCACTTGATCAGCACCCCTTCACCACCTTAAACATTTATTGTCTCCACTACCGGTGCATAGTGACAGCAGTGTGTATCATCTACAAGATGCACTGCAGCAACTTGCCATGCCTTTTTCAATAGCACCTTCCAAACCTGTGACCTCTATTACCTAGATGGACAAGGGCAGCAGACGCATGGGAACACCGCCACCAGCAAGTTCACTTTCAGGTCACACACCATACTGACTTGGAATATCGCCATTCCTTCATTGTCATTGGGTTAAAATCCTGGAATTCCCTTCCTAACAGGAATGTGGGTGCAACTACACCACATGGACTGGCCATTCAAGGTGGTGGCTTACAGCCACCTTCTCAAGGGCAATTAGGGATGGACAATAAATGTGGAATTGCCAGCAATGCTTACATCATGAATGAATTTTAAAAATACTGTTATTATTTCTATTATTTAAAAACCAAATAGCATTTTATGAACCAAAATAAGTCCTTGCATTGTTCTTCAAATCATCTTGTAATGTTGAGTAATTCATGACAAGAATCAAAGCATAACACCACAATTGGAAATATACAAAAAAATTGCTCAGAACAAGGGACACATTTGCTTCTGGATTAATTCTAATTGAATCTCATATTTGAATTTCTAATGGGTTCTGCTAATTTTCATATACTGTATGCAACATCCACTTTCTGAAAATATCTCTTTTTGGTTGTCATTTTCTAATTCAGCGGTCCATCAGAATAATCAATTGAAAGGACTGAAAAGCTGCAGAATAGAAAACATTTTTGGCAGCATAAATATTAAGGGAAGTAGACACTGAAACTACTCTGAATACTGAGTGTAAATGCTACAGAGCGCAAGATAAACATCCTTCGCCAAGAAATGGATATTTGGTGATGAAGTCAGCATATTGTTGGCATGCACTGAGTACATGCAGCATCTGTGATTGGGCACACAGTCATTTGGTAGGATGAATTTCAGAAGACGGTTGCAATACATTAAAGACACACTGGCTTGATGGCTGGAACATTTGTTTTATTTACCACGTTGATGGATGAACGTTATCTACATTATCATCTACGGTGTCTGAATTTTAACCTGCTCCAACACAGTTGATGGCTGAATTATGTATCACTATCAATGCTGTTGTTTGAGCTTTGTTGGGGCTACCCGGAAGTTGGGAGTGTTAATTTCACAAAAGAATGGCTGGCAATGGGGGAAGAAGCAGTATTCTTTATTTTGAGAATGAAATGGTTTAAGTAAGAAATGGGGCGTAGGAGGGAAGTCATTCTCCCCCTACCGAGGCCACAAACAATCTAAATCGATAGAACAGGGTGCTTAACAAAAGATGGTAAAAAGAATCACTGCCTTCAGCAGAATGCAGAGGATTTGGCTCCAGTGTTGGAAGAAATTCAATAAGCTCCTCAGGATGGGCGAGATAGGCAAATCACATTTCCCCCTCCTGCTTTACTTCAGTGGTGCACCAACTGGTACTATATCCCTATTCCCTCACTGCTGTTGCGTCAAAATCCTGGAACTCCCTTCTGAACAGCACTGTAGGTGTACAGACACCACATGGACTTCGGTGGTGCAAGAAGGCAGATCACCACCACCTTCTCAAGGGCAATTAAGGTTGGGCAATAAATACTGGCCTTGCCTGCAATGCTAACATTCCATGAATTAAGAAAATCTAAAGTCCCCACTTCCTTGTCCTCTGTCACCGTCATCCATCTCATGGCCGAGACGGGCTTCACTGCTACTGTTGTGCTGGAGAACATTTGCTGCAGGTCAGTGAGGTGCTGAAAGGCCTAGGATGGGTATCAGTCTTCCTATTTAGGGTGACATTCAGAGCCTGCAAGTCCTTGTTAGAGGCATACATGAATTGTTGTGATTGTCACATTTTATGTTCCATGCAGTTGGCCAATCTATCCATGCAAGAAGACATCATCGTAGTTCCTTGTAACATCAACCCGCTCATGCTTGAGCTGGACTCCTGTAACCTCTTTACAATTTTGGACAATCATGCTTGGAAGGGCTATCAGTAATTACACATTCTCTGCTGCTGCTCAATCACTATTCTTTCCATCGGCGACCCCTGGGATACAGCTTGTGTGTCCAGCCTGTGTCCAGCAGAGGTGGAAGAGAGATGCATCCTCTGACATGGACTCTCCATAGCTATCCTTGCCATCACCATCTGCACTTGTTGACTTGTGAAATGCATGTGACCAACTAAAAACTCAAATATCTCTCTTTCTACCAAAACACAAGAATATGAGTTGATGTAAGACCCACAAGATTCTTATGACCGTGCACCATCAGAACAATCAAGCTCTCTGAGGAATCATCATCCGTGACCTACAACAGCCCATGCTGCACACTTGATGGTTCCATGGGAGATAAAAGACAATGAATGAGTTCTACCAAGGTAAGACTTTGAAAGTTATCATGATGATTGATCATATTTCATTGAAATCAAGTCAACACGAATGTATGACATGCAGGTGGCTATATTCAATTGGGCCACCGAGTAGTTGGAAGTTCTCCATCTCTGATGGCTAGCCATACAGAGACTTGTCTGATTAGATGGAAACCCAGGATTAAAATGGTAATTATGTGACTGTACTCAAAAATTGCAAACGGATGCATTGAATATATATCCGGGGTTTTCCATGCGATATCAGACCTCCACTGAATCTCACCACTGCCCTGATCTAAGCACATCTCCTAATAAGTATCAAGGCCATAGTCTTGGTTCAGAGAATTAAATCAAAATAACCGAAAGAAGAAACAGATATGAACTGAACGGTTCTAATCAGAGTTAAAATATTACAGCAAGGACAGAAGAGTATATAAAAATCCAAGTAATCAAAATATAGCATATGCGTCAAACTAAAAAATATTCAAAGAGAAAATCATATATTAGTTATAAAGGTAGAGAGGTTTAAGATCCCTCACGATCTTGGAAACATCTGGGATCCCATTAGTTTTATGCAGGTTAGATGCATTGGCAGAGAATTTCTCCAGAAACTTGTAAAAAGTATCCTAGAATGAAGGTAGAAGAGTTGGCCCTTACATAAAACATGTACAGTGCCTTAGAAGCAATCCATGGAGAAGCCAAATAATCATGAAAGCAAGACCAGAAGTAGACAAATTACGCTACTTATGCTATCTCTTAAATTAAGAGAAAAACAAGTGGCATGGGGAAGAGTCATTTAACAGCTGTTAGATAGTAAACTTGATATTGAAGAGAGCACACTAGGTTTCCTTCAGATAATAAATGTATTAAAGTGAGACATATGAGCTAAGTATGTTGTTCAGTAAATTGTCGAGTATGTACAAAACTGACTGGAAGTAAGAGAGGTCATGTCAGCGCTCATCTTCCCTCTACAAAAAAGGGTATTATCATTTTATAGAACATTACTATATTTTTACACGAATGTGTAGAATGTTTATAACCCTAAAGCTTTTTAGCATCATTACGAACTCAGGTAACAGGAAATCCTCAGCACACAAAGAAAACAATGTATTAGAGCAGCAGAATGATTTGGAGGGATAAAGGGGTGATTTCAACCATGATGCTATGGAAGCCATGAAGGGATGATCAGACAATAAACCCAGGTATATTTAATATCAAGCAGGAATTGGTTCACTGAGCTGCTCTTCCAAACCTCTGCCAGTCATGATAAGGACATTTGGACTCTTGGTTCCAGGACATCTACAATCAAGATATGCCCAGATACAGGGAGGATAAAGGAACTGGAATGAAAACATAATGAAGCAACAGTTAAAACACATCAGGAGATTTTCTGGGACACTTTTGTCAAAAAGTCACCAATACCCTATTAACATTTAATTTTCAAATTCTCTGTGGATTTCACCTAAAGAAAGTTAGTGCTGCGCTACTCTACCTTCCTAGACATCATATAGGAGTCACCAGGAGAAAGGGACTGCTTGGTCATGTGTATCTTGCTGGGTCTAAGGGTGGAATGAGAAGACATGAGGCCAGGCAAAGTAGTGCCAGCTGCTGCAGCAGAGAGAGAGACAGGAGGGTGAGGTGATTTCCATCCCCATGTGGTTGCAGGACAGCCCTCCTCCTCTGACTTCTTCTGCTGTGACCTTCAGCATGCATCTGAAAACCTGTGCACCCTTTCATTCATTCACTGAACTATCCTGAAACCAGCCAGCTTACTCACAACTTCAGTGGAAGAGGGTTCATTGAGTCCACCTATACTGGTCCAGGAAGATATCTTAAAATATGTATTTGAGTGCTAACCCTGCAACTGCCTGTTTTATTGCCACCAGACAAGCTTAAATCATATCAACTATCAGCCACCAAAATAACCCCCTCTGCTTTTAGTGATACCGGCTGCAGAATAAATATTGACCAGAACATCATGGGTATCTTCCCTGCTCTTCTCACGATAGTGCCATAAGATTTTATATGTCTTTCTGACAGGGCAGATAGCACCTCTTAGAGTGCAGAACTCCCCTTGTTCCACACTGGGGCCAGGCTTAATTGAGCTTGAATCTCTGGAACAGAACTTTTACTCATCACTTTCTGACTCAGAGACCAGAATGCTACTAACTGAGCCATGACTGACAATAGCTATTAAACATGAAGCAATAATGGCTGGTCTTCTCATGGTGGCTTACAAATAACCCAGCAGTGGATATGGTGATTTCAACAGCTTGTAGTTGTTATATGGTGTCTTTAGTTTACAGTAACTCAAGCACTTTATAGGACATTCACAGGAAGAGCAGAACAATACAAGGCAGGGAAGAACGTATAGAAGGAGTGACGAAAAGCTTGGGGTGGGGAGGGGCCGGGTGGGAAGAATGGATTTTGGGAAGATTTTTGAAGTCAGAGAGCAAGGTAGGAGTGCAAATGTTTCAGAAGAGCGTTACTAGAGAACAGATACTAGGCAACTGGGCAACAGCTGTGTCACAGATCGTGAAAGGAAAAAATGGGAGATGTGCAGAGAGCCCTGAATTGGCTGACCAAAGGGTGAAGTGTAGGAAGTAAGTCTGAAGAGATTGCAGTGATCTGGTGGACCAAGAACATTGCCAGATTTGAAGAACAGGATGAGGATTTTAAATTTAACGTGTTGGAGGATTTCTGTTTCTCCACAAAGCAATGATTTGACAGTTGTTTTTAAATGCATTTTATAAGATTAAATACTTTTCTTTCAAAAGTATGAAAGAATTGCCATTAACTGTTATTTTCTTTTTGCAGAATTGTTTAAACACTTATTTATTTAAGATAGTTCTCCTGTATTAGCTGATTTTCTGTTTTCCCTAAATAGAATAAAGACGCATAGATGTGGCACTACGAACCAGTTCAAGCATCCTTTATAAAAACAAAAAACTGCGGATGCTCGAAATTCGAAGCAAAAACAGAAATACCTGGAATAATTCAGCAGGTCTGGCAGCATCGGCCAATCCAATCTGTTGATGGGTCATGAGGCCTCGAAACGTCAACTTTGCACTTCTCCGCCGATGCTGCCAGATCTGCTGAGTTTTTCCAAGCATCCTTTATCTTTGTACTGCGAATAGCTTCAGGAAAAGCAAAAGCAAACAACACGTAAAGCGCCTGAAGAACATGACTTTTTAAAAATGTCTCCCCAGTGGTTTTAAGTTTGAGGTTCGACCTCAAGTTGCTCAGCTTGGGCTACATCATTGTGGGCCAGTTGCTTCTCCACAGGAAAGGGAAAGTTAGAGGAAATGCCATCCCCAGTTGCTCACGCACACCTCCAAACAGCTTGTGAGCTGCTTGCATGCGCGGCTGCCATTGGTGCGTGGTCCACATAGGAAAAACGAAGACAAAATACACAAGAAACGTAAGTTCAAATAAAAACAGTTGTGAGCCCCACGTTAGTAAAACACTTTCTGCGGGGTTCTCCCGATCTCTCGGTGTTAATTTAGAGTAAGATCCGAGGACCCCTAGATAGAGTTTCTGCTGTTCTACCGAAGCTATGATGTGAGATTGGGAGAAATGCAGAAATTTTACCTTTGACACTTACATACTACTAGTAGATCCCCATATTAATTATTTCTTTCAACTGTATATTTCCCTCGCCACCCTGATTTAGATTATGACTTGCTCTTGATTCATTTGTCTCAATGCTCATTGTCGCTCACCAAGGTAACTTTCCAGGTCTTGCGGAATCAGTACCTTATTTCCTAAATAGTAGTCAACCCTCAGCGGACATTTGAGTGTTCATTTATCAAAAGTTCAGTGTATCCAAAAAAAACCTAGCATCAACACTTTGCCCAAGTGACTGCACAAACACAAACAGAAAATCTAACTCTGCCCTTTGCAAATAATTTGAGAAATTTGACAAATATACTGCGTGCGTTAATGAACGGGGTCGAGGTCATAGCAAATGAAAAGTTCCAAAGTCAAATGTTACATCCAATTCCAATTAAATTATTATTGTATCACTGAATATTTCTGTTAAGTGAATGAAAAAATTAGAAAGGCTAACATAAACATCCCACTCATTTTGGTTAAATAAATAACTGTAAAATTTCCATTATCTACTTTCTCCAGATCATATTGCATACCATATTTAAATTTTCAAGCTGTATGGTGAGCCTCGAGCCTTCAATGTAACGCGCTGCAGGAATTAGTTACTGCACACCATGATACAGCATCAACAAGTTAAAAACAGCATATAAATGTTGATGGTAGCTGTGTTCTAGTGTTATAACTGAGTGTCATAATGTCTAATGCACATACAAGGTTATTTCAATTTTTTCTTATAGAGGCAGCACTCGTGATTAATACTTTATTTATAAATTATTATTAATTATTAATAATTTATTATTTTCTTAATTGCAATACTAATTCATTTCCATTCATACAATCATACATTTATTTTTCAATGTTTCCTCTCCCCACCAGAAGAATCTGATTCTTGGTGGGTTGACAAAGATATAACTTGCCTTTCATGGAACCTTTCATGACCTCAGGATATCCCAAAGCAATCTGCAACCAATGAAATACTTTTGAAGAGTAGTCACTGTTGTAGTGCAGAAAACATGGTGGTCGATTTAAAACATCAAGGCCAACAAATGTGTTAATGAATGGTTGAGCGATAGTATTTGTCAGGTTACCAGGTAGAGCTCTCCTGCTTGTCATTGAGTAGTGTTGTAGGGTATTCTACATCCACCTACATGCAGCTGGTTTAACATCTTACCCAAGGATGGCATTCGACGAAACTGCAGCTCTCACTCAGCCTACATTAAACGGTCAAATCTCTGGGGTGGGACATGAATCCACAACCATCTGACTCAGAAGCAAACTGATTTCAATTTTTCCACCATTGGTGACCCTAAGCTCTGGAATTCCTTTCCTAAGCCTCTCTGCCTTTCTTTCTTCCTTTAATATACTCCTTAAAAGCTACCTCTTTGACTGACATTTTGGTCATCTGCTCTAATATCTCCTTATGTGGCTGGTTATCATACGGTGTTTCATATTGCCTCTGTGAAGCATCTTGGTAAGTTTTACTAAATTTAAGATGCTATATAAATACAAACTGTTTTTGCTGTCTCACATAAAATGATTGGCCATCTGGCTGAGGTACAGAATCCCTGCCTGTCCCTGCACAACAATGATCCTTAACTGACATGAGTTGTACTAAGCAGGGCAATGAACTTTTATTAAATAAAATAAGGAACACTTTGATTGTGAGATGGAGGAGGGTGCTGGTGACTATAACTCCTCCTGGTAGCCAATGACCACAATGCCCATGCTTGCAAGAAAATCCAAGAGGCCAGTCACCCACAGGCTTTCCTAGAAATAAGGACACAAAGCGTACCTTAAGGGACATAGGACAAACAGTCAAAATAAGGGACAATTCCTTAAAATATGGAACAGTTGGTCATCCTGCCATGATGTGAGAGATTGTGTTGAATGGGCCTATACTATCTGGAATTCAGAAAAATGAGAGGTGATCTTATTAAAATATATAAGATTCTGAGAGGGGTCAACGGGGTTGGATTTAATGGAGGCAGCGGGGGTCTTTTAGGGAAGGCCTGCTAATTAAGTGCCACTTATGCACATAACTGAACAGCGGCAGGCCTTTCCTGGGATTAAGAATTACAGGGGCAGAAGTCCAGCCAGAGAAATCTGCCAGCAAATCAGAAAGTGGGAGTTCTATTGAACGGCAGCATCATCAGGGACTTGTGGCTGCTGCCATGTGACACCCACCTGAGGCCTAGTATTGTCGCTGGATCCCAGGCCACAGATCAGTGATGTCTGGATAGGTGGGGGTCATGGGGGAGAGGGGATGGGGGGTCAGTAGCAAGGGCATAGGGGTGACTCTCAGTGGGCCCCCCCCACCTTCCCAATGCTAAGTCCCTTCATCAGACACTTTGAATGAGGGATTCCCCCCAGGAGCCTGCAAGCAAGCCTGCACAATTTTGCTTGTTGCGCTCCCCGCATGGCTAGGTTAATACCAATGACGGCAGGATAAGGTCCTTAAGGTGGACATTAATTGCCCACTTAATGACTTGAATTGACAGCAAGGTGGGAAGGCTGTCCACGGGCCTTGCCACCATGGACTTAATCGGGGTAGAGGCAGAAAGATGGTCAGGTCTCCACTCACCGCCCTCCTGCCTGATTAATGCCCCCTGCCTCCAAACTCACCATAAAGGAGGGCATTAAATTCTGCCCTTAGAGTCTGGCCAGAGAGTGTAGAGCAAGGAGTATAATAAGGGATGGTTATTTAGGATTGAGATGAGGAGAAATGTCTTCACTCTGTGGGTTCCAAATCTTCAAAATTCTCCACCACAGAGGGCTATGGACGCTCAGTTGTTGAATAGATTCAACGATGAGATCACTACATTTTTGGACTCTAAGGAAACCAAAGGAAATGGGAATCGGATTGGAAAGTGAAGTTAAGTTTCAGGGTCAGCAGTTCCTGGGTATCTGAAAGCATAATTGCACACGGGCAGGGTTAGGTTGATGGATGGGCAGGGATGAAAGCAAGAGGTGCATGGTTACACCATCTGCAGTTTGTACATCATAACAGATTGTGGGATAAGTGTGAATTGGGATCTGAGAAGGAGCACTATGCATGAACATACAGTCATTCTTAATGGCTTCAGCGACACTGTTGGCAATGGCCTCAGTGTTGGTAGTTTCAGTTATTCCCAGCACTATTTCCTCCATGGGCATCAACACATGTAGCTGTGCTTGGCCCCCATCAGTTAGCTGCTGCTGCCATCAATTACTCGTCATCCTGTCTTGCAAAATAAGGGGAAATATGTCAGTGGGTGGAATTTTATGGCCCTGTCACGGCAGGGATGGGGCCATAAAATGTGGCGAGCTGTTTAAAAGGCCATTGGCGGGACCACAAAATCCCGTCCTCATAAAATTCCGTCTAGTGAGTGTGATGCCATGTACTTAAGTAATGTGCCTGCCACTGTTTGCGAGCTATGAGATGATTTGAAACAGTGCTAAGTGTCTGAGAGTGAACTGAGCATATGTGATTATCTTAGTGCTTTTTGCTTTTATTTGAACATATGTGATGTTTGAGTCATGATTGACATTAACTGTTGGTAGTGAAGGGAGTGAAGGGGTAGTATATGAGCTTAGTGATGTAGTTGGTGGGATATAGAATATAAGGAAGCATTCACTGATCTTGACCACTTGCGTGAGATCATTAAACTTATTGCAGCACTGAGGAGAGTGCGAAAGGAGGACAGTGGGACAGGCAGTCAGCAGCACCTAAAGGAGAGTGCAAGAGGAGGACCCCAAGCCAGGCGGTCAGCAGCACCTAGAGGAGAGTGCGAGAGGAGGACTCTGGGACAGGAAGTCAGCAGCACCTAGAGGAGAGTCAAGAGCAGGACCCTGGGACAGGCAGTCAGCTGCATCTAGAGGACAGTGTGAGAGGAGTTAAAGAGCGGGAGTTTACCTGTGAGGGAGCGGAGTGACTGTGTAAAGAACAGAGTGGAGTTTACCTGTGAGGGAGCCAGTTCTCACACAGACCTAGGTCAAAGATGAACAAGGAAACCTCCTGATTACCACGTACCGCCCTCCCTCACTCCATGTTGAACATCACTTGGAGGAAGCACTGAGGGTAGCAAGGGCACAGAATGTTCGCTGGGTGGGGGACTTCAATGTCCATCACCAAGAGTGGCTCGGTAGCATCACTACTGACCGAGCTGCACGAGTCCTAAATGACATAGCTGCTAGGCTGGGTCTGTGGCAGGTGGTGAGGGAACCAACAATAGGAAAAACATACTTGACGTCATCCTCAACAACCTACCTGCCACAGGTGCATCTGTCCATGACAGTATTGGTAGGAGTGATCACCGCACAGTCAATGTGGAGACGAAGTCCCACCTTCACATTGAGAATACCTTCCATCGTGTTGTGTGGCTTTACCACCGTGTTAAATGGGATAGATTTCAGACAGATCTATTAACTCAAGGGCATTCATGAAGTGCTGTGGGCCATCAGCAGCAGCAGACTTGTACTCAAACACAATCTGTAATTTCATGGCCTGGCATATCCCCCACTCTACTGTTACCATCAAGCCAGGGGATCGACCCTTGTTCAATGATGAGTGCAGGAGGGCATGCCAGGGGCAGCACCAGGCATACCTAAAAATGAGGAGTCAACCTGGTGAAACTATAAAACAGGACTACTTGCATGCCAAACAGCATAAGCAGCAAGTGATAGAAAGAGCTAAGCAATCCCACAACCAACGGATCAGAGCTAAGCTCTGCAGTCCTGCCACATCCAGTCGTGAATGGTGGTGGACAGTTAAACAACTCAATGGAGGAGGAGGCTCCACAAATATTCCCATCATCAATGATGGAGGAGCCCAACCCAGCAATGTGAAAGATAAGGCTGAAGCATTCACAAAAATCTTCAGCCAGAAGTGCCAAGTGGATGATCCATCTCAGCCTCTTCCAGAGGTCCCCAGCATCACAGATGCCAGTCTTCACTCCACTTGATATCAAGGAAAGGCTGAAGGCACTGAATACTGCAAAGGCTATGGGCCCTGACAACATTCCGGCAATAGTACGGAAGACTTGAGCTCCAGAACTTGCTGCGCCCCTAGCCAAGCTGTTTCAGTACAGCTACAACACTGGCATCCACCCGGCCATGTGGAAAATTGCCCAAGTATGTCCTGTACAGAAAAAGCAAGATAAATCCAACCCAGCCAATTACTGCCCCATCAGCCTACTCTCGATCATCAGTAAAGTAATGGAAGGGATCATCAACAGTGCTATCAAGCAGCACTTGCTTAGCAATAATCTGCTCACTGATGCCCAGTTTGGGTTCCGCCAAGGCCACTCAGCTCCTAACCTCGTTACAGCCTTGGTTCAAACATGGACAAAAGAGCTGAACTCCCAAGGGGAGGTGAGAGTGACTGCCCTTGACATCGAGGCAGCATTTGACTGAGTGTGGCATCAAGGACCCCTAGCAAAACTGGAGTCAATGGGAATCAGGGGGAAAACTCTCCGTTGGTAGGAGTCATACCTAGCACAAAGGAAGATGGTTGTGGTTGTTGGAGGTCAGTTATCTCAGTTCCATGACATCACTGCAGGAGTTCCTCAGGGTAGTGTCCTAGGCCCAACCATCTTCAGCTGCTTCATCAATGACCTTCCTTCCATCATAAGGTCAGATGTGGGGATGTTCGCTGATGATTGCACAATGTTTAGCACCATTTGCAAGTCCTCAGATACCGAAGCAGTCCATGTCCAAATGCAGCAAGATCTGGACAATATCCAGGCTTGGGCTGACAAGTGGCAAATGACATTTGCGCCACACAAGTGTCAGGCAATGACCATCTCCAACAAGAGAGAATCCAACCATCGCCTCCTTGATGTTCAGTGGCATTTATCATCACTGATTCCCCCACTCTCAACATCCTGGGGGTTATCATTGACCAGAAACTGAACTGGACTAGCTATTTCAATACTGTGGCTACAAGAGCAGGTCAAAGGCTAGGAATCATGCGATGAATAACTCGCCTCCTGACTCCCCAAAGCGTGTCCACTATCTACAAGGCACAAGTCAGGAATGTAATGGAATACTCCCCACTTGCCTGGATGAGTGCAGCTCCCATAACATTCAAGAAGCTTGACACCATCCAGGACAAAGCAGCCCGCTTAATTGGCACCCCATCCACAAACATTCACTCCCTCCACCACCGACGCACAGTAGCAGCAGTGTGTATCATCTACAAAATGCACTGCAGGGATTCACCAAGGCTCCTTAGACAGCACCTTCCAAACCCACTACCACTACCACCTAGATGAACAGGGGCAGCAGATAGATGGGAACATCACCACCTGGAAGTTCCCCTCCTAGTCACTCACCATCCTGACTTGGAAATATATCGCCGTTCCTTCACTGTCACTCAGTCAAAATCCTGGAACACCCTTCCTATCAGCACTTTGGGTGTACCTACATCACATGGACTGCAGCAGTTCAAGAAGGCAGCTCACCATCACCTTCTCAAGGGCAACTAGGGATGGACAATAAATGCTGGCCCAGCCAGCGAAGCCCACATCCCATGAATGAATAAAAAGACACTCAGCAGCGCTGGAATTTGAAAGGAGTGACGTCAGGCCAAGGGAGAGAGCTGATTGGTAGGTCATGGGTCAGTTGTTTTTTTTCCACTTTAAAGCAACATTACAGAAGGTAAGATTCTCAGCATTGTTTTTAAGAAAAACTAAATTGTTTTCTACTTGGCTTAAATTTAAGGAAATAGTCTGTTATTTAAAAACAAACAAAAAGTATAACAAGAGAGCTCAGTCCCGTGTGTTGTATGGCTTGTAGCATGTGGGAATTCTTAGACACTCCTTGTAAGCTGGATGACCACATGTGCAGGACGTGCCACCGGCTTGACCAGCTTGAGCAACGGGTTTTGGAGCTTGAGCGTCGGCTGGAAACACAGTGGTGCATCTGCAAGGCTGAGGGTTACAGGGAGTGCACGTTTTTAGATGTGGTCACTCCGCAGCTTAAGGAAGTGCAGTCAGAGAGGGAATGGGAGACCATCACTCAGAAGAAGGGAGGCAGGCAGGTAGTCAGGAAAGCCCAAGAGTGCATCTCACCTAAGAACTGTTTTTCTGTGTTGGAAAATGGTGAGGGTGAAGGTTCCTCTGGAGTGTGCAGCCAGACCCAAGTTCACGGTGCTGTGGGTGGCTCAATTGCACAAGGAGGGAGGTGTAACAGTGCAAGAGCAATAGGGGTAGGACACTCAATAGTGAGGGGTGCAGACAGGTGCTTCTGCAGCTGTAGACGTAACTCAAAGGTGGTGTGTTGCCTCCCTGGTGTCAGGGTCAAGGATGTCACAGAATGGCTGCAGGGCATTCTGAAGGGAGGGGCGAATAGTCAGAGGTCGTGGTTCATATTGGTATCAACGACATAGGTAAAAAGAGGGATGGGGTCCTGCAACAAGAATTTAGGGAGCTAGGTAGCAGATTAAAAAGGAGGACCTCAAAGATTGTAATCTCTGGATTATTCCCTGTGCCACATGCTAGTGAGTATAGGCATAAGAGGATAGAGAGGAGGAATGCGTGGCTGACGAGATGGTGCAGGAGGGAAGGCTTTAGTTTCCTGGATCACTGGGTCTGTTTCTGGCGAAGTTGGGGCCTGTACAAGTCAAATAGGTTGCACCTGAACTGGAACAGGACCAACATCTTTGTGGGGAGGTTTGCTAGTGCTGTTAGTTGGGGTTTAAACTAAGTTGGCAGGGGAATGGAATACAGAGTGGATTAACAGTAGGGGGTGATGCACAGCCAAATATAGGAGAGAAATTAAGTCAGTCTGGAAGGCAGAAGGCAGAAGACAAAAGGGAATAATGCAAAGCTGGAATGCATCTATTTTAACGCAAAGTGTCTTACAAGTAAGGCAGATAAATTGAGGGCGTTTATTGACACATGGGAATATGGTATTGTTGCTATGGCAGATCAATATTGCGGGGCAGAGAATCTTCAGGTTTGGCGGCGGAGTGGGGTGTAAAAGAGGAGTGTCACTGCACTATTTATCAAGGAGTCAATTGCTGCAGTAAGGAGGAATGGTATCTTAGAAGGTTCCTCAAATGAGGCCATATGGGTAGAACTTAAAAACAAAAAGGGGGCAATCACTTTGCTGGTAGTGTACTATAGGGCTCCAGATAGTTAGGGGGAGATAGGGGAGCAGATATGTAGGCAAATCTCAGAAAAGTGTAAAAGTAATAGGGTAATAAAAGTAGGGGATTTCAACTTCCCCAATATTAACTGGGATAGTCTTAGTGTGAATGGCTTAGAGGGGACGGAATTCTTGAAGTGCATCTAGCACGTAGAAAATCCTATAAGGGAAGGGGCAGTACTGGACTTAATCTTAGGGAATGAAGTTGGGCAAATGGCAGAAATTCAGTGGGGGTGCATTTTGGGGTTAGTGACCATAACTCTGTAAGATTTAAGATAAGTTATGGAAAAAGACAGGAGGATATTGACGGGCTGGTCAGGTGGGCTGATCAGTGGCAAATGGAATTTAATCCGGATAAGTATGAGGTGATGCACTTGGGCAGAACAAACAAGGCACGGGAATACACAATGAATGGTAGGGCCTTGGGAAATACCAAGGATCAGAGGGACCTTGGTGTGCATGTCCACCAGTCCCTTAAAGTAGTGGGACAGGTAGGTAAGGTGTTAAAGAAGGCATATGGGATGCTTGCCTTTATTAGCTGAGACATAGAATATAAGAGCAAGGAGGTTATGCTGGAATTGTATAAATCGCTGGTTAGGCCACAGCTAGAGTATTGCGAGCAGTCCTGGAATCCGCATTATAGGAAGGATGTGATTGCACTAGAGAGAGTGCAGAGGAGACTTAACAGGATGTTGCCTGGGCTGGAGAGTTTTAGTTATGAGGAGAGATTGAATAGACTGGGGTTATTTTCCCTGGAGCAGAGGAGATTGAGGGGGGACATGATTGAGGTGTATAAAATTATGAGGGGCATAGATAGGGTAGACAGGAAGGAACTTTTTCCCTTGGTGGAGGGATCAACAACCAGGAGGCATAGATTTAAGGTAAGGGGTAGGAGGTTTAGAGGGGATGTGAGGAAGAATTTTTTCTCCCAGTGGGTGGTGGGAATCTGGAACTCACTGCCTGAAAGGGTGGTAGAGGCAGAAACCCTCATAACATTTAAGAAGTATTTGGATGTGCACTTGTGATGCTATGGCATACAAGGCTATGGGCCTAGCACTGGAAAATGGAATTAGAATAGTTAGGTACTTGCTTGACCGGTGCAGACTCGATGGGCCGAAGGGCCTTTTTCTGTGCTATGTCTCTATTACTCTATGGACCGAAAATAAAGGTTCTGAATTGGGGGAAGGCCAATTTCAATTTGATAAGACAGGATCTGGCCAAAGTGGACTGAGAGCAGCTACTTGTAGGACAGTCTACATCAGTCCAGTGGGAGCCATTGTGGGAGTATAGAAAGCGTAGGGGCAGTACTTAAAAAGGTAATTAGGAGAGCAAAAAGGAGACATGAAAAAATACTGGCAGGAAAGATAAAGGAAAATCCCAAGGCATTTTATACATATATTAAGGGCAAGAGGATAACCAGGGAAAGAGTAGAGCCCATGAAGGACCAAAGTGGCAATCTGTGCATGGAGCCGGAGGATGTAGGTGAGGTTTTGAATGATTAATTTTTATCTGTTTTCACTATGGAGGAGAGTGATGTAGGTTTAGAAATCAGGGAGGGGGACTAATATACTTGAATAAATTAGCATTGAAAGGGAGGAGGTATTAGCAGTTTCAGCGGGCTTAAAAGTGGACAAATCCCCAGGCCCAGATGAGATGTATCCCAGGCTGCTATGTGAGGCAAGGGAGGAGATTGCAGGGCTCTGACACTAATTTTCAAATCCTCTCTGGCCACAGGAGACGTGCCAGAGGACTGGAGGACAGCGAGTGTGGTACCATTATTCAAGAAGGGTAGTAGGGATAAACCAAGTAGTTACAAGCCAGTGAGTCTAACATCAGTGGTAGGGAAACTATTGGAAACAATTCTGAGGATAGGATTAATCTCCACTTGGAGAGGCAGGGATTAATCAGGGATAGTCAGCATGGCTTTGTCAGGAGGAAATCTTGCCTAACAAATTTGATTGAATTTTTCGAGGGGGTGACTATATGTGTAGATGAGGGTAGTGCAGTTGATGTCATCTACATGGACTTCAGTAAGGCTTTTGATGAGGTTCCACAAGGGAGAATGGTCAAGAAGGTTAGAGCCCATGGATCCAGGGCAATTTGGCAAATTGGATCCAAAATTGGCTTAGTGGCAGGAGGCAGAGGGTGATGGTCGAAGGTTGTTTTTGCTATTGGAAGCCTGTAATGAGTGGTGTACCGCAGGGATCGGTGCTGAGACCCTTGCTGTTAGTAGTGTACGTTAACTATTTAGATGTGAATATGGGAGGTATGATTAGTAAGTTTGCAGATGACATGAAAATTGGCGGTGTCGTAAATAGTGAGGAGGAAAGCCTTAGATTACATGATGATATAGATGGACTGGTAAGATGGGCAGAGCAGTGGCAAATGGAATTCAATCCTGAAAAGTGTGATGTGATGCATTTTGGGAGGACTAACATGACAAAGGAATACACAATGAATGGTAGGACCCTGGGAAGTACAGAGGATCAGAGGGACCTTGGTGTACATGTCCATAGATCCCTGAAGGCAGCAGCATGGATAGATAAGGTGGTTAAGAAGGCATATAGGATACTTGCCTTTATTAGCCAAGACATAGAATATGAGAGTAGGGAGGTTATGTTGGAGCTGTATAAAATGCTAGTTAGGCCACAGCTGGAGTACTGTGTATAGTTTTGGTCTTCACACTATAGGAAGGATGTGATTGCACTGGAGAGGGTGCAGAGGAGATTCTCCAAGATGTTGCCTGGGCTGAAGAGTTTCAGCTGTGAAGGGAGACTTGATAGGCTAGGGCTGTTTTCCTTAGAGCAGAGAAGGCTGAGGGAGACCTGATAGAGGTATACAAAATTATGAGGGGCATGGATAGGGTAGATAGGAAGAAACTTTTCCCCTTAACGGAGATGTCAATAACTGGGGACATAGATTTAAGGTAAGGGGCAGGAGGTTTAGAGGAGATTTGTGGAAAAAAATTTTCACCCAGAGGATGGTTGGAATCTAGAACACACTGCCGGAGGAGGTGGTAGAGGCAGGAACCCTCACAACATTTAAGGAATATTCAGATGGACACTTAAAACACCATAGCATACAGGGCTATGGGCCAAGTGCTGGAAAATGGGATTAGAATAGATAGGTGCTTGATGGCCAGCATGGGCACGATGGGCCCAAAGGAAAACAAAAACAGAATTACCTGGAAAAACTCAGCAGGTCTGGCAGCATTGGCGGAGAAGAAAAGAGTTGACATTCCGTGTCCTCATGACCCTTCAACAGAACTTGAGTGAATCCAAGGAAGGGGTGAAATATAAGCTGGTTTAAGGTGTGTGTGTGTGTGTGTGTGGGGGTGGGGGGGGGGGCGGTGGTTTGGGCGGGGGGAGAGAAGTGGAGGGGGTTGGTGTGGTTGTAGGGACAATCAAGCAGTGATAGATAGAAGCAGATCATCAAAAGATGCCACAGACAACAGAACAAAAGGACACATAGGTGTTAAAGTTGGTGATATTATCTAAACGAATGTGCTAATTAAGAATGGATGGTAGGGCACTCAAGGTATAGCTCTAGTGGGGGTGGGGAGAGCATAAAAGATATAAAAATATTTAAAAATAATGGAAATAGGTGGGAAAAGAAAAATCTATATAATTTATTGGAAAAAACAAAAGGAAGGGGGAAGAAACAGAAAGGGGGTGGGGATGGAGGAGGGAGCTCAAGACCTAAAGTTGTTGAATTCAATATTCAGTCCGGAAGGCTGTAAAGTGCCTAATCGGAAGATGAGGTGTTGTTCCTCCAGTTTGCGTTGGGCTTCACTGGAACAATGCAGCAAGCCAAGGACAGACATGTGGGCAAGAGAGCAGGGTGGAGTTTAAAATGGCAAGTGACAGGGACGTTTGGGTCATTCTTGCGGACAGACCGCAGGTGTTCTGCAAAGCGGTCGCCCAGTTTATATCTGGTCTCTCCTATGTAGAGGAGACCACATTGGGAGCAATGAATGCAGTAGACTAAGTTGGGGGAAATGCAAGTGGACACCCTGGTCCACTCCTCCATCACCCCCTACTCCTCAATCCCCTCTTATGGCACCACCCCATGCCCACACAAAAGATGTAACACTTGCCCCTTCACTTTCTCTCTCCTCACCGTCCAAGGGCCCAAACACTCCTTTCAAGTGAAGCAGCATTTCCCCCAACTGAGTCTACTGCATTCGTTGCTCCCAATGTGGTCTCCTCTACATTGGAGAGACCAAACGTAAACTGGGCGACCGCTTTGCAGAACATCTGCGGTCTGTCTGCAAGAATGACCCAAACCTCCCTGTCGCTTGCCATTTTAACACTCCACCCTGCTCTCTTGCCCACATGTCTGTCCTTCGCTTGCTGCATTGTTCCAGTGAAGCCCAATGCAAACTGGAGGAACAACATCTCATCTTCCGACTAGGCATTTTACAGCCTTTCGGACTGAACATTGAATTCAACAACTTTAGGTCTTGAGCTCCCTCCTCCATCCCCACCCCCTTTCTGTTTCTTCCCCCTTCCTTTTGTTTTTGCCAATAAATTATATAGATTTTTCTTTTCCCACCTATTTCCATTATTTTTAAATATTTTTAAATCTTTTATGCTCCCCCACCCCCACTAGAACTATACCTTGAGTGCCCTACCATCCATTCTTAATTAGCACATTCGTTTAGATAATATCACCAACTTTAACACCTTTGTGTCCTTTTGTTCTGTTGTCTGTGACATCTTTTGATGATCTGCTTCTATCTATCACTGCTTGTTTGTCCCTACAACCACTCCAACCCCCTCCACTTCTCTCCCCTGACCCAAACCGCACCCCCCCACACCCCGCCACACACACACACACCTTAAACCAGCTTATATTTCACCCCTTTCTTGGATTCACTCAAGTTCTGTCGAAGGGTCATGAGGACTCGAAATGTCAATTCTTTTTTTCCCCGCTGATGCTGCCAGACCTGCTGAGTTTTTCCAGGTAATTCTGTTTTTGTTTTGGATATCCAGCATCTGCAGTTTTTTTTGTTTTTATCTATGGGCCCAAAGGGCCTGTTTCTGTGATGTATAACCCTATAACCCAATGCCACCAGGTCCTTGGCTCTCGACTGGTGGCATTGATCGCCACAGGCATTTGGCCCCCTGAGAAGAGAATCTCTTTCCTCCTGAGGACTTCCTGCACTAAAGACTCCATCTGAAAACCTTGTTGCATGTTCCCTGGTCTGTGTAATTTCTGTTCTTTCCTCCAGGTCTTCAAATCTTCTTCAAGCAGTTTCAGCCTCTGCTGCAACCAAAATGTTCCTTTTCTTTAAGAGGCGTGCTGATGTGTTGCGCTAGCCCTACATGAACTTGGGACCCATGCTGTGGTGTGCAACCACTCTGCAGTGCATTTAGCACTAGGCTACAGGCCACAATTATTAGAATTAGCAGGCAATACGAAGGTTCTGTGCTAACTGCATCACTTTGAAGAGGTGCAGAGTAATTGTGAACCCCACACCTAATTTCAAGGGTAATCTAGTTTTATTACATAGTTTGCAGCAATTATACATTCCTTCAAAGCACAAAAGCCCAAAAAGAAAAGTTAGACAATCATGGCTAACAAATGAAGTTAAGGATTGTATAAGATTAAAAGAAAAAGCTTACAAAGTTGCCAGAAATAGTAGCAAACCTGAGGATTGGGAGCATTTTACAATACAGCAAAGGAGGACCAAGAAACTGATAGAGGGAGAATAGAACATGAAAGTAAACTAGCAAAAAACATAAAAATGGACTGTAAAAGCTTCTATAGGTATGTAAAAAGGAAACGTTTGGCTGAGACAAATGTGGGTCCATTACAGACAGAGTATGGAGACTTTATAATGGGGAATAGAGAAATAGCAGGGAAGTTAAATTATTACTTTGTGTCTGTTTTCACTGAGGAAGATACAAGAAGTCTCCCAAAATTAGCAATCCAAGGGATTAGGGAGAATGAGGAATTGAAGGAAATTAGTATTAGTAAGAAGGTTGTATTGGAGAAATTAATGGGACTGAAGGTTGATAAGCCCTCGGGACCTGATATTCTACATCTCAGAGTGTTGAAAGAGTTTGCTATGAAGATAATAGATGCATTGGTGATCATCTTCCAAAATGGAAGGTAGCAAATGTCACCCTGTTATTTAAGGATGGAGGGAGAGAGAAAATTGGGAACTACAGACCTGTTAGCCTTACATCAGCAGGGAAAATGCTGGGATCTGTTATAAAGGATGTGATAAATGGACGCTTAGATAATAATGATCTAATTGGGCACAGTCAACATGGATTTATGAATGGGAAATCATGTCTGATGATTTTGTTGGAGTTTTTTGAGGATATTACTAACAGAATTGATAAAGGGAAGTTGGTGGACATAGTACACTTGGATTTTCAGAAGTCTTTTGATACAGTCCCCCACAGGAGATTAGTTAGAAAAATTAAAGCACATAGGATAGGAGATAATATACTGGCATAGATTAAGGATTGGCTAACAGGCAGAAAACAATGTTTAGGAATAAATGTTCATTCTCATGTTAGCAGGCTATGACTAGTGGGGAACCTGAGCACCAGCTGTTCACAATATATATCAAAGATTTGGTTGTGGGGACCAAAATGTAATATTTCCAAGTTCACGGATGACACAAAGCTAGGTGGGAATAATGTGTATTGTGAGGAAGATGCAACGTGGCTTCAAGAAGATTTGGACTTAGTGGACAGGATTTTACCGTCAGCGAGCGGGGTGAGACCCGCTCGCTGATGCGTAAAATGACGCAGGATGACATCGGGCGAAACTCCCGACATCACCCCACCCCATTTAAAGTTTCAGGAAGGCGGGGGTGCAGCAAAATCAGCTGAGCACCCGCCGACCTGTCAATGGCCAATTGAGGCCATTGACAGGATCAATTAAGCAATTAAAGGACCTGCCCATACAATCTTAAGGGCAGGGCAGGAGCCCCGGTGGCACCAAAAAAAGACACGAAACCACTTCTACCGGTGGGATGAGGTTTCCCCCAAAGGGGGAAAGTTCTGCCCAGTAAGTGGTCAAAAACAAGGCAGATGGAATATAATGTGGAAAAATGTGAGGTTATCCACAGATAGGATAGATGTGCAGAGTATTTCATAAATGGCGAGAGATTAGAAAGTGTAGGTGTACAAAGGGACCTGGGTGTCCTCATCAACAAATCACTGAAAGCTAACCTGCATGTGCAGCAGGCAACTAGGAAGACTAATGCTATGTTAGCCTTTATCACAAGAGGATTGGCGTACAGGAGTAGTGAAGTCTTGCTTCAATTGTATAGAAGCTTAGTTAGACTGCACCTGGAGTACTGTGTGCAGTTTTGGTCCCCTTACCTCAGAAATGATATTATTGCCTTGGAGGGGAAGCAACGAAGGTTCACCAGACTTGTTCCAGGGATGGCAGGATTGCCCTATGAAGAGAGAATGGGGAAACTGGGCCTGTATTCTCTAGAGTTTTGAAGAACGAGAAGTGAGTTCATTGAAACCTACAAAGTACTTAAAAGGATAGACAGGGTAGATGTAGATAACGAAAACAGAAAATGCTGGAAAAACTCAGCAGGACTGACAGCATCTGTGGAGAGAGTTGATGTTTTGAGCCCATATAAACCTTCTTCAGAGCTATAGGGAAGTAGAAATGTGATGAAATTTATACTGTTTAAGGGGGTTGGAGCAGGTGAAGCTGGGTAGAAGGCCAGCGATAGGCAGGGGCAAGGGAGTGATTGACAAAGATGTCATGAACAAAAGGACAAAGGGAGTGTTAATGGTAGTGGCAAGGGCTAAAATGGGTGCTGATAGTGGCATTAAGGTAAGAAAGCAGAATGTGATAATAGCAGAACAAGGGTAAGCACTCTGAAAAGAACAATATGTGACAGAGGGGGTAGGGTAGGGGGAGGGGGTAGTGATGGGGGAAAAAAGGGATCAAAAATGGGATATGGGGGGGATAAAAATGGGGGATACGACAATGAATAAATGAATGAAAATAAAAATGAATCAAAATTAAAATAAGTGGATAAAAAATAAAAATGAATTTTGAAAAATAGTTTAAAAAGGGGAACAAAAACAGAAAATGTTGGAAAAAGTCAGCAGGTCTAGCAGCATCTGTGGAGAGAGAAATAGAGTTAACGTTTCGAGTCCGTATGACCGTTTTTCTTCCTCTGAAGAAGCGTCATACGGACTCGAAACATTAACTCCATTTCTCTCTCCATAGATGTTGCTAGACCTGCTGACTTTTTCCAGCACTTACTGTTTTTGTTTCAGATTTCCAGCATCCGCAGTATTTTGCTTTTATCTTAGTGATAAAAAAGGGTTGTAGATAAAGGAGAGAGCTCATGGTCTGAAGTTGTTGAACTCAATGTTAAGTCTGGAAGGCTATAAAGTGCCTAATTGGAAGATGAGGTGCTGTTCCTCCAGTTTGCATTGGGCTTCACTGGAACATTACAGCAGGCCAAGGGTGGACATGTGGGCATGAGAGCAGGATGGTGTGTTGAACTGGCAAACGACAGGAAGGTCTGGTTCATGCTTGCAGACAAAGCGGTCACCCAGTCTGCATTTGGTCTCCCCAACGTAGAGGAGACCATATTGGGGGCAGCGAATGCAGTAGACCAAATTGAAGGAGGTGCAAGTGAAGCACTGCTACCTGTAAGGAGTGTTTGGGTGTTTGGATGATGAGAAGGGTGGAGGTAAAGGGGTAGGTGTTGCACCTTCTGCGATAGCATCGAAAGGTGCTGTGGAAAGGGTATGAGGTGTTGGAGGTGATGGAGGAGTGGACCAGGGTGTCCCAGAGGACAGTCTGTCAGCAGAAATGAAGACAGAGCAGTCAAGGAAGGGGAGGGAAGTATCGGAGATAGATCATATGAAGGCGATAGAGGGGTGGAAATTGGAAGCAAAATTGATATAGTTTTCCAGGTCCAGACGAGAGCATGAAGCAGCACTGAAACAGTCATCAATGTACCAAAGAAAGAACTGTGGGAGAGGCCCTGGGTAGGACTGGAACAAGGAATGTTCCATATACCCCATAAAGAGACAGGCATAACTGGGGCCCATCTGGGTACCATTAGCCACACCTTTTATTTGGAAGAAGTGAGTTAAAGGAGAAATAGTTCAGTGAGAGAACTAGTTCAACCAGACAGAGGAGAGTGATGGTGAATGGGGATTGTTCAGGCCTCCTTGGATTATTTGGAATTCTCAATCTCAGAGGGCTGTGGATGCTCAGTCATTGAATATGTTTAAAGCAGGGATTGACATTTCCAAATACCAATGACATAAAGAGATATGGGGATAGTGTGGGAAAAAGGCATTGAAGCTGATGATCAGCCATGATTGTATTGAATGGCGGAGCAGGTACGAGAGGCTGAATAGCCTGCTTCTGCTCCTATGTTCCTATGTAACCTGGTTAACTTTAGCTGCATTTTACAGCTGATGGAATCAAAGTTCCTCTTACCTTTGGTTCGCTGCTGTGAATCACTTTCCACTCTAGGTTTCCAATTATCCCTGCACTTTTATTTCCTCTTTTCCCTCTTTGGTTCTCAGAACTTTAACAGCTGCTGTCATGAAACCTCAAGCAAAAACATCCAACTGTTTTATAAGCTACATGTAGCAATGTTTGAAGATGTTATGTGATCAGACATTAATAGGGTTGCCAGCTCTGATGTGATGTATTCAGGCAGAGATTTGATCATGTGACATTAGATCACATGACATTTGATCATGTGACACCACATGAGATGTTTGATTACACGACATTTGCTAATTTTTCAAATGTTATTGTGTTAGCCTTGTTTTATGTTGAGATGAATAACATTATTTATAAATCAAGTGCACTAAAGAATAGAAAGATTTATGGATAAATAAACTAAGAATAAATAAATTAGTACAAGAGAACTGTAATTGCTACAAACTGCTTAATCCTTGGGAGGGATGGTAGTCAGAGGTGGGGATGGTTGAGTGGCGGGTGCCATCTAGTTGCTCAATTAATAATATGAAAGTACCAACATATCAGTGTGATAGACACAGTTAACTTTCCCAAAAAACGTTCATGAGGCCTGTAGCCCAATTTTAGGCCAGCTTCAGGTCTCCCAGTTGGTATCCACATTTCAACCCGTGAACAGGCCAAAAGCAATTTCCACCCTGATATAAGCTCTTCTGAAAAACATTAACAAAAAGTTAATAAAAGGCTCCAAATAGTTTGCATTTTCAGTTCTGATACTTGCATTTCTGTACTGCATTCATTTTTTCATTAAAAAATTATCCTTGACCATTCTTGCATTAGGCTTCCGTTGCTCCTCTGTTGTGAGCTTTTGTTTGTCTGTATGATGTATGAATGACTGCTTTCAAAGGAAATAAAGCCAATTAAATCTATTCCCTTTTTTAATTAAAAATAAGAAATGTCAAGGGACTCTTTCTGATATTAGGAATATTAATTGGTTTCTTCCCAAATTAGCCTTCATTGTTACCCTGAGCTTTCAAAGAGAAAAGTGAATGAGAACAGGTGATTTTGTCTGTCTGGTTTAGTGTCAGATTCAAGTCTTAGAGGTGAAATGTGGTGTTCTCAGAAACTGCTATGCATACCATTCTCTTTCAGTAGCAACTTCTGTACTTTAATGTGTGATCAGAATATTGTGGCAAATAGGATATTGACAAAGTATATTAATTACATATAACACTATTACTTAGTCCTTGAGACAGCTGTAATTGTACGTAGGACATGTTTAGTATTGTGTCTCTACCTACATATAAATTGATCAAACATTCTCTCTCCATAGATTAAATCTCATGAAAGATTACAATAGAACTTCTGCAGTCTTCCAAAAGGAATATCATTAATTTTCTTTGTAAAAAGAAGTCAAATGTATTGTTAGAATATATTTTTTCTCTTGCCAAAGAGCCTGAGTTTTATTATAGTCATTTCAATTATGTAGTTGAAGCACAAGATTCCATTGTATTGTTCCTGTAGCAAAAAGAATGAAGAATTGTCTAAAATAGGGTGGGACAGCACAGAAATAGGCTAGCAAACCTACACTAGTGTTTTTTTTCTCTGCACAGTTTATCTGGTCTAATCCTTTTTCCTTTAATGAGCCTCTTTTTAAAGCAATACTTGTAAAATAATTTATGGCCTTTTTTTCAACAAAGATTTATGGCAGAGAATTCAACATTCCAGCTACCCACTGAATAAACATTTTTTAAACACGATTTTAATTCTTTTTTCAATTACCTTAAACTTATGTTCTTTTGTTACTGTTTCAGTAACTAATGGAAACAATTTATTGCTATATTTTCATAACTGTAACTTCACATCTTTGGTAAAATTCTAATAAATCTCCATTGCGCCTTTTTCTATTGATTGTATATATTTCCTGTAATGGGATCTCCAAACTCTGCACAATATTCCAACCATGTTCTAATTGATTCATAAAAATTCAACATTACTTTTTTTTTGCTTTTGCATTCTACTCAAAACCAACAGTTCCGTTTGCATTTTGAATTGCTTTATCTAGTTTGTGCTGCCACTTTAATTGTACATCTTCACACCTTGGACCCTCTGCTATTCCATCTAAAAATGTTACAATTTTTAAGCTTATTTTTTTATTCCTTTCAAATATCAGACTTTTATTAAAAACTGAAATTAACTGTTTTGTTTTTCTTTTTTTAAGAGCTTCTGTATTTTATCTCATAAAATAAACTTTGGGCAGAATTTTGATTTCAGTGGGCAGGTGCGATTGGTGGGCCTGGGCACGGCCAGGAAAGGTGCTGCCGCCCATGATAAGCCCCGACTGTGATTTCACGCTGGCAGACCGATTAAGGTCCGCCGAGCATGAACGGCAGCACCCCAATGATCGGGAAGGGGCAGGAGGAGGAGGGGGCCTGTTGGCCGCCAGGTCCACTGGCAACCCGGTGGCCGGTTTAAGACTGGCACAGTCAGGCACTAGAAGGCTGCCAGCGATGAAGACATCTTCGCTGTTGTCAACAGGAGATTATAAATCATGGATTCAAATACGGCTGCAGACGCCAGGCGGGAGGGCAGGTCGGATGGGCACTCAGCACCCCCCCTGGTTTTCTAATAAGTGCCTCGCAGTCCTCCTGGAGGAGGTGGCTGCCAAGAGGGATACCCTTGTCCCCAAGGATGGAAGGAGGAGGCCAGTGCACCTTACAAAAAGAGCTTGGGAGGAGGTGGCAGTGCTGCTCAGCAGCCATGATGTTGTGCAACGCACCTGGGTCCAGCGCTGCAAGAGGTTTAATGACCTGCTGCACTCAGGATGGGTGAGTACCACGTTGGCATGGATCAGTGTGTTAAAATGTTAAGGGCTGGCCGTCCCCCAGTGAAGCTCAGGGGTGTTAGAGTCTGAGTGCCAACTGTCAGTGACACCAGAGCTGGCCAAGGGAGTGAGCCCTGGTTGCTTAGACTGAGTGCGTGCAGCTCGAGGGCCATGACTCGAATGTGCCCTACAAGGTGCTCCTCAGGTGGGTTGGCCAGGCTGCAATGGCGCTGCAGGTAGAGAGTGGACTAATCGATACTCCTCTGTCCTTTCAGGAGAAAATGGCCCAGAACAACATCGAAAAGTTGTGGACTGGCAGAGGGCCCCTAAACCACCTAATCCTAACCAGATACAAACAGGATGCCTTGGAGCTGGAGAGGTGCCATGCACCTCAGCCAACTGGCCACGGAGGCTGGGGTGTCAAATGAAAATAAGAGTGCAGTGCACAGAGGTGAGAGTTTCGGATGGTGCAAACATTCTTGTGTAGTCGCATGATTGATGGGGGCCTCAAAACTGAATTTTCCATTGATCATTGAAAGACAATGGCACCATGATGCAGATCTCCATGGTCTCACATTTGTGCCTGGCATGCACAGTGACAGTGTGATGATATAAACTGATGACATGTCATTGTTCTCCATTAGGTTTGCCACCACACACCCAATCGCAGGACCCCGAAGATCCACGCCTGACACCAAAAGACTACTAGACTCCAGATGCACCTGCGTCACATCCGCTCTCTGAACCGTGCACCAGCACAGATACTAGCTCCTCAGTGGGCGTTAGACCTTCAGCTAGAATGTCGGTGCACAGTGGTAAGGACACTTCACATTTGCTTGAGGTGCAGCAAAGGCAGAGAGTGCCCAGGGCTCTGGAAGTCGGAGGACTGCTAGAGACTAGGATGATGCTGAATCGAAGGCAAATGATGAGCCACTAGAGTCATCCATTAGGCGGCAGATGCTGCATGTCCAGCGAAATGTGTGGGAGGATCTGGCGGTGATCCATGAAGGCATGCGTGCCACGGTCTCCATTATGGAGGATTCCATGCGGACCATCAGCACTGTGTGACTCTCATGCCGAGCACTGTGCCTCCTCCATTGATAAAGTGGCAACTCTCACGGAGAGGCAGCTCCAGCAACAGAATCAGGGGTTCCTCAGGTTGCGCTCGGACCTGCAAGCCATCACATAGGCAATGACCTCAGGTGGTCATTGCCCATGTGAGAGCTGGGTGAGGCACCCAATATCCCAGCTAGGTGCCTGTCGATCAATGGTGAGCAGGAAAGTCCAGGGCAACCTCTCGGTGCACGATCTGCCTGTCGTCTCTGCAGGCTCCTCTCAGGGCACTCTGGATGATGGCAGCAGCTCCTCGGCCCCTCTGCTGCTCCGCCAGTGACCATGGCATCTGATGAGCCTGCGGTGACTGGGGAGGTGCCAGCCATGGAACTAGCTGCTCTCTCCCAGGCAGGAACACCACAGGTGCCACTGGCCAGAGGATGACTGCCAAGGTCATCAAGGCCAACAGAACAGCAGAGTCAGCAGGCTGTCTCCAATGCTGGTGCAAGTGAAGGGGGAAGCACCAAGACGTAGCACTCGCAAACATAAGTTTAAGGCACCATGAGCACAAGAGGGACTGGTCAAGGGTGATCTTCTGTTGTGCAATGTTTTGTTTATGTTTACCGGTCTGGGGTTGAAGACCAGAGAAGGTTCTGTTAATTTGTTTTGACTGTCAACATGAGATAAATTTTCTTTTGTTGCAATGGCCTGAGTATGCTTCACCTTTTTTATTTAATGTGATGCAGGGTACGCCATTATGTAATACTGGACATGGGTGGCTTGAAAATTTATTACACAGGCACTGAGTGGACTTTGGAGTCAAAGGAAAGGGTCATTGCAGACACCCGAGATGGAGACGGCAGCCCTGGCATGAGGTGGTAGCACTTATTTGGTAGCCTAGCTGAAGGAGTGTTGGATCAAGGCATCCCTGGTGTCCCCGCCTCCCTGAAGGATACAGAGGTCTGCCTCCATGCCCTCAGCATGCTCCTCACCATGCTGCTCTTCTGACTCACTACTGGATTCATCCCCTGTGGCCTGTGGAGCTGCATCATGATCCCCTTTCTCCAGTGGGTTGCCCCTTGCCAGTGCCAGATCTTGGAGAGTGCAGCATGCAATCACTATCAGTGACACCTGCTCGGGGGGTATTGTAGTGCTCCCCCTGAATGGTCCAAGCATCGGAAGTGAATCTTCAGATGATCTATGGTTCTCTCTACTACCGCTCTTGTGGGGGCAACGTTCCGGTTATACCGCTGCTCGGCCTCTGTTCTTGGGTGATGGGGTGGCATCATAAGCCACTATTTCAAGGGATAGCCCTTGTCACCCAGCAGCCATCCATCCAGTTGGGCTGGAGCACTGAAGAGCCTCGGCACCCGGGAGTGTCTGAGGATGTACGTGTCATTGGAGCTGCCAGGGTATCTTGCACAGACTTGCAGAATATGCATCCTATGGTCATACACTATCTGCACGTTCATGGTGTGGAATCCCTTCCTGTTGACAAAGGCACCCGGCTGATCTGCTGGCACTTTGATGGCTACATGTGTGCAGTCGATTGCACCCTAGGAATGCGGGGAAACCCAGCAATTGCTGCAAAGCTTCTGGTTCCCTCACCCTGGCTGGCCTCATCTATATGGAAATGAATGAAAGTCAATACCCTCTCGAGCAGAGGTTCTGTCACCAGCTTGACACAACTATCAACAGCTGACTGGGACACTGCACACAGATCCCCCATTGACCCTTGGAAAGAGACGGATGCATAGAAGGTAAGGACCACTGCGACCTTCAGAGCCACTGGCTTGAGAGGGGGAGCCTCCTTCAGCATTGCACCTCAGACATATTGAGGTAGCTGCATCACCGTCTGTAAACCCTAGCAGCAGGATAGTGGAGTCATCTGCGGCCCCTAATGTCTTGGACTGCCAGCTGGCCCTGCGCCCATTGTGCCTACGCCTCTCCTCCTCCAGGCCGCTCTCCTGGAAGCTGCATTGCAAAACCTGGGGCAGGACTTTACATTCATCAGGCGGATGTGTGCCCGATCCAATTGGGCGTAAAATCACATGCAATGATTTTGGGCAAGCCTCCTGACGTCATCGCGCACACTCATGATCTTTCGGTCGGCGGGCATGCACGAGAGTCGGCAGTATGCCTGCCAACAATTAAGAGGCCTATTAAGGCCCTTAAGCAATTAATTTAGTTATATTTTCACTGCCCACTCAACCGTCCGGTTGGTGGGGGTGCAAATAGGCCAGGCAGTCTTTGCAATTTTTATGAAATCTCATCCACGGGTGGAATGAGGTTTCCAATGGTAAGTAAAAAACGCAAAAAAAAATCTCCACTTCATTTTAAACACATCCCTCTTCATATGACTAAGTCACATGTGGGGAGATTATTAAATCTCTATTTTCCTTTGTCCAAATCTTCAGCTCCCTGAGACAGCTGTCCTCAGGGAGCTGTCAGCGTGCGCTCCCCCATGCATGCTCAGACTTCTGCGCTTGCCCTCCTCCCACCCCCGCACCCCGGCAGCGCTGAGCCTTTCAGTGCGCATTTCATGCTGGCTGGCTGTTAATTGGCCAGCCAGTGTGAAATTGCCGTCGGGGCCTCATCACGGGTGGCAGTCTGTTTTGCTGCTGTTCCCGGGCCTGCCTGCCTCGCCCGCCCAACAAAGGGAAAATCCTGCCACTGGCCTCCCGTCCCTTCTGCCCCGCTCGTCCTCCTCAGATGAAGTGCAACCAGTGGATACCACAATCCCCATTACCAAGCTAACAGAAGGCTGTCTGATACCTTAAAGGGTCCACAAGGTCTGAATTCTCCGATAAGTCACCAGCAGCAAACTATCTACCAAAATCCTCACTGCTCACACTGGCAATGCTGCTGACCCTTTTTATCCCACCCGTGGATCAGGTTTTTGAACTTGCTCGCTGGCCCCCTACCCATTTGGCCCGTGCGATGAGTGCAAAATCGTACGGGCAATGAAAAATCGGCGTCAATTGCCGTTTTAATGGCCTTAACTGGCCTCTTAATTAATGGCAAGCGCGGCTACGGCACTGGTGCGTGCCCGCTGACTGAAATATCGCATGAGTGCATGATGATGTCAAGACACTCGCCCAATGTCATCATGCAATATTGTATGCTCGCGCAGGTCGGACACGCGCCCACCCACTCAGTGAAAAATTCTACCCTTTATGTGTAGCTGCCCATAGAAATTGTGATGATAAGCTGTTTTAGAGTCAGAGGAGCATTTTACATTGTAATAAACGACCATGTAACACACATTATACTATTCTGCTATTTCATTGAAGCTGTGCTTAACCTTGACTGTTCCTTTAAGATCTCAAGGCCTGAGTGCTATAAATCATTATAGTCACTTAATAATCCAAATTAGCAGAAGACTAGGATGTTTTTCTCCCTTTGACCATATAGCCCAGCTAGATATAAAGGCAGCAGAGAAGGCAATATAAAACAGCTTATAGAACACGTGCTGATGACCTCATTTGAGGAACTGACTTGGATGTATTCCTGAGATGGGCGGTGCAAGAGAGATGAATTAACAAACAGTTGAAATGGCATGACCACTAATTATAATTTATCAATTTAGTACATTACAAAATGACTTAGATTCTAGGAACAAGGGAACTATCAAGAAAGACTGAACAGGTTGGGGCTTTTTTCTCTAGAAAAGAAGACTGAGAGGTGACCTGGTAGATGTCTGTAAAACTATGAAAGGGTTTGACAGGATAAACATAGGGAAGATGTTTCCACTAGTCAGGGTGTACAAATTTAGGGCACATCAATATCAGAAAGTTATTAAGGAATCTAATAAGAATGCAGGAAAAACCTCTTTACCCAGAGAATGGTTAGAATGTGGAATTTGCTACTGCAATGAGTAGTTGAGGCAAATCATATTGATGCATGTAAAGGGAATTTAGATAACTACATGACAGAGGAATGAATAGGAGGATGTGCTGATTGAGTTAGAAGAAATAGTGATAGGAGGCACATGTGGAGCATAAACACCAGCATACATCTGTTGGATTGAAATCAAGTTGTTTCTGTGTTGTAAATTCTATTTAATCCTATGAACAGGAGAAAGACATTCAACCCCTCCAGCTTGTTCTGTCATTCAATTAAACCATGCCTGATCTGTACCTCAACTCCATTTATCCATCTTTGATCCACGGCCCTTGATATTATATCCACAGCCCTTGATGTCTTTATCTAATAAGAATTCATCGATCTCACTGTTGAATGTGCTAATTGACCCATCCCCTTTGGAGGATAGAGTTGCAGATTTCCATTACTCTTTGTGTGAGAAATGTGCTTCCCAATTTAATTATTGACTGGCCTAGCTCTAACCTTAACATTGTTATGGTCTATAACCCTGACGAGGAGGCACAACTTTAAAATAAATTGAAAGGCGGCCCTTTCAAATTGTTTCTCTCCCCAGCCTGGCATTTTCCTATCAAACATTATGCCCTTTTCAGTGGGTGGGCATTCTAGATTTGCCCCTTGTGGGGTGCCTGCATCCTAGTAATACTGTCCAACCCAATGTAGAAGGGTCATGGTTAACAAATACGGTATATTAGATTCTGTCTATTATCTAGTACCATTTCACCTCTTTCCAGCTTTTTAAAAATCCTATTCATGGACTATTAAACTCATTAATTGCTTCTTTGGGATTGGATTTGGAAGATCTGATTCTTATTTTAACCTGTTGCTCTCACCCATCCCTTCATTTTATTCTTTCCTTCTATTCCAAATCCCAGTTCTAACCAAGGACCTACACCAGAAATGTTGCCTCACATGTACTCTTCTGTGTGCTTGAGTAATAGGTAGTTTTAATTGTACCATCATCTCTAAGAAAAGTCAACAGCTTCATACAGATGCCTGTCTGTATAATATAAAGATCTATGGATGTTTTGTAGATTTAATGACCTTTTTTGATGTTTGATTCTAGTCACAAGATTCAAAGAGAATGAAACTGCAGGAATGAGAATTATGAATAGTACATTTTTGTTGTCTATTGAACAGTGTTGCAATTGGATACAATCAAAGCAAATGTAGAGGGGATAGAAGCTGCTCCATGGAATTGACCCTGCTGGTTGCTGATTGCATAGATAAATGGCAGCAATTTGTAAGAGGAGGTGCAAATGAGCAAACCAGTGCTCTCTTGTGTGTTAATACAATATCCAACGATTCTGAAAGTACAGCAATATGAAATTCCAAGAAGAGTTTCATGGTATTGTTGTAGGTTTATAGTAAAAGCATATATTGCGGAATTTTATTTTGAATAGCTAACATTTGGAACTTAATATACATAGCCACGAATTTCTAGTAGGGTTCTCCTGCTATAAATTTATCAGAAAATTATCAGAAATGGTCATTTATGCTGTTTCTTTAAGGTTTTCACCAGTCTTCTGCAAAAAAATATGACAGTAGAGCCCCTATGGA
This sequence comes from Carcharodon carcharias, assembly GCF_017639515.1. Lineage (NCBI taxonomy): Eukaryota > Metazoa > Chordata > Chondrichthyes > Lamniformes > Lamnidae > Carcharodon > Carcharodon carcharias. The sequence goes on along the minus strand of NC_054468.1, from coordinate 138,955,533 downwards.
AATTCTACATCAACTTGTGATTTGCAAATGAAATTATGCTATCCTTCTGAAGGAAATAAAACAACTGAAAAAAAATGGAGCAGAGGATTTTCATATAGCTATGTGTGTTTGGTATTTATTGTAGGGCAAGAAAATAAAGCAATTATACCATTTATTCATAATGAACAGGGATACAGTAATGCAAAGAACCGCAGCAGCTAGTCATTAATCAAAACACAACAAATAAACACTCTGACATGTTGTGTTACTCAGTTGAACTCATTATGCATGCACATAATTTGGAAATTTGATTTACATCTCAAAGTACTGTAATATACAGCATACTAACATTAGAATTCCCCAGTATTCAATTGCAAGTCATTTCACGATACAATTGAAGTTTCAGGACACCATCATTGATCCTGAAGTGTGAAAATAATCAAGCAACAATGCATAAAGCAAACCTGCCATTACTATCTGAACTGCCAGCAGCTGCCAACATTAAATCAGCCCCAAATTAACACAAAAGCACACACAAAGTTAAGAGCAGAAAGAAAAAATAACATTCTGGAGTGATACAAAGCAAGGATACAATCTCCTGTAGGGACTCCATCCCATTCTCTCAGTTCCTTCGCCTCCATTGCATCTGTTCTGATGATGCCATTTTCCAAAACAATGCTTCTCACAAGTCTTCCTTCTTCCTTAACCGAGGTTTCCCACCCACGGTGGTTGACAGGACCCTCAACCGTGTCCGACCCATCTCCCGCACCTCTGCCCTCACACCTTCCTCTCCCTCCCAGAACCATGATAGGGTGCCCTTTGTCCTCACTATTTACCCCACCAGCCTCCGCCTTCAAAGGATCATCCTCCACCATTTCCACCAACTCCAGCATGATGCCACTGCCAAATACATCTTCCCTTCACCACCCCCCCCCCCCCCACCCCACGCCTCCCCCTGTCAGCATTCCATAGGGTCCATTCCCTCTGGGACACCCTGGTCCACTCATCCGTCACACCAACACCTCAAACCCCTCACATGGCACCTTCCCATGCAATCGCAGAGGGTGCGATACCTGCCCCTATACTTCACCCCACCTCACCTTTCAAGGGCCCAAACACTCCTTTCAAGTGAAGCAGTGCTTTACTTGCATTTCCCTCAATTTGGTCTACTGCATTCGCTGCTCCCAATATAGTCTCCTATATACTGGAGAAACCAAACGCAGACTGGGTGACCACTTTGCACAACACCTTCAGTCTGTCCGCAAGCATGATCCAGACCATCCTGTCGTTTGCCATTTCAACATACCATCCTGCTTTCATGCCCACATGTCTGTCCTTGGCCTGCTGCAATGTTCCAGTGAAGCTCAACACAAACTGGAGGAACAGCACCTCCTCTTCCGATTAGGCACTTTACAGCCTTCTGGACTTAACACTGGGCAGAATTATGCCCTCGGATGGCGTGCGGGCCCCACTGGCTCGGTGGCAGGTGGACAGCCAACCCATTTTGAGTGGGCGGGCCAAATAATGCCCGCCCAGCGGCCTACCCGACAGAAAGCGCTATGCGCTTCCTGTTCCGGTGGGGAGGGATTCCCCATCTGTCAAAGTGTACTCTTTCGTGCATGCACGCGAAAGAGCGCACTGCTCCCTGAGGCAAAGTCCTGTCTCAGGGAGATTCGTGACAGGTAAGAAAAGTCTAAAAGTAGACAAGTATTGAAATTATTAATATGTCCCCCTCATGTGACAATGTCACACCAGATGGGACATGTTAATAATAAACACATAAAATTTATTAAATGTTTAAAAAATGGACATGAAACTTCATCCCGCCAGTGGATGAAGTTTCATGAATAATTAGAAGCCCACCGGGGCTCCTGGCCTGCCCGCTAGCCTTAAGCTTGGATGGGCAGTTCTTTAATTATCTCAATGAGCCTGTCAATGGCCTCAATTGGCCATTGACAGGTTGGCGGATGGACAGCTGATTTCGCTGTCTGCCCGCCTTCCTAAAAATTTAAAGGGACCGGGATGACATCGGGGATTCCTCCTGATGTTGTTGTGTGTCATTTTCCCCTCAGCGAGCGGGCCCCGCCCCCAAATCGCTGAGGGGAAAATCCTGCCTGCTGAGTTCAACAACTTCAGACCATGAACTCTCTCCTCCGTTCCCACCTCCCTTTTTTATCCCCCTTTTTTCCATATTCATTTTTATTTTTTTAATTTTTATTAATTTTTTTCCCCACTTATTTTCATTGTTATTATTTTTTAAATTTATTTCCATTTTCATTCATTGTTTTATCCGCAGCTTTTAGCCTATTTTCAATCTTTCTTCCCACCATCGTCCCCTCCCCCAACCCCACCCCCCACTAGGGCCATCTGTAACTTTCCAGAGTGCTTACCCTGGTCCAGCCATTATCACATTTTGCTTTCTTAATGTCACCATTAACACTTCATTTAGCCAGGACCACCACCGTTAACAACTCTTTGACCTTTTGTTTATGACATCTTTTGCAATCTCTCCTTTGCCTCCACCTATCGCTGGCCTTCTATCTAGCTTCACCAGTTCTACCCCCCTTAATCCCTTTTGATCTGAAGAAGAGTCATACGGACTCGAAACGTTATCTCTGTCTCTCTCTATTGATGCTGTCAGACCTGCTAAGTTTTTCCAGCAATTTTTGTTTTCATTACAATCTCTGGGGTTCAGATAATATCCATAACACACTTCATTTTTTGTGGCAGTAAAATTATGATTTTTTTTTAGCAAATTGGCATTGGTATCAATAGAAGTTTGATATCAAATGGATTGTGATATACAATCATATCTAAAATTGTCACACTTAAACTATGTTCAGGAAGACACACCTGAACAGGTGTTTCAGTGCTGAACAGAGGGTGCCAGCTCAATTGTAACACCTAGGGTTGAGAGCCATGGAAACCACTACAGTTCACGATGCCTTGCCACACATGGAGACTGATTTATCTGATTACCAGCACCTGTAGGCTAATATTGGTCAGAAGATTTAAGTGCACTTGGCTGAGTACTTTTACTTTTTACCTACGGTGACCCTTTTACCCTTAGAATTATTTGGGTATGCCTTTAGATGTTTCAGGGGAAAGTTATAGCTCCTCCAGTATGGCTGTGACAGTGTTGTTAGAAATAAGGTGCTATTGCTTAATGTGTCTCACTCGCCCAAAATTCTTGGAACAATAGTAGTGTACCATCTAAACCATTCCCAAACTGTAGTTACTGGGGGAACACTTTCTTTATGAGCATGAGGATAAGAAAACAAGCACACAAGATAGACACTAAGGGCTTTCACAAGGCATTTAGCCAATTTTTAGCAATTTTCTTTATTCGTTCATGGAATATTAGTATTGCTGGCTAGCCCAGCATTTATTGCCCATCCCTTGAGAAGGCGGTGGTAAGCTGCCTTCTTGAATGGCTGCAGTCCATGTGGTGTAGGTATACCCACAGTGCTGTTAGGGAGGGAGTTCCAGGATTTTGACCCAGCGACAATGAAGGAATGGCGATATATTTCCAAGTCTGGATGGTGACTGGGATTTTCTGTGCCTGCTGGCATCGGGCATGTTCAGAGGCATGAGCGGACAATATGGCATGATCAGTTTCATGACAGCATGAAACCAGTTTGCAGCCATCCACTCAGCCCACCAACGGTGGGCCACATTGCCCACCATCATATATCGGGAACCTCATTGTAATACATCTGCATATCATTATTAGGCCAGCCTGCTGGAATTGTTTCCCCCCCATCGACCACCCACACCACTGGCCCCTTCCCACCCACCTCCCTCCCCACCCCCGCACCAGTGGATCATAAATCCACATCAGCAGGAAAGCATGCCAATGTGTTTCACAACAGTACATAAAAGGCGTACACTCGGCGGGCTGCACTTCAAGGGAAACTCGGAGGTGAGTACACAGCAGTGATGTGCAGTGCTTGCCAAGGTCGCCTGTTGAACTTCAGCTTGAGGCATGTTGGCAGGGCAGGGGGGCAAGGGCTGCCTTGCAGTTCAGGCAATTTGTTGGGGGAAGCATCCCTGCCATTGAAGCAACTTGTTCGGGGAGGGCAAGGGCTGCCCTGCGGTTCAGGTGACTTATGGTGGCGTCAAGGGCAGCCCTGCCATTGAGGTGACTTGTGGGTGGGTGCAAGGGCTGCCTTGTGGTTAAATATAGTGCACAAGCATTCAGGTGGAAATTGAGTGGGTGAGGGAAGCAGCCACACATTAGGGACACCTTATATAAAGTGACCATTCCTTTGCAACTGAGACAGTTCAAGCGCAGCCATTGATATGATCGGAGTTGGGCTTCTAGCTTATCTGCCCACTCAAGCAACGCAGCGGAATCAAAGTGCCACCAAGTGCTGCAGAGCTTTTCACCTCCCTGGCACAGACTGCAAAGTCATGAGCATTTTAGCGTACTGCAGAACAGTTGTACGACTGCACACATTGTACAATCTCCTTGCTAAAACTGGCCATGAAGCAGTCATTGGTGGAGGCACTCATAGCTCTTGCAATGTCAGCATTCCGGTTTGGACCAGTACCCAAATGGTTCAAGCTAACAGTGCAGCCTGGCACTGCAGGTTAGGAGAATACCTGCACCTGGGCTGAGAGCACAGCATGCAGTCCAAAGCCCAGAAGGGAAAAAACAATAAACCTGGGAAATAAGAATACTGGTCCTAACTGGTCTTCTATACCTTAAAATGGAACAGCAGTAAAAACTGCGAAAAAAGAGAACTGGTCCAATCTGCTTTTTCCTTCTGGGTAGGTAAAGCTGCAGTCAATCAGTCAGGTGGAGTGGGGCGGAGGTGGGTGGGATCTGGGCAGCTATGCAGCGCTTTAATCTCTGGCCATCCAAGTGGTGTCCAGTACTTTCTGGGAAGCGTTAAGGGGCCTTCAGATTTAACCAGGACATGTTCTAAGTACACCCATGCTAACCCGCATGTCTCTCTCTTTCATCCTGCAGGAAGAGTACATCAGGAGCATGGAGCCTGGTGAACTAGCTGTCTGTCTGATGGCTTACAGAGGGCGAAGACGACGGAGGAGAGAGCAACTGAGGTTCCTGGCTGCGCAGAGGGAGGAGCAGCACCTTTTGGAAGAAGAGGCAGCTGGGGCTCCCGCATATGCTGCAAAAGAGCCACAGTGAGCTGTTGCTGGTTGACACCTAGCGATGTCCAGGGTCTATAGATACCGTGTTTCATTCCTGCAGATGACTGAGAACCAGTGTCACCAAAGACTGCGCACATCTGGGGTACTGGCCGGTCACACCTGCCACCTGCTACAGGATTTGGTGCCGTGGGGAGATGGAGGGCATCTACTGCCAGTGGCTGTGAAAACGATTGTGGCACTCAATTTCTGTGCCAGTGGCTCCTTTCAGGGCTCCACAGGTGACCTCTGTGGGATCTCACAAACCTCCACCCACAAATGCAGCCATGAGGTCACAGATGCCATCTTTGCAAGGCACGCAACTTTGTGTATTTTGCCCAGGACCAGGAAAGCCAGGATGCAAGAGCGATTGGATTTGCCCAGATCACGGGTGCAGTGTGCGATTGACTGCACTCACATGGCGCTCAGATCTCAGTCGCAACACGCGGTCAATAACATTATCCCCAAGGGATTTCAATTGCTGAATATGAAGCTGGTGTGCGACCACCAGAAACAAATCCTCCAGGTGTATGCATGGTTTCTATGGAGTGTGCACAACTCCTACATCCTCAGTTGGTCACAGATCCCTGGGGTCTTCCAGGGATGGCTGCAGGAATAGCTCCTTGGAGACAAGGGCTACTTGTGCAGCGGCCTCAGACTGCAGCAGAGTGAAGGTATATCGAGGCTCATGCTGCAACCCTCAATTTGGTGGAGCAGACCATTGGGATGCTGAAAATGATGTTCTGGTGCCTGGACCAGTCTGGTGGAGCCCTGCAATATAGTCAACAGAGGGTGTCACGCGTCGTCGTCATCTGCCACGCCCTTTACAATCTGGCACTGCAAAGAGGAAAGTAGCTGGCTAAGGAGGATATACAGGAGCTGGAGGTCTCCTCCAGTGAGGAGGGCGCTGACAGGGACGAGGGTTAGGAGGTCCTCGAAGGCGATGATGACGGGGATGAGGCTGTCACACTGGCTAGATGAGGCAGGTGCGCTCGGGAGGCCCTCAGAACTGCTAGATTTGTGGAGGATGATGACGACATGCAGTGAGGAGACCCATAGATCCTCACGTTTGACTCCAGTCTGATTTATGGCAGGGTGCACACCCTCTGTGATAATGCTCCTCTCATGAAGATGCACTGGAGGCCCTAATTATTGCTCGATTGCAGGAGGATGAGAATGACATGCAGTGAGGATGCTCCATAGATGTTCACATAGCCTCTGAAAATTTCAGACGCCTGTGTGGCCAAAGGCAGCTCACTTGCGCTCTGTGATCATGGTCATACCATAGAGACACAGCCATGAAACTTTAGAAGCACCTGATCCTTTGTCTGCCTTCAGCACTTGAGCCCTTCACAGGCACAGTGTTACTGGTCACAGATACAGAAGAGATGGGGGCCAGCCCCACCTTAGAAGTGCTGAGAGCACACAGAGAGAATGACGGAACTCTGTGATGTCTGCCCACTGTCACTGGCAGCAATGACAAGTACCGGTGAGGTGCAGGCATCAGTGATGTGTTCAGGGAGTGTGAGGCCAGACCATCACTTTGGTCTGAAGGCTGCACAGAGCACAGGGAAGAGGCCCTAGACTGAGACACCTGCCTTGATCTTGTGCAGAAAGGTTTCATATCTGAGTGATATGAACACTGCTCAACAGAACAAGAAACCATAGGCAGGGAGACATTCCAGGGAGTTTATTGACAATAGTGAACAGTGTGTACAAGTGATTAATACCCATGCTCAGGCTGTGCAACTAATTCTTCTTAACTTTCCTAACCCTGCCGCTATGTCTTGGTGCTCCCAGAACATCCACAGGGGAGGTTGAGGCAGCCTGCTGACTGCTATGCCCTGTCTGTGATAACATTGGCAGTCATCCTCTGGAGATCTGAGACCTGAATGGCTTTCAGGGTCTTGACTTGTGGAGCTGGAACTGCTGAGGTCACAGGAAGAGGAGATTTGGATGGGCTGGACACACCTAGAGTCACCTGGATAGATGCCCCCAGGGTGTGCATCCGCTGATTCTCCTCCCTATGGGTGACTCATTGAGAAGAAGGGGTAGTTGGAGTGAGATCGAGCTGCCTGGCACCCCTCTCATATACACATTTTTGGAGGCTAACAATGGCATCAGCGATGGAGTTAAGCCCCTGCAGCAGTGAACGAGCGATGTCCTGGACTAAGGTCTCCACGATGGCTGCCATCCTACCAATGTTGACCTCGGTGTGTTGGCATGCCAATGCTGTCACCTCATCGCTGCCTTTCAATCTGAGAAGTGGAGTGGACATCCCTTCCTGATGTTCCCAAGCTTGCTTTTGCAGCTCCAGCAACTGTGACATGACCAAGTCCAGAGGCTTGTCATCTGACTCAGACTCAGCAAATATCTGGCCTCCAGCAGCCCTCAGAGTGTCAGACACTTGGGGAGTCCCTGCCTCCGCCTGCTGTGGGTCAGAAAGTGCAATGTGCTCACCAGATTGTGATTCCGAGGCTATTCTAAAGCTAAGTTCCACCAAGGTGTGTGTCTCTGTGCTGGTGGAGGACATGGGTGAGTGTTGTGACGGGACTTCAAGAAGGCTGACTCCAGATTCCTCTTCAGAGGTTTCTTCGGGGCTTGATTGGAGGCCCTGGGTCATGGACTCCCAGATGTGCCTATGGAAGCAAGGGGAGATAATTAGTGCATAGCAGTGGCCTGTGAAACAGGACACATCACTCATAGCACGGTTGTCTGATGGATGTTGCACTGCTGGACCCTCACTTGGTAGAGCAATGCTGACCTCACCGTCAGCACAGGACTGGTCCAGATCATTTCCAGCCAGCTGGATGGCTCTGTTTTCAAAGTCCGTGAGGACCTTGACTTCAGGCATTCCTCCACCGGTCAGCGACCTCTCCCTATTGTTGTGCGCCAGCTTGTCCTGCATGAATAGAGATGGATAAAGTGTAAGCAGGGCACCTGCCAGGCCAGATGATAAGTAAGCCTGACCTCTGTGGGTGGTGAGTGGTCCCATGGACAATTATGGTGAATGCAAGAGAGTGAATGGTGATGTCCTTTAAATTGGCAGTGCGTACGATCGCTGTGGACATGTGATGGGTTTGTGAATGTGTGAGTTAAGAGTGATGAGAAGAGTGACTTACCCTGGCAGAACGGAGTACATCATTCATCCTGTTTCAGCACTGGGTGGCTGTCCTCTTTTGTAGGGTGTTGGTGCTGACCACCGCTGCCACTGCCTCCCAAGCCTGGTTGGTCACACCACTGCCCATAGTGCAGCCAGAGTTGGGGTAGAGGACATCCCAGCGGGCCTCCACCGCGTCCTAAAGGTGTTCCAGTGATATGTTGCTAAATCTGGGGGCTGCAGTCTTTTTGCCTTTCATAGACATCATCCCTGCAGCAGCCATGGGCTGGAAGCACTGAGATGTGTGCACGCAGCTGGACTTTAAATATGGTGCTCAGCGTGATGAAGCGGCAAGATGATCGTGGGCGGGCAAATGAGAGCCTGCCCACCATCGAAATGGCATATTTCCCAGGAATGCATAAATAATGTGGTGGGTTTGGGACGAAATGACGTGAAAACCCACCATTGCGACCGGCGGGTAAAATATCGTTTTACACGTCCACTACCACACTTAGTGCAAATATGGGATGATTCTGCCTGGTGAGTGGTTTGGAAGGGAGCTTCCAGGTGGTAGTATTCCCATCTGTCTGCTGCCCTTGTCCTTCTAGATGGTGGTGGTCGTGGGTTTAGAAGGTGCTGTCTAAAGAGGCTTGTTGAGTTCCTGCAAGGCATCTTGTAGATGGTACACACAGTTGCCACTGTGCATCAGTGGTGGAGGGAATTAATGTTTGTGGATGGGTGCCAATCAAGCAGGCTGCTTTGTTCTGGGTGGTGTCAAGCTTCTTGAATGTTGTTGGAGCTGCATTTACCTATGATTTTTTTGTTAAATTTTTTTGATCTGGATTTGGTGATAATATTTGTCTTTGTACTGAAGTGAGAGCAAGACCAATAAGCTTGCACGTAGGAAGGCAATCAGAGCGGAGTTTTAAGAATCTTAGAATCATACAGTAGTTACAGTATAGGAGAAAGCCATTTGGCCCATTTGGGTGCATGCCATCTCTCTGCATTAGCAAGTTAGCTAGTCGGTCTCCCCCTCACATTCCCCTCGGTCTCGCATTCGTTTTTTCCTTCAAGTGCTTTGCCAATTCCACTTTGAAAGTCATGAATGAATTTTCCTCCACCACCCTTTCAGGCGATGCATTCCAGATGCTAATCACTCGCTGCAAAAAAAAGATTTTCCTCCTGTTGCCTTTTAAATCTGTGTCCTCTCATTCTCTTCCCATCAGCCAATGGGAACTGTTTCTCCCTACCTGCTCTGTCTAGAATCCTCATGATTTTGAACACCTTTAAGAAGAATAATCTCAGCTTCTCCTATCTATGCATGTAACTGAAGTCCCTCAGCCCTGAAAAGAATTCCAGCAAATCTTTCTTGTAGCCTCTCCAAAGACTTCACCTCCTTCCGAAAGTGAAGTTCCCAGAATTTGATATAATACTCCAGTTGGGGCCAAATCACTGTTTTAGAAAGGATCAGTATAACTTCCTTGCTTTTGCACTCGATGGCTTCTATTTAAAAAGCCCAGTATCCCACATGCCATTTTACCCAATTTCTCAGCCTGCCCCAACACCTTCAACAATTTGTGCACATATACCCCAAGGTCTTTCCGTTCTTGTACCCTTTTAGAATTGTACCCTTTAGTTTATATTGTCCCTCCTAGTTCTTCCTACCAAAATTTATTACATCACTTCTTTGCACTAAATTTGATCTACCAAATGACTGTTCATTATATGAGCTTATTAATGTCCTCTTGAAGTCCATCACTATCTCTTTACAGTTTGTTATATCTCCTAGCCGTATATCATGTACAAGTTTTGAAGCTGTGCCATGTACACCCAGTGCACAATTAAGTCTGTTATTAATTTGTCAAGAAAAGCAGTGGTCCTAGAACCATCCCTTGGGGAACACCACTGTATACTTTCCTTCAGTCCGAAAAGCAGCCACTCTCCATTTCCAGGCAGTTAGGCAATTTTGTATCCATGCTGTCACAGTCCCTTTTGCTTGATGGCTTCAGCTTTACTGACAAGCCTATCATTTAACACTTTAACAAACACTTTTTGGGAGTCCATATAAACCACATCAACAACATGTCCCTAATTAACCCTCTCTGTTATCTCATCAAAAAGCTCAATCAAGTTTGTTAAACATGATTTGTCTTAACAAATCTTACTGACTTTACTTAATTAATCCACATTTGTCTAAGTGACTTAATTTTGTCCCTGATTATCATTTCTAAAAGCTTTCATAACATCAACGTTAAACTGACTGGTTTGTAATTGCTGGGCTTTTACTTATATCCTTTTTTTTAAATGAGCTTGTGACACTTTCAATTCTCCAGTCCTCTGGCAACACCTTTATATCTAAGGACAATTGGAAGATTATGATTAGTACCTCTGCAATTTCTACCCTTACTTCCCTTAGTATCCTCAATGCATCCCATTCAGACCTGGTGACATATCAACTTTAATCAAAGCCCGTCTTTCTAGTGTCAATTTTATCAGTTTTTCAATTTTTAGCCCATCTAATTTTTAAATTGTAATATAAGGGTATCTGGCATAGCAAGAATTAATGTGGGACTGGGTACAGTACCGCCCAACCTGAGACTAGAGAGAGTTGTGGACAGAGACTTGTGTAAAAGCAAGCATAGAGGTAACTCTTAGCTTGGACTACACCCTATGTATACTTATGTGTTATCCATAAGTTGTTAATGTCCAATCTTACAGGCCTCAGAACCTCTTCGTGAGAGGCCCACTGAATATACAATATACAACATGATGGCAGGTCTTGGAAAAACCCACAACCTCAGAAGCTGGAGCAGAAATTCAAAAGCTGGAAAATTAAAGGAGCAGCATTCTGACCTGACTGAAAGCATCTGAAGTGAAGACACAGAGGGAGATCGCCTGAGAGAATCTCCATAGCAGAATTGGACGCAGAGGGCAGAAGAAAAGTTGGGGTGAGCTAAAACATGTAGTTCTTGGCCAAAACTAGTTTTAAAATGTTTTCAGTCTTTTAAAAGTCAGAGCAGCAATTTTTGAAAGCACTATGGCCAGTTTGAGCTCAGTACTCAACTCCCAGTGCTACTAAAGAAACTAATCAAGATAGTCAGGAAGACCAAAACATTCAGGACCGAGAACAGTCCTACAGGCAGTGCAGGCTTTCACCTATAATAGAAGGTGCTGTACTAAAAAACTGTCACAGTTACACAAAGGGGACAGGGTGTGGATCTGGGACTTTGAAAGACAGAGCATCATTGTCCAGAGAGACAATGACCAGCAAGATCATGCCTCATCCATACACCAGAAGGTACGATCAGGAAAAACAGGAGGAGCCTCCTACTCATCCCTCGAGGTGACCCTCCTACGACACACGAGCAAATTAGAAGAAGCCAACTAAGTGCCGGAAAGGCAAACAACAACTCAAATTCCAAATTGACAAAGTTTTCCCAAATCAACAGAGCCTACCACTCCTCTGAATGTGACCAGAACAAGATCTAGCAGAACTGTCAAGCCTCCAGACTGCCCAAATTTATAATGTCAGAGATTTGAGGGCTATTATTATGCCAGTCTTTATTAGGATAATTAAAGTTTCCCATTCTCATTACATGATAGGTCTTGCATTTCTCTGTAAATTCACTGTTGATTTGCTCCTTTATATCTTTCCCACCAATCAGTGGCCTATACAATATATACAGTATTGTAATGGCATGTCTATTGTTTCTTAATTATAATCGAATAGATTCTATCCTTGACCTTTTCAGGACATCTCTGTGACACTAGCGCTCAGTCATTTGAAGGTAATTCGAGCACTGCCTGTAAATGCTTCTGGGTGGTGTCTTCTCCTTGGGTGTACTTTTCCAAGCTCCCTTCACTGCTCTTCTGGCCCTTGAACATAATTTTTTATTCATTCATTCATGGGATGTGAGCATCGCTGGCTAGCCCAGCATTAATTGCTCATCTCTAATTGCCCTTGAGGAGGTGAGCTGCCTTCTTGGACCGCTGCAGTCTATGTGGTGTAGGTACATCCACAGTGCTGTTAGGGAGGGAATTCCAGGGTTTTGACCCAGTGACAGTGAAGAAACAGCAATATAGTTCCAAGTCAGGATGGTGTGCAACTTGGAGGGGAACCTGCAGTTGGTGGTGTTCCCATGCATCTGCGGGCCTTGTCCTTCTAGGTGGTAGAGATCACGGCTTTGAAAGGCGCTGTTGAAGGAGCCTTGGTGATTCACTGCAGTGCATTTTATACATAGTACACTGCTGCCACTGTTGGTGGTGAAGGGAGTATATATTTAAGCTGATGGCTGGGGTGCCAATCATGCAGGCTGCTTTGCCCTGGATGGGCGTCGAGCTTCTTGAGTGTTTTGGAGCTGTACTCATCCAGGCAAGTGGAGAGTATTACATCTTACTCCTGACTTGTGCCTTGTAGATGGTGAACAGGCTTGGGGGAGTCAGGAGGTGAGTTACTCTCTGCAGAATTCCAACCATGTCCCTCATGCTGGATGGTTCGGTTACAGTCCTAACTGATTCTGAAGCCATTCCCAGTGAGTCTCATTTTCTTTCATTCTGGCTGATTCCGTATAAGCGACGACTATATTACAGATCAGTTCTCCTGGCACAGAGCTTTATACAATGGCAACAGTTTCAGGGACTCAAACAAAAGTCAGTGTGCCATGCATAATTTTCCACCCATTCATTTTCATCCATTGCACCTCTTCACATTGATGCTGGAATTATAGTGTAAACGTATCTTTAGTGTGATGGGTTAAAATTATGTTAAGATTTCATTTAGCCCTTTAAATGAAACACAGCATCAGAAGAAATCTGAACTGAAATCTAAAAAGCAACCATTGATTAACTATAATTCCTTCACTATTACATTATATACATTAAAACCACACAGTTGGATGACTCACAGTAGTCTGGAGCAAATCCTGATAATTTGTTGGCAGAGCTAATGTCACAATGGATGTCAAGATGCCATGGTTATAACTGGTGCTGCTGCCACTACCTGACACATGGGATGGAACCCCACATGAATTCCCTGTATTGCCATCTCCTCCAATAGTGACACCATTTCTGCTTAGTGGGGAGCCAATGGCATAGTGGTAATTTCACTAGACTATTAATGGGGGCAGATGTTCAAATCCCACCACAGCAGCTGGTGGAATTTAAAGTCAACTTCTAAAAATCTGGAATTAAAGGCTAGCCTTAGACCATGAAATTATTGTCGTAAGGACCTATCTGGTTCACTAATGCTCTTTGGGGAAGGAAACCTGCTGTGCTTACCTGGTCTAGCCTACATGTTACTCCAGACCCACAGAAATGTGTTTGACTCTTAAATGCCCTCTGAAATGGCCTAGAAAGCACTCAGTTGAGTCAAATTGCTACAAAGTCAAAAAGAAATGAAACCAGACAGACCACCTGGCATCTATCTAGGCACTGAAAAGACACCAGCACACCCAGCCTTGTCAACCCTGCAAAGAACTCCAGACTAACATCTGGGGTCTTATGCCAAAATTGGGAGAGCTGTCCCACAGATTAGTCAAGCAACATCCTGACATTATCTATAACATATGATTCTGTGAGTATGGCTATGTCCCAGGCACCATCATCACTATCCCAGAAGTGGCAGTACAATGGTACATGGTCAGGAGGGAGTTGCCCTTGGAGTCTTCAATATTGAGTCCGGACCCCAGTAAGTCTCATCGCACCAGGTCATACTTCAGCAAGGAAGCCACCTGCTGCACCGCCACCACCCTCTGCCCGCCTTTCCCCGGTTGACGAATCAGTTCTCCACCATGTTGAACACTACCTGGAAGAAACACTGAGAGTGGCAAGGGAACAGAATGTTCTCTGGGTGGGACACTTATATGTCCATCACCATGAGTGCCTCAGTAGCACCACTACGGATCGAACTGGCCTAGTCCTGAAGAACATAAGTGCTAGACTAGGACTGCGGCAGGTGGTGAGGGAACTAACAAGAGGGGAAAAAAACAACTTGACCTCATCCTCACCAGTCTATCTGTTGCAGATGCATCTGTCCATGACAGCATTGGTAGGAATGACCACCCTACAGTCCTGTGGAGACAATGTCCCGTCTTCACATTGAAGATACCCTCCATTGTGTTGTGTGGCACTACCACCATGCTAAATGGGATAGATTTCAAACAGATCTAGCAACTCAAAAACTGGGTATTCATGAGCCACTGTGGGCCATCAGCACCAGTACAATTGTTTTCAACCACAATCTGTAACTTCAAAGTCTGACATATCTTCCACTCTACCGTTACCATCAAGTCAGGGAATCACCCTGGTTCAATAAAAGTGCAGGAGGGCAGGCAAGGAGCAGCACCAGACATACATAAAAATGAGATGTCAACCTGGTGAAGCTATAACACAGGACTACTTGCATGCCAAACAGCAGAAGTAAGCATGCAATAGACAGAGCTAAGCAATCTCACAACCATCAGATCAGATCTAGGCTCTGCAGTCTTACTTCATCCAGTAAATGGGGAATTAAACAACTGGAGGAGGAGGTTCAAAAATATCCCCATCCTCAATGATGGGTGAGCCAAGAACATCAGTGCAAAAAACAGGGCTGAAGCATTTGCAACAATCTTCAACCAGAAGTACCGAGTGGATGATCCATCTTGGACTCCTCCTGAGGTGCCCAGAATCACGGATGCCAGTCTTCAGCCAATTTGATGCACTCCACATGATATCAAGAAACAGCTGAAGGTGCTGGATACTGTAAAGGCAATGGGCCCTGACAACATTCCAGATGTAGTACTAAAGACTTGTACTCTAGAACTAGCTGTGCCCTTAGTCAAGCTGTTCCAGGAGAGCTACAACAATGGCATCTACTGGGCAATGTGGAAACTTGTTCAGGTTATCCAGGTATGTCCTGTCCCCAAAAAGCAGGACAAATCCAGCCTGGCCAATTACCACCCCATCAGCCTACTCTCGATCATCAGCAAAGTGATGGAAGGGGTCATCGACAGTGCTATCAAGCGGCTCTTACTCAGCAATAACCTGCTCGCTGACACTTAGTTTGGGTTCTGCCTGGGTCACTTGGCTCCTGACCTCATTACAGCCTCATTAGAGCTGAACTCCTGAGGTGAAGCCAGAGTGATTGCCCTTGACATCAGGGTAGCATTTGACCGAGTGTGGTAACAATAAGCCTTAGCAAAACTGAAGTCAGTGAGAATCAGGAGGAAAACTCTCCACTGGTTGGGGTCATATCTAGCACAAAGGAAGGTGATTGTGCTTGTTGGAGGTCAATATCTCAGTCCCTGCACATCGCTGCAGGAGTTCCTCAGGGTAGTACTGTGTCCTGTGCTGTCAGTGTTCTAGGCCCAACTACCTTTAGCTGCTTCATCAATGATCCCTCCATCATCAGGTCAGAAGTGGGGATGTTCACTGATGATTGCATAAAGTGAAGTACCATTTGCGACTCCTCAGATACTGAAGCCATCTGTGTCTATATGCAGCAAGACTTGGACAACATTCAGACTTGGTCTGATAAACGGAAGTAACATTCACACCACAAGTGCCAGGCAATGACCTGAGAGAATCTCTGACATGAGAGAATCTAACCATTTTCCCTTGACATTCACTGGCATTACCATTGCATCCCCCATTATCAACATCCTGGAGGTTGACCAGAAACTGAATTGGACCAGCCTCACAAATACTGCAGCTACAAGAGCAGGTCAGAGGCTGGGAATTATGCGACAAGGAATTCACTTCCGGTCTCCCCCAAAGCCTGTCTATCGTCTATAAGGCACAAGTCAGGAGTATGATAAAATACTCTCCACTTGCCTTATTGAGTGCAGCTCCAACAACAGTCAAAAAGCTTGACATCATCCAGGACAGGACACTCCATCCACCAGCTTCAACATTCACTCCACCCACCACTGCCGCATAGTGGCAGCAGTGTGTGCCATCTACAAGATGCACTGCAACAACTCACCAAGGGCCCTACAATAGCAACTTCCAAACCCATGACCTCCAGCACATAGAAGGACAGGACAGCAGATGCATGGAACAGTGCTACCTCCAAGTTCCCCTCCAAGGCAAACATCATCATCCTGACTTGGAACTATATCGCTGTTCCTTAACTGTAGCTGGGTCAAAATCCTGGAACTCCCTTCCTAACAGCACCACAGCTGTACCTACACTACATCGATTGCAGCTGTTCAAGAAGGCGGCTCACAACAACCTTATCAAGGACAGTTTGGGATGGGCAATAAACGCTGGCCTAGCCAGCAATACCCAGATCCTGTGAAAGAATATTTTTTTTTTAAATCCATCTGTGGTTCACTCAACTCAATTAACTTGCTCAGGAATATATGCTCCTCTGGGCTGCAGTCTGGGTTTGTTATATTTTTACAGGTTTATTGTTCAAACAGATTATGCTGTTGCTCAAATGGACATCAGTATCAAGTATCAAAAATACCATGGTCTGGAAATCTTTCTAAATGGTATCTATAATTTGCAGTATTTTATTCTTAGGAGCAAAATATTTTGAAAGGATTTTGAGATAGAGGCTCATCTTGGGGATCCCACTTCTCGCATATAATCCAGCTTGGTATTCAATTCTATCAAAGTCAATGGAACTGAATATCAGACTGATTTGATGCTGCCCATTTTGTGCTACCACCCAAGATGAATTTATATCCTTTTGAATAATCATGGTTTGATATCACAAGGGGATTAAGATACAATACCTACTAGAGCAGGATTATTTTCCTGGTTTTTTTTCTGCATCAAAGGCTGTTTCACTATTAAATGTGATGTAAGGTAAACTAAATTGCACTGGATTTATCTAGTGATCCTCAGGAGATGGACACACCAGACATATCCAAAGCAGTTCTTTATATATTTTATGTCAGCGATATAGCCAGGAGTGAACATCACAGAAACAGCAATTGCCAGATGCATTTGATTGATACAGGGGCTTCTTTGTTATTGAACCAATGCAATTATTTTATTTGAAATATGTCAAATTCAGATAAGGAACACCTGCAACAATGGTGGTGCACTTGGACTGTGTGTAATAGAAGTGTTGATGAAGGTAGTTGAAGTTGTGAGAGATGTGAATTCTCTTCTTTACTAGTGTTTTACTTGCTTCGCTACTACATTGTAACAGTGTGCAGTGGCTGGCTTCATCTGTTGTTCAAATTTTTGAAACACCTTGCTCTTCCAAGGTAATCTGAGGTAGACTGGGCACTTTTCAGAACTGAAAGTGACAGCCTTAGGCCCATTCATGAGTTTGCGCAGTATGCAGGAAGCAATGATCTGACCAGGGTAGCCATTATCCCACAGGATGGCTTTGATGCGCCCTAGTTCAGCATCAAACTTGCATGGTGGGAAAATGGCTCAGGCCCAATTTATGAGATTGCCAGTAATGACAATCTTATAGCACATGTAACTGTAGGAATCCCAACATGTATATTCACCAGTGAAGGTAGGCTTGCAGTAGACAGTAGGAGAGAACCCATTGGCAGATTTTTCAACTTACACTTTGAAGAAAGGGAGCTTGTTTGACTGGCCCATTTCAAAGCTGAATTTGAGCACAGGATGAAGTCCATCAAGGTGTGTAAGGAAGTTCATACATGCAGCTGCGAATTCAAATATAGTGAATATACGCTCTACATATCAGAAATATGCCCAGGCTTGCAAAACTCAAAACATAGGGTGGAATTTTCCATTTTTGAGACTAAGTGCGGTGGCGAGCAAGTTTCCCGTTGGGTGTTGTGGCAGGAATTTGCACCTGATTACATGCTCAGAAGCTCATTAGTTATGCATTGGAGAGTTTCTCTCCGAATCGTGTGGTGGGTCAGGAACTGATTCACCCATCCTGCCATCACCTAATGGGTTGAAGTTTCTGACGTCATATTTAAACACCACCCTCACTCTCTCCAGCCCAGTTTTAAGAAGAAGACGTCTCAAAATGGCTGCAGCAAAGAAGAGCGCTGCTCCAAAGTTTAATAATGACTCCCTAGAGGCACCAATAAATGATATGTGGCAGCACAGGGCTGTCCTCTACCCCAGGGATGGCTCAAGAAAGCCCAGCAACCTCACCTTGCTGGCCTGGGAGGCTATAGCAAGGGCAGTCAGTTCATTGGTCAGCAACCCTAGAAACACAGTCTAGTGTAGGAAGAGGATGAATGATCTCATCCGTTCCACAGGGTAAGTCACCCTTCTCCTCACTCCAATCTTACATTCTCATAATGGCACCATGCACTCAAAGAGTTACATTGCTCAGGGACCTCACACAGTATTAGCAGGGGACTCATTACTATTGATTGTCTCACAGCACTTTAACGTCACCAGCATCTCATCCATCATGCTGCACAAACTCCATCCTCAGCCCTTACAGGGGAGGGCTCTGCACAGCACACACAGTAGGCATGCATACTCCCCAACTGCTCCTCCATCTCTTCTCATCACATTCCATCTACTTGTCTTCATCCAGGCCAAGCTTGTGCAACACAAGAGGAAGAGAACCCAGTCAGGATGAGGGAGGGCTGATATCATGGAGCTCATGAAATTTGAGGAGGATGCCGCCGAGTTGACAGGGGAGGACAGGGACCACTTCTATGGGGAAGGTGAGATTGGCTTTTCCCAGCAAGCTAGTACAGATGAACCACCCATGAGTTGATTGCATCCTGACATTCTCAGTGAGTGAATTAAAATATTGTATTCAATCTGTTCCTGAACTAAATCTATCTGATCTCTGGGCATTGGTGGGATCCATCAGTGGCTAGGTGAGAAGGGGTGGCAGGGCATCTTGACCTCCCTCCAGGTGCTCCTTCTCCTCAGGGAGTCAGGCAGAGGCCCTCGGGCAGCCACAGGGAGGAGGACTAGCAGATGGACACCCCAAAGCCATCCATCTGTGTGACTCCCAAGAGAGCCAACCGATCCCAATCCCCCCTGTCACCCCATCACCTCCAGCTCTAAAAACAAGGGAGGATACACCTGCTCTCCAACAAGACACCCAAAGCAGGCCGGAGTCCTTCAGTTTCCGACCCTCTAGAGGACAGTGACAAAAGTCTTCAAAGACAGCATGGCGTATCAGTCAACAGGCTGCCTGCCCCTACATCTGCTGTGGATGTCAGGGATGCACCTAAATGTAGCGGTAGGGTTAGAAAAATTAAGAAGCTTTGAAACCATTTCTGGGTCACGTGTGTTCAATCACTGTAAATATGCATACATTTAAATACATTTGCTGTTTATGAGAATGGTGTAGCCATTTGAAATTGTTGTGCATTTGCACCTATGTGCCCTCTTATTGCGAAGGTGATGCATGCTTCTACTCAGTGCTCACCTCCTTTTGTGAGCCTCACATTCATGTGACGTGTAGCTGACTCGTGATACTTATTCCACCCCTGTGTTATGTCATGGAGATGCTTGAAATTCTTTACTGAAGCATCTGCACAATGACCTAGCAAACATACTCCTTACAAGACAACATGGAGTCAGGCATCCTCATTAGCCTTGGACGGGTAGCTATAATTGTCTCTACAAATGAGAAGGCTGCCTTCATTGGTAATGCCAAAGCACAAGGTCTGCAACCATGATGCCCTCTCCAACCGTGCACGCATCTCAGCGTCCGCAAAAAGCTCCTCATAAAGGTAGTGACCACTGCGTCAAGTCTTTTGATTCAGCATCTGCATTGTTGTAGCAACAAGCACTTCCCAGAGCACACTAATAGGGGGTTCACCACCGATCTTTCTAACGAATAAGGCCGAGTGAATCATGAGGTTTTAAGATGCAAGGCTGAATGCTGAGATTGCTCTCGTTGTCACTGATTGGCCTTTCAGTTTACTAGCATGGCAGCAAGGGACATGAGGAATGTGGATGTGTCCCGTTGCCAGTACCTTAATCATCCAGGAATGGCTATCAGTGTGTCACAGGCACATCTTCCTTGCCATGCTTCCTTGCGGCAACTGCATGTGGAAGCAGACCCTCATCTCCCAATTCAGGTTCCTGCCCATCTGCTCTTCATCATCCAAGAAGCTGTCAGCCTCCTCCATGTCTCCCATTGGCAAGGGATTCCTCCCTTTGAAGAGCCAGGTTGTGAAGGGCACTATACACCACAATGATGTGTGGCACCCTCTGTGGAGAGTACTGCAGAGCCCCACCTGAGTGGTGAGATGCATTGGAAGCGCATCTTCAGGATACCAATTGTTTTCTCGATGATAGATTATGTTCCTTTATGCATCTCATTGTATTTCTGCTCCGAGTGACTCAGAGGACAATGCACTAGTATTATGAGCCATCGTTTGAATGGGTACCCCTTAATGGCAAGCAGCCATCCTGAGGCCCTTCGGACACGTGAGGCATCTGGGAGTAACTGTATGAGTCATAGCAGCTCCCAAGGTACTGGACACAAAAATGATGATGTGCTTCTGATGATCGCACACCAGCTGAACGTTGATGGGGTGGAACTCTTTCCTGTTAATGAACATCAGGGTCTGTTGCCATACAGCACACAATGCCACATTTGTGCTATTGAAAGCCTGAGATATCTGCAAACCCCTGAAATCTAGCAGCCTGATTAGCTTCATCTAG
This sequence comes from Carcharodon carcharias, assembly GCF_017639515.1. Classification (NCBI taxonomy): domain Eukaryota; kingdom Metazoa; phylum Chordata; class Chondrichthyes; order Lamniformes; family Lamnidae; genus Carcharodon; species Carcharodon carcharias. The sequence continues at coordinate 138,934,730 of NC_054468.1, read as the reverse complement.
AGTGAAGTTCACACAATGATGAGCCTTATGGTGGAGGGCATCTGTCACCTCCTTGATACATTTATGTGCTGAGGACTGTGAGATGTCACAGAGGTCCCCTGTGGAACCCTGGAGTGACCCGCAGGCAAAAAAAATGAGCACAGCGGTGACCTTCAGGGGCACTGATAGGGGTGCCCTCTCACTGGGCAGATATAGTAGACTTCCCATTCACACACAGAAAGACAATGTCATGCCCCAGAACTGGTTCTGCGCTAATAGCTTTTCACTGATACAGCCTTGCAGATTAGACGCACACTCACATATCTAGTTGCCCATGGTGCCAACCCTGATACTTTACATCTCAACGCCACAGAACTTCTGAGAGCTTTGGACACATTGTGAAATATGCGACCTTGCAAGAGGAACTCCTGCAATCTATTATTGCAACTTTCTCTGCAGCAACGAGTGAATGCCCTTTGGCCCCTGATCCATGCCAATTGGATCAAGAACATTACAGGCTTTCACTGATGATCTGGCACATACATATGCAGCAGCTGTGCTTCCTATAGGCTTGCCCTCATTTACATTCTCACATGCCCGTCTTTTGAAGATCAAATGGAGCAACCACAATGTGAAGCCAGTTACGCCTGCAGTCTCTCTTTAAAAAAAAGGCAATGGTTCTCATGGAACTTCTCAAGGGAGTCTTCCACTTTTCTGTCAGCTCTAACTCCACTTCAATGTATTGAGCACAAGCAGTTTGAGGGTGCCCCCTGAAATTCTGAGTGCAGCCCCAGGCTCCTCCCACAATGACTCTGACCACTCTTGTCCAGATTCTTTTCCACTGTGCCATTACTTTGTGTTGGCAAGATGGTGTTATTAAGATTTTACTATGAGCCCAGCTTCGACCCTCCTTCTGTGAGTGTCACTGTCCCTCCAATCTTCCTGGAACCCCATGTTGTGCAGGTAGAGATTGCTCCCATTATTCTCCAGGCTCCCTCAGTAATCCTGGATCCCAGAGTAATTGTGGTCACTATTCCAATCCTCCCACCTGAACCCATAACTGTTGATGTCCCAATGCCTATTGTGGACCTCGCAGACCTCAACCCTCCTCAGCTTGAGGCTGTGTGCATGGTCATGTACTGAGAAGACCACCACCCCCCCCACGACAGGAAAATTTTGAATACCCCCCTCTATATTATGTTTTCCCCCTTTACAGGCTGCAGATGCCTCCCCTGACCCTGACCATCCCATCTGTAGCTCAGTACCAAGCCAGACAACCCCATGCCAGCGACATTAAGACCATGACCACGCCCTGCACGCCAAAGTGTGGCTTATCCCAATTGAGCACACAGTCCTTGCCCATTCCTGATGCGGGAATACAATGTGCGTGCCATGCATAGCCCTGTAGCATGGCCCGCAAAGCCCCAGGACTGCCTTTATTCTAGCACCCTGACTATGAGGTCCACTCAACCCCAGGACTGCCTTTACTCTCACACCCTGACAATGAGGTCCACTCAACCCCAGGACTGCCTTTACTCTTGCACCCTGACTATTTGGCCGCAGACAAGGGACCATGACTGCCTTTCAATGAACTCTCCCGTTCCTTCTTTACTGCTGACAACATAATATCCCTTCTCCCTCCCTTCCTGGGGTCTCTGTGAAACCCGTCTCTCATGTGCAGGCCTTTCCCCTCCCCCACCTCCATGACTCTCTGTGCAAGCCTTACTCTCTTGTGCCACACTAATACATCCAACCACACCCCTCCCCAACCACCCCGTATTCTGGAGTCTGCCTGCATCCCCTCCAATTCATTCTGTTCTGTTATCATTCAACCCCCTACTGTGTCGGTGTTCCAGCTTCCCCACCCTCAGTCTCCCCTCTGCCTGCCGTCATCTTCCTTCCCCCCTCCAACCCAAATGTTGCCCATTGCACCCCTTGTCTCCATCTTCCTTCCCCCTCACCAACTCCACCATTGCCCATTGCCACCCCCCATATCTCTGCCTTCCATCCAAGCCTCCGCTCCAACCCCACCATTGCCCACTGCCCCCCATGTGTCCATCTTCCTTTCCCCCTCACCCTGGTCACAATGTTGATCTCATCTTGAATGCGGCCCTGCCTAGCCCTACAGAAGACACCCTCCCGGAGAACAAAGGAAGCCAGTGAGCAGAGCAACCCTACACCCCCACCAGTGTGGCATCTCACTAGCATTGTTGAGAAGCCGGAGCGATGCTGTTGCAGATAGGCTTTGCATGTTGCACTTACCCCGAGCAAAGTGAGGGTTGAAATTGCATTTTAAACCGGTCTCAGTTCCTACTGACATGGCACTAGATTGTGTGGGGCTATGTGATTCCAGCGAATGGCGTTTTTAATGAGCATTCATGACATGGGAACGCATGCAAATGGCATTCCCAGCATGGATCAGTGGGAAACCCATCCTGCCATCAGCCCACCATGAAGGTGGTGAGGGGAAAATTCCAAACTGTTTTCCCAACAACAAGTTTCCGATTTTTGGCCTCCAAATTTCCAGTCCCACTCATCATGAAACCCACCGTAGGCTGGAGGGGAAAATTCTGCCTGTAGTGCCCAAAATTAGGCGTAATTCTGCAGTTGGATAACACCTGCTAAACAATCTTGATTGTGCTAAGAATTACACTGGAAACCCAATTTAAGATTGTTAGGCAGGCTCACAGTATAGTCACTTACGCATGCTAGAAGCCACATTTTTCACTCACAGGGCTCTGTCCTTTGCAGACAGAAGGAACATGTGCACACTTTACACCTTTTTTCACCTAAACTAAAGATTAGGGAACAGTCATTCCCTGGCTCATTCCCCGGGGCAATGCCTTAACCAGAGTTGACCTGCATGGTTTGAATTTGGACAAAGCTGGGCTGCTAACTGCTCCATGCTGCCTTTTCCATGGCAACATCTCCACCAATCAGATTCCACTTGCCATCCAATCTTCACTTTTTTCTCATGCAGTATAAATTGTTGTTCCCCCATTACAGTTTAGTAATTTCTTGCGATTTATCCTGATCAGCGCAAGATGAAAAGTTTAGATAGCTTGTCTCTTTTTCAGCAATATTCAAGCTCTGTACTACTAAAAGACTAATTGCAACATTCCCCCAACATGTAGACGTAGCAATATAGAAGAGCTCCTCTATATGTAATTTTGTCCATGGTACAGTAACCAGAGTAGTAATGTGCAATCCACATAGGAATGCAAAATAGTTTCCTTCAGTGCTCAACAAGCCCATCATGTCCCACAACCCCTTTCTCAATGCAAACTTTTATTTTTTTTAAGAAAGTAACAAATTGTTCTGCTCCCACAATTTCATGTCATTTTCTCTCTCAACCTTTTAGATGTCCAAGTGTCAAACAGAAAACTATTCAAAGATGGTTCTCTCCCTTTCTTTCGCTCAGTTTTCTCCCTTCTCTCAAAGGCAATGATTAAGTAAGGTAACAAACAGCACCTGGATCTGTTCCCCAGCAGGGCAGCCTTTCAAAAAGCACCAGAAAGTCTTGATTGCAATACACAGCCAATCAAAACTGAGGTTACAATCATCCCACATGACCAATTCAGTGGTTAATGAGTGACCAAGTTTTAATTATGCATAGATCATTTATAGATCAAAATCCATTCACTTATGATAAAAACAAAAGAGGTTCCATAATAATAATAGCAAATCAAAGATAACAAAAAAGAAAAATCAAACTTTAGAAAATTCTGTGAAAAGAGATAAAGAAGATTTCAGACACATTTGTTTCACATATTTAATTTGCCAATTATCTCCAGAAAGCAGGACCATTTATTTGCCTTCAGGGGCCACACTTGGGTCATATGCTCCTGACATTATGGCAGTGGCATTATAGTGCATTCACATCCTCTTGTCCCAATAATTGAAAAAAATATGTAAAATAAGAATGTGAAAAAAGAGAATACAAAAGAAAAGGAAATGCAGCGATGGACAACTAACTCACCCAGACAGCAAACATTTGCTCAATTAGTGCAGACTTGTCTCTTGCCCTCACTTACACTTTAGCTGCATAATTAAGAAGGTCAGAATTAATGAAGCTGCATTGAATAAAGTTCAAGAAATCCCTAGTTACTGTTTATTCTATGACACCTGAGATCTGAATGTCAGATGGGCATTATTAGAGCTATGAACCACAACGTTGGCAGCCTCCCAGAAACTAAAGAAAAATCCAAGAGGGACCTACCTGCAGTGTCAAGTCATTCCTCAGCTCCTTTCCAGCAAAGATCACGCACAACTGATCAATTGGAACTCCTTGTCTCTTAGCAACTGCCTCCTTAAGCTGGAAGATGCTGGCATTTGCATCAACCTCCACTGGGAATCCAGGGCTTGAACTGAACCTAACAAAAACTGACCCAAAACACCAAATTAACATAAAATGGATCAATACTAATGGACAACACATTGTTTATAATTCCACCAGTACTGTTAGACAATTTAACTAAAATTAACTAAAGAATTTAATTATTATTTGTCAGGTGACATCATAACAGGACTGATGCCCCTTTCATGGAAAAGCTGGTAATCTCAACAAACATTTCTCATAACGTGTGCACATACCTTCTCTGAGATTAATCTAGTATTTGCACTCAGTAATCATTTCTATTGAAGACCTGATCAACACGTTCCCTAAACAATGATAATTTAAGACTGTTGCTGGTTCTGCAATATTACCAATGAGATAAAAATGTAATTTGAATAAATCTAACTAGCTCAACAAGTTAAATTTTCAATGTCACAGACATACAGCATAGAATAATAGAGAAGAACTTAAATCACTGAAGAAATTAAATAAAGTATACCTGCAAAGGACCCTGCTTAGTATTTTTTAATGTAGTGCTTGAAAAACCAAAAAGCAATTATGCACTTGCAGAAAGTACATACTTTTCCTAATATTTACAGAATTTTTCATGAAGATTTAATACCTGTCAAGTAAATATAACAATTTATCATAAAAATTATCAGCCTCATCGCAATAAGTACCCTGATAACCAACAATGCGCTAACCAAATATAGATATGAAACTCTATGAACATAAAACTTTAAAAAGCTCCTAAACAGAACTTTTAGGAACTAGATGTTATGCAGTATCCTATGTTCCTTTTCAAAAAGCATATTTGCAATAGCCTACTTCATTTTGATTTACTAATGCATGTTTATATGCTCAGGCATAAGGGTTTGAAACTCATACAACTCAAAAATTGTGAGCACCACTTTTCCACGTGCTACTTTAAACTCTTAGTGATTTGCTAAAGTAGGAATTTTAACAAAGTTTCAGATGGTCTCTGTGTCTGGGTGTCTGATTCTGTCTTTTGTTTAATATGTCCTGTGTGGGTTGATTTGAAATTTCCAGAGTTTGTCAGTTTGAGTTTCCTTAAAAGCTATTCCTGTCACATTTATGGCAGTCCTGTGACAGCCAGTGATAGCTCTTTCACAATTACAGACAAGAACGTGGGGAATTGACTGGCAAACAAGAGCAGATCAGAAATAGCATGAAACTGCTCTTCAAGAAAGCGAAAAGCGGCAGACTACAGTGGTCTTGGAATACCTGCACAGTACCAGGGAATGACAGCTGATAGCAGCGGCAGTATTTTGCAACTATCTTGCTATGAGAGATCCAGGGTGAAGGCTCAGTACATCCTAAAACAGGAGGGAGAAAATACAGATGGAAAGTTGCTAAGGGCTTCTCTCATGTAAAATAAAAGAAACAAAAAATGATATTAGAAATTAAAAAATGTTTGTATGAAGACGCTGAAAATTAAATAAACCACAGTGTAAGTTAAGTCAGAAGTAAAGGAATTAAGAAGAAGAAGAGGAAATGGAATGGTTGTGCACTACACAGAGGACCTATGTGTAGCCTCAGCCCTCCAAATCGCGAAGATTCTGATCTCAGCAGCTTATAGCTATGGGCAGCACTAAGCAGAAGCTTAATACTTTCTCAGAAAAGGAGAAATAATCAGAGGCAGAACCAGCTACAGATTCCTCTTATGCATTCACCAGTAACATATTTTGAAGATCCTTGACAGTCTTCAAAACATATTACCTACCTCCCACTTTCAGCTGAGAACATCAATGAGTTTACATGTTCTGCTAGGTGGGACTACCCAACATAAAGGGTAGAGAGATAACTTGGAAAAGTAGTATATTTTAAAAATGTATTAAAACTAGTTGTAAGGGAGAGGAAGGTAGTAGGTGGCTAGGGATGGAGTTTGTGGATGGAGGCGGTTGTGGCCTGAAAACGATGTTTTCAGTTTTCCCAATATTTAGTTGGAGGAAATTTCTGCTAATCCAGTGTTAGATGTTGGACAATCGGTCCGACAATTTAAAGGCAATGGAGGGGTTGAGAGAGTTAGTGGTGAGGTAAATCTGAGTGCCATCAGCATATATGTGGAAATTGACACTGTGTTTTTGAATGATGTTGCTGAGTGGTAGCATGTAAATGAGAAATAGGATTCTATGGCTTTAATTAGATAGATAAGAAGGAAACCAGACAAGTGCAATTCCATCCAGCTGGATGATGGTAGAAAGGCATTGGAAGAGGTGGTTAGCCATGTCAAAGACTGAATACAGTTGAAGAGCACGAAGAGGGATAGTTTACATGATAGCCAAATGGGATGCTATCTGTGAATTTAATGAGGGCTGTTTCAGTACTGTGGTAGTGACAGAAATTTGCTTGGAGGGATTCAAACATTGGGCAGAATTGTCTGAGATTTGCACAAAGCGCAGTAGCGGGCAGGAAAAAAGTCATTTTACCTGCCGGCCAAAATGGCGGTTTTTGTACCGTATTGTCCCATTCCTGCCTCATTAGTTATGCAGCCACAGGAACAATGCTGTCTTGCTGGCGGGCAAACTTCACTTTACCCACCACGTCGTTACCATGCCACTTCCTCACGTAGGGCACCATATTTAAATTGCAGCCGCATGCATACTTTTCAGTGCTTGAAGCCCAGGACTGCTCCAGTGAAGACACGGTCCCAAAAGCCAAGAAGAGTGCAGCCCCCTGATTCAATGATGCATCACTGGGATGCTTTCTGGATGCCATGGAGGTCCATTGTGATGTCCACTACTTCCGCTCTGACTGCAGGAGGCCCAACAGTCTCACCATACCAGCTTGGGAGGCAGCAGCAGAAGTGGTCAGTGCCAATGCTGCACACAAGAGGTCAACCATCCCTTGCAGAAAAGGGATGAATGATCTCATCCATGCCACCAGGGTAAGGCAACCATCTTATCACTCTAAATTCACAAGTTCAGTGACATCTCACTCACTACCAGCTGAAGAGGCGTCACTACTCACTCTCTCACACACACCCTCACGTCTCCATCTGGCCTCATCTCTGCTGGAGACTGCCTCCTCAGCCCTCATCATCTTGAGTCTACTTACACAGATCAAAATGTGCCTCCATACACCCCCTTCCCCAGTGTGGCCCTCACCCTGCAGCCTCTTCCCTTGCCTGAGGTCACTTCTCCCCCTTCCCCAAGCATTCCCTAGCCCTGCAACCGTTGAAAAGCCATCCCCACTTTATGGCTGGTCTGGTAGGTACAGACCTGCCAGTGAGCACCCCTAAAAGTGAAGTGGTGCTGCCTGTGAAGCCTGGCACCGATGACTGTGAGCGCTGCCCAAAGCAAGTTAGGCAAACAAACCTCAAAGTCCCAAGCGAAGTGCAGCTCATTAGACGCATGTCGCTTAAATACAGTTGTGAAATGTGCCTGGATGACACAGCGTGGGGGGTGGGGGATGATTCTAGTGAGCATGACTTATAATTAGATGCAAATGTATTAAAATGACCTTCCCAATATGTGATGGCGGATAATGCGGCCCGTCATTGACAGGTGGAGCGGATGATTGCAAACTGGTTTCATGGTAGCGTGAAAATGATTTTTGGCCTTCTCACCATATTGTCACCGTCCTTCCCTCCAGGCCCCCCATGATGTCCAACACCAACGGGGCCAAGAAATTCTAGCCATAGAGTTCAAGGGAAGATGGCAAGGATTTGGAAGGCAACAAAAAGTTCAAGGACTTTGGAAAGTAAATGGAGACTGGATAAGGAACCTTAGTTTGCAAGAATGGAAGTGTTCGAGAGTTTTTTTTTGAGGAGAGGGTTAATACTGCACATCTGAAGGAGAGTAGGACAGTACGTGTAGAGAGAAAACCATTAACAATATCAGCTAAAATGGGAGCCAGCAAGGAATATTTGTTGGTCAACAGTTTAGTGGAAATGAGGTCAAGTGAGCAGAAGGTAGGTTTCATAGACAAGCTGTGCTTGGAGAGGGCATGCATTAGATAGGAAAACTAGAGAAAGATGCACATTCAGGGCTAGGGCAGGGGGAACTCAAAGGAGGTTTAACTGGAGGGCTAGGGAAACAGGGGTCATGGCGGGGGGGGAAGTGGTAGAGGCAGCCGATCAGATTATCAATCTTAGTAACAAAGAAGTCTATGGGGAGAATTTTCTCCCCGTCGGGGGGTCCTGAGCAGGAGCGGGCAGGAGCCCGCGATCAGCTGTGCATCGCCCTTTTATGTGGGCAGGCCAATTAAGGCCCGCCCAGTATGATACATACCCAGAAGCACTGTGCGCTCCCTATGCGGGAGCAATAGGCTGAGTTGGGGCCTGCACTCTTCCGCACATGCGCACGAAAGAGTGCAGAAATCTCCCTGAGGCATAGGGCTGCCTCAGGGGGATTACTTTGATTGTCAAAAATTTTAAGAAAGAAATAAAAAATTTAAGACATGTCCCCTCATGTGACATAGTCACATGAGCTGGGACATGTCAATCAACTTTAATAAAAAGTTTTATTCAATTTATAAACACTTCATGAAACCTCATCCTACCTGTGGATGTGGTTTCATGATAAATGGGAAGGCCGTCTGGGCTCTTCGCTTGCCCACCAACCTTAAGCAGCTCCATTAAGTATTTAAATTGATATTTAAATGGCCTTAATAGGCCTTTGACAGCTCAGCGGGCACGCAGCCGACTCTGGTGCGCGCCCGCTGAACTGAAGATCTGAATGACGCGCGGTGACATTGGGAAGCATGCCGGATGTCACTGCGCGTCATTTGATGGGCCGGCGAACAGGGTCCGCCCCCGCACGCCGACCCGAAGATTCTGGCCAATGAATTCTTCACATTCATTGTTGGAGATGAGGGTGGATGAGACAAGACTGTTAAGAAAGCAGTTTATTATAGGGAAAAGATGCTGCAAGTTATCTTTGCTTTCCAGGGTGATCCTAGAATAATGAGCAGCTTTGGCAGATGAGAACAAGACCCAGTATTTATTGCCCATCCCTAGTTGCCCTGGAGAAGGTAGTGTTGAGCTGCCTCCTTGAACTGCTGCAGACTATGTGGTGTAGGTACACCCGCAGTGCTGTTAGGAAGGGAGTTCCAAGATTTTGGCCCAGCAACAGTGAAGGGACAGTGATATATTTCCAAGTAAGGATGGTGAGTGGCTTGGAGGGGAGCTTCCTGGTGATGGTGTTCTCATCTATCTGCTGCCCTTGGCTCTCTAGATGGTAGTGGTCGTGGGTTTGGAAGGTGCTGTCTAAGGAGCCTTGGTGAATTCCTGCGGTGCATCTTGTAGATGGTACACACTGTTGCTACTGTGCATCCGTTGTGGAGGGAGTGAATGTTTACAGATGTGGTGCCAATCAAGCGGGCCACTGTGACTGATGTGCTGAGAGCAGTGAGGTTACATAAGATGGCAAGGTCAAGGGGGTGTTCGTCAATATGAGTTGGGGAGTTTTATAGAAGGAGAGTTTAAGGGAGAATAGGGGGACAAAGAGAGAGAATATGATGAATTGAGATGTAAGTTGAAATCACCAAGGATAACAAGTCACTCTACAGAGTCTGAGGGACAAAAGCAAGGAAGGTACCTTGGTGAGGAAATTTTTATGTATTTGGACGGGTAGATGCCAGTTGTAGCTGTACTGGAACAGTTTGGCTAGGGGCGTGGAAAGTCCTGGAGCACAAGTCAGGAGAAACATCTGAGGACACTGGATACTACAAAGACTATTGCCAGAATATTTTCAAGGCCAATAGCATTTGTGGTATCTAGTGTCCTCAGGCGTTTCTCAATCTCACATGGAGTGAAGTGAATTGGCTGAAGACTGGCATCTGTGATGCTGAGGACCTCCGGATGAGGCCAAGATGGATATTCCACTTGGCACTTCTGGCTGAAGATTGTTACAAATGTTTCACCCTTATCTTTTGCATTGATGTGCTGGGCTCCTCCGTCATTGAGGATGGGGATATTTGTGGAGCCTCCTCCTCCACTGAGTTGTTTAATTGTCCACCACCATTTGTGACTTGATGTGGCAGGACTGCAGAGCTTAGATCTGATCTGTTGGTTGTGGAATCGCTTGGCTCTGTCAATCAATTGCTGCTTATGCTGTTTGGCATGCAAGTAGTCCTGTGTTATAGCTTCACCAAGTTGACACCTCATTTTTAGATATGCCTGGTCCTGCTCCTGACATGCCCTCCTGCACTCATTATTGAACCAGGAATGATTCCCTGGCTTGATGGTAATGGTAGAGTGTGGGACATGCCAGGCCATGAGATTACAGATTGTAGTTGAGTACAATTCTGCTGTGCTGATGGCCTCATGGATGTCCAGTTTTGAGTTGCTAGATCTGTTCAAAATTTATCCCATTTAGCACAGTGGTGGTGCCACACAACATGATGAAGGGCATCCTCAATGTGAAAACTGGACTTTATCTCCATAAGAACTGTGCAGTGTTCACTACTACCGCTACCATCATGGACAAATGCATCTGCAGAAGGCAGTTTGGCAAGGATGAGGTAAAGTTTGTTTTTCCTTCTTGTTGGTTCCCTAATCACCTGCCACAGACCCAGTCCAGCAGCTATGTCCTTTAGGAATCGGCCAGCTCAGTCTGTGGTGGTGCTACAGAGACACTCTTGATGATGGACAGTGAAGTCCCCCAGAGTACTTTGTGTTTTTTCCACCCTCAGTGCTTCCTCCTAGTGGTGTTCAACATGGAGAAGAACTGATTCATCAGCTGAGGGGAATGGTATGTGGTTTTCAGTAGGAGATTTCCTTGCCCATGTTTAACCCAATGCCATGAAACTTCATGGGGGCCGGAGCCGATGTTAAGAACTCCCAGGGCAACTCCCTCCTGACTGTATACCATTGTGCCACCACCTCTGCTAGGTTTTTCCTGCTGGTGAGACAGGACATATCCAGTGATGGTGATGGTAGTGTCTGGGACATGATCTGTAAGGTACAACTCTGTGAGTATGACCACGTCAGGTTGTTGCTTGACTTGTCTGTGAGACAGCTCTCCCAATTTTGGCACAAGCCCCTAGATTTTAGTAAGGATGTTAGTGGTGGGAAATATAGCCAGACAGAGAGACTTCATTTTGGAGGAAGGTGGTATTATTCCCCAGCCAGTGACCAGCCATTGTCAGTTGCCAACTGAATCACGGCAGACACTGCATAGAAGGTGGCTCGTCTTGAGTTCAATGTCACTGGTCCAAATGCTTTAAAGAAAACAACATATTTTTTCATATAGCTTTCTGGTATGTTCATTTCTAGGTTTTTTTTTTCTAGTTTCCTTATGTTTTTATGTTCACACCATTTAAAACAGCATTTTTCCTGATTAATTCTTTAAATTGAAACTAGACAATAGACACAGTGGTTTACAGTTAGGAGGTAATTGCCTGCAGTTCCTCAACATTGACTCCGGCCCCCATGAAGTCTCATGGCATCAGGTCAAACAAGGACAAGGAAACCTCCTGCTGATTATCACATACCACACCCCACTCAGCTGATGATTCAGTATTCCTCCATGTTGAACATTACTTGGAGAAAGCACTGAGGGTGGCAAGGGCACAGAATGTACTCTGGGTGGAGGGCTTCAATGGTCACCAAAGAATTACAGTCCAAGCAAAATGCTTAACAGGGAGATGGGAACCTGAGATTAGATTCAGAAGGGAGAGCAGCAATGCTTGAAACGGAAGGCAGGAAATTAGTAAGCAAATATGGAAAGCAGAGAAAACAAAGGCCAGAAAATAGATAACAAAGGAGCTGTTCAGTGACTAATGGTAAATAAACTTCAATTCCAATGAGCTGAGGGCACAGATAAATACTTGGAAGTGTCATATCATAGCCATTACTGAAATGTGGTTAAAAAAAAGAGCAGGAATGGGCAGAAATCGACATTCCTAGTTAGAGGGACATAATAAAGGAGAGGGGGGTCGTAATATGGGTTAAAGAAACAACACCAGCTGTAAGGAAGGATAATATGCTAGAAGGATCATCAAATGAGGCCATATAGGTTGAGCTGAGGGACAAGGAGCAATAACAATGTTGGGAGCATGCTATAGATCCCCAAATAGATAGAGGGAAATAGAAGAGCAACTATGTAGAAAAATTGCTTAAAAGTGCAGAATCAATGGAACAGTAATGGTAGGGGATTTCAACTACCCTAATAATAAATGGAATAAAATCAGTGTAAAAAGTATAGAAATTTAGGAATATAGGAACAGGAGCAGGCTCTTTGGCCCTCAAAGCTGTTCTGCCATTGAATGAGATCATAAGCTGATCTATGGCCGAACTCGATATACCCACCTTTGACCCATATCCCTTAATGATTTTGGAAAACAAAAATGTATCAATCTCAGATTTAAAATATACATTTGATCCATAGAGATGTTTTTCTTACAGAAGTTATTCTTAGGGCAGAATTTTCCGGTCGGAGTGCAGGGGACGGGTCCGACGCGCCGATGCATAAAATGATGCGCGATGACCTCGGGCATGCGTCCTGATGTCATTGCACACCATTGCAATATTTCATTTGGTGGGCGCACGCTGGAGTCAGCTGTTTGCCCGCCGATATGTAAATGGTCTATTAAGGCCATTAAGAAATTAATTGAGCCACTTGTGAATGCTGTCCGTCCAACCTTAAGGCTGGTGGGCAGGTGAAAAGTCCAAACGGCCTTCGTGTTTTTCAGGAAACCTCATCCATGAGCAGAATGAGGTTTCTTGAAGCTTTTATTAAATAAGTAAATACATTTCTACAAATATAAAAACATGTCCCCAATCATGTGACACAGTCACATGAGGGCACATGTTTAAATAAATTTTTAAATCATTTCTTTCATTATTTTAATATTCATTCAATCTCCCTAAGGCAGCTCTGTGCCTCAGGAAGATTGCTGCACTCTTTCGCATGGCCCCGACTCTCCCTCCTCACCCCGCCCGCACAGGTAGCGCTGAGTGCTACCGGCTGCATATTACACTGGGTGAGCCTTAATTGGCATAGCCTTTTTGAATATTTTCTGTTGCTGTTCATGACATTCTAATAATCTATGTACCTGGACCTCCAAGTATCTTTGGACCGCTACTGTTCCCAGCTTTTCCCCATTTAAAAATATCCTGTTCTATCCTTTTTTAGATCCCAAGTGGATCATCTCATATTTTCTACAATGAAAGACATCTGGTAGTTTTGCCCATTTACTTAATCCCTCAATATCTTTGTAATTTTATGCTTCCATCTATTGCTTACAATGGCACCTACCCTTGTGTCATCAGCAAATTTGGGTATGTGGCTTTCCAACCTATCATCTAAATCAATAATAAATACATTGAAAAATTGAGGCCCCAACATCACTTGCTACGTCTTGTCAGTTAGCGTTCTTGCATATTATCCCAACACCTGGGCCAAGAGTTTTTTTTGGGAAGGGGCAAGTCCCGACGTCAGTACCATATGAGTCCCAAGCCCATACAGTTGGGCAACAGGACTTTAATGGCAATCTTACTGGAGGCAGCCTCTTAATTGCTGCAGTCCAATCAAGGATTGCATGTAGGCACTTTAAGCTGTTGGCCCAATTTGAGGACTAGCAGCTCAGGAGCCTCAGCAGCGTCACTGAGAGAGGTGGCTGTTGCTGAGACAGCAAGGATAAAAAAGTATGCCACCATCTTGAGGAGGTGCCTCTGCAAGGGAGGAAGGTACTTCATTTTTCTGCCAGGGCCAAGCAGGCGTTGGGGTTGCATGGGTGACCATTGTCATTACCAGCCCCCACCTTGGGCTTTGGAGCCTCTTGTTCCGATGATCCACCCCAACAAGGGGGCCACAGGAAAGACCTCTCCATGCAGCTAGTGGGGGGAAAAGTGCTGGCAACCTAGGAAGCTTAGTCCTTTAATTGGCTATGTTGGACATCTAACTCCAGTCAGCAGGTGGCCAAGCCGCTGGGAAACTTTTCCAGAACTTTACCAGCCCCCGCCTTCTAGTCTGCCACCTAAGGATCAGTAAAATGTTTCCCCCTGTCTCATGCTGCTCAGCCAATTTCCTCATTGGGTCAATAAGTTGATTTTAATTCCAAGGGCTTCAGTTTTCACTAACAAATTTAATTATGAGGGACTTTATCAAATGCCTTCTGGAAGTCCATATAAATAACATCCATTGACTTTCCTCTGAAAATGACTTTAATTATATCTTGAAAAAAATTCAGTCAGGTATGACCTACACTTTACAAATCCATGCTGGTTCTCTCTGATCATTTGAAAATTTTCAGGGAATTTAATTACCCTTTGCATAATTATAGATTCTCATAATTTCTGCATAAACATGTGAGGAATAATTCCCTGTTTTTTTTCTCACGTTTTGTAATTAGCAGAGCAGCATATGCAATTTTCCAAACTAAAGGAATGGTTTCTAAATCAAGAAAACTTTTAAAGGTTGCAGGTAAGGCAGCTGCAATGTTCTCAGCTACTTCCTTTAAAATTTTGAGATGGAAACCATTTGATCCTGGGGATTTGTCACTCTTTAGTGCTCATCTAATTTCTGCAGTTATGTAATCTACCACTTCACAGCTGTTACCAGGTAGCTTATACACAGCTCCCATTACTGTCTTAAATTGTTTTCTATTTTCTTTTTCTTAATTCTATCCATAAGGTCTCCAATGCCTGTTCACCCCTTTTACCATTGATGTGATTTCATCCACTAAGGCTACTCCTTTGTTCTATCATTTTCCCTATCTTTCATGTAGACTTTATAACCTGGTATATTTAGTTCTCAGTCCTGACCCTCTTCCAGCTATTGTAGCAATTGCTAACAAATCATATCCTCCGGGATGAATTTGCATATGATTTATTCCTTACACTCCATGCATTTGTATAAAGAATGATTATTTGGGTCACACATCCTAACCTGTCCTTCAGGTCTGTTATTTACTTTTATTTACTTGCATCTTTTTTATTTCTCTCGCCTTATTTAATCACTTTACATCTTTTAGTTTTCCTTTCACCTGTAGTGCTTAAAACACAATATCCAACTGTTACTCTACTCTTGTCCCTTTCGTTTCTTTTTGAACTATTAATTGTACTATCTTTCCTACCTGAGCACTCCTCCCATCAACTCCACCCTGCCCCTGCACATTTACTGGTTTGATGGCCTTGTGACCACCTGATTTATCCTTTCCACTAGAAGTTTGTGTATAGGTTTAATGTAGTCTAATTGTTAGAGATCGATGGCTGTGATTAGTCAACAACTCCATTATCATTGCAACTTTAATGATGCTAGGAGGTGAACTAGGTGGACAATGATATTTTTTGACTAACAATTTCTTTGTTTCAATGCAGAAAGTAAAACAGAATCTGAAACTAGAAGGGGTTTTAGCCAAGTGCAGTGTTAGTGTATTGGAAGAGTGGGCACTATGGCACAATGGTTGTATTGGTGACTGCACTGATAATTCTTCCAACATGTTTATCTGCCATTTAGTTATATTTTACCAATTCTGTTGCATTGTGCACGATGTTAGTAGAAGGCAGGGCTTCAGAAAATGTGCGACTTGGCCATTAGTTTGGGTTAATTTTGCTTTTGCATTGAGTCAAGTATGAATAAACAGTAAGTGCCTTGGGTTTCTGAATTATACGGGTAGATGGTGGAAAGTGAATAGTAAATTTTTGGGTATTCGAATGGTCGGTTGATGATTTTTTAATATATAGGCAGGTAATTTAATGATGTTATAGGTTGGGAGGAGAATGGGGGAGTGTGGTGTAAGATCAAGACATGTGAGTACATTATCTTGGTATATAATCAGATGATAATTAGAAATACTGATTTCCAGTTGCAATTTGTTCTTGGAATGTGGGAGATTTGGCATTGTGAAGTATGTGTCACTTCACTGACTGATTTACTGCATTGATCATAGGAAAGATGTGAAGGCATTGGAGAGAGTGCAGAAAAGATTCATGAGAATGGTTTCAGGGATGAGGAACTTCAGTTATGAAGATAGATTGGAGAATTTGGGACTTTTCTTTGAAGAAGAGAAAGCTGACAGGAGATTTGATAGAAGTATTCAAAAACATGAGGGGTCAGGGCAAAGTAGATAGGGAGAAACTGTTCCCACTCATGAAAAGATTGAGAAAAAGAGGACACAGATTTAGTGGCCAAAAGAAGCAAAAGTGATATGAGGAAAAATGTTTTAATGCAGCAAGTGGTTAAGGCCTGGAATGCACTGCCTGAGAAAGCGTTCAAAAGGGAATTAGACTGTTAGATGAAAAGGAAGATTGTGCATAGTTACAGGGAGAAAGCAGGGGAATGGCACTAGGTGAACTGCTCACTTGGAGAGCCAGTGCAGACACAATGGGCCGAAAGGCCTCCTTCTGTGCTGTAACCATTCTGTAATCCTGTGATTCTGCCTCTGGTCACGTAGATTGTGTTACAATGATGTATGTCCCCCTGGTGCCAGTGACCCATGAAATGGAGCTCTTCTTTCCCACACCACTCCTTCAGCTACATGTTCATCTCTTTAATTTGCTTAACCTATGCCAATTTTCATGTGACTCAGGAAATAACCCAGAGTTTATTACCCTTGAGGTCCTAATCTTTAATTTAGCTCCTAGTTCCTGGTACTCTAAAAATAAGACCTCTTGGCTACTCTTCCCTATATTTTTGGTCCCAACATGGAATACAAGAACTGGATTCTCTCCGTCCCTCTCTCATATCCTTTCAAGTTGGTTCTAGATGACCTTCTTCTGCATTAGCCAGGCCACATTCCATGTGGAACTCTTGATGCTGTTTACGAAGAACATTATCTGTCCCCCTAATTATTGAATTCCCTACAACTATCACATTGCATTTCCCCTCCATGTTTCCACTTTGGACAGCCTCCTGCTTCAAGGGTGCCATGGTCTGGTTTCTGGCTATCCTTTCAATAATCTTTATCTTTATCCTTACAGGTAGCAAGTTCATTGTACCCATTGAATACGATCAGTTTCTACAGATCCTCATTCTGTATCTCATCTGGTTTTCCCTTACTTACATTGTACACTATTAGTCACACCAAGCTCTTTCTGAACATGTACTTCCCTGCAAAGTGAGATCAAAGTTTGGAACAAAATGTCCAGATATGATTAACCCTCCCTAATGTGTCAGAGTGTCTCCAACTCACATTTCAGTTCAATAACTGCGAGTCCAAAAGGTTCAAGATCGGATGAAGATGCAGGTGTATTCACTCTGGATAGGCTAACTATCCAAAAACTCCCATATATTGAGTCCAGGCACACAGCTACTTTGCCATATCTTAGTCTAAATTATTTATATCTACTTTTTAGTTTTCTATAAGTGTTTTTTCTATACATTTACATACACTTAGCACTAAAACTCTGAGCAAAAATTGTAAATTGTACATGAATTATTACAAGCATTGGCAGCAAAAAGCAGAACCTCTTTTCCCCTGTACATTGAATTCCCATTTTAACTAAATTCCAGACTTTTGGGGCTGAATTTTATCCCCCCAACTCCTTGGAGCAGATGAGCAGGTGAGCAGGCACTGGGGTGTAAAATAGGGCACATTGCCATAGATGGCTTTCTTGGTGCATACCCTTCTGCCGCTGCAATTTTACCCAGCAGGGAGGGGTTGGGAGGCCTGCCTGCCCTTGGGCCAATTGAGACCTAATTGGCTACTTACAGACCACATCCCACCACCACTGGGATTTAACCCACAGTGGGCAGAGACCAGTGCAAGTACGAAGCCTGGCAACTTTCACTGCTCAGACTAGTGCAGGCAAGGTGGGAAGGGTCCTTAACAGGTCCCTGAGTCCATTGAGGTGCTACCCCGCCCCCTGCCATGTTTCCCCTCCTCCTCTGCTCTGTCCATCCTAGCCCCCCATCTCCCTCTTGGCCCCACCCCTCACCAGGGCCTGCCAGCTCGGCCCCAGCAATACCTCTCCACCACTTATTTTCACATCCAGATCCAGCGATGATCACCACTGGGGACTGAATGCAGTCCCAGCACTGGCGACCACTCCCCGTGGCACAGCTGGGACTAGAGAGCTGCTGGCCATTTGAGTGTGAGGGCAAACAAGGCAAGAGAATACACAATAAATAGTTGGATATTGAGAACTGTAGAGGAACAGAGGAATCTGGAGGTAGCAGGAGAGGTAGATAGGGTAGTTAAGCAGCCATATGAGATACATTCCTTTATTAGTCGAGACATAAAACATAAGAGCAGTGAGGTTTTCTAGAACTATATAAAACACTAGTTAAGCCTCAACTGGAGTACTGCTTACAGCTCTGGTCACCACATTACAGGGCGGAAATGATCACAGAGGGTACAGAGATTTACAAAGCTTTTCCAAGAATGGAGAATTTTAGCTTTGAGGAAAGATTAGATAGGCTCGAGTTGTTTTCTATGGAAATGAGGAAGATTTAATTGAGGTGTATATAGCGAAGTGGGGTCCCAGGTATGGCTAATAGATAGGATATATTTCCCTTAGCAGAGAGATCAATTGCCAGAGCGCACAGATTTGAAGTGATTGGCAGAAGTATTAGAGGGGAGTTGAGGAGAAATCTTTCTCATTCAGAGGGTTGTAGGGATTTGGAACTCACTGCCTAGAGGCAGAAACCCTAGTTGCATTTAAAAGCCCTTTTATATGCATTTGAAGTGTCATAACCGACAGGGCTACAAACCGAGAGCTGGAAAACGTGATTAGGCTAGCTACCTTTTTTTTTAATTGGCACAGACATGATGGTCCAAATAGTTTCCATCTGTGCTGTAACTTTTCTATGGGGAGGATTCTTCCCTTGCCAGGTGGGCTCAGCAGGGGTGGTCGGGAAGCCGACCACCGTCCACAATCGGGGCTGGACTGCAATTTCGCACTGGCGGGCCAATTAAGACCCGCACAGTGTGAAACGCAGATGGCAGCGCTCAGCGCTGCCTGTGTTGGTGGGGGGGAGGAGGGCGAGCGCGCGCTTCATGCATGCGCGCAGGTGCGTGCTGGAAAAGCTCCCTGAGGAACAGAGCTGCCTCAGGGAGATGAACATTCTCCAAAATAAAAAATAAAAATTTCTGTGTGACTCTGTTACAAAATCAGGGACATGTTATAAATGAAATTTAAAATTTTTTATTTTATTTTTATTTGTTGTTGGAAACCTCATCCCGCCCCTGGATGAGGTTCCCTAAAAAATGCAAAGACCGCTTGGCCTTTTTGCTTGCACGCCAACTGTAAGGTTGGGTGGGCAGCAAAAAAATTTATTTCGATTGCCTTTTTAATAGCCTTAATAGGCCTTTTAATTGTTGGTGGGTGTGCTGCCGACTCCAGCGCGTGCCTGCTGACCGAAATATCGCGAGTGCGCGATGACGTCAGGACGCTTGCCCAATGTCATTGTGCGTTATTTTACACTCAGTCAGGTCGTGTGCTCACCCGCCCGACGAGCTCGAAATTCTCCCCTATATTTCTGTTTTTCCCTCTCTGTATTTGTTCTTCACCCACCTTCACTTGTTGCTTTTGTTTAAAATCTGATAAACTTTTATACTTGAGTATTGTAGCAAATTCAAATTAAATTCCAGACTGGACAAACTTTCTAACCCGTTTCTCTGGGGGGAAATTTTTTTTAAAAAAGTTTGCAAAAGTCATTAAATTTCTGTCTGCAGTATAGCTATCATTATTACAACGCTTCAAAATAAGGCCAAAATATTTCAGTCTGGTCCAGTTTAGTAGCAATAATAGCTATCATGACAGATACATTGAACATTTCCCCAGTTCATGGCACAAGTCATTCACAAGGATCCTGTTTAACCATCTTTTCTGCTAAGCTATAAGCGTCTGATTTTTTTTAGCTTCATGAGGAAATAAAATTTTGTTGGGATTTTGCAGCCCCTTTCGCCATCAGGATCATCCGGTCCCGCTGAAAGACAATGGCCTTTTGGCTGGGCTGCCACATCTTCTGCAGTGCGGTGCAGATTCAAATTACGTTCTTCAAAGCGTAATGCAGATGCTCTCAATGCTTTTCAG
The DNA here is from genome assembly GCF_017639515.1 of Carcharodon carcharias. Taxonomy (NCBI): domain Eukaryota; kingdom Metazoa; phylum Chordata; class Chondrichthyes; order Lamniformes; family Lamnidae; genus Carcharodon; species Carcharodon carcharias. The sequence goes on along the minus strand of NC_054468.1, from coordinate 138,914,469 downwards.
TTTGAAGATGCTGATGAGACTATTTGCTTTTTTGCAAACATTAAACTGTGTAATAATGACATGTAAAAACTTCCATATATTCACCACACTGAAAAGTATTCAAAACAAAACCTCCCATTCACTTTCTTTCCTCCGAGCTCAAGTCCCTTCCATTTGTTATGGAGTTACATATATCTTTAGCTCTTATATTTCAATATGCCTTATCTTTGTGAATAACTCAGTAAGACCAAGTTATGGAAGAGAAGAAGACAAGGTGGTAAATTATCACAGAAGATGGTTAACTCTTTCGGGATCATGTAAAAAGATATTTTGGGCTGAATTTTCCTGACCTTTTAGGGTCAGGCTGGAAAGCAGGAGGGGTCGCAATATCAGGATGAAAGGGGTTGAGATGGAAGCTTAACTTCTGTACATAGCAACCAGATATTGCAAAGGGTAGCCGATATGGTGGGAGGACCCCGCGCTCAAACGCAATCGGAAGGTAATTAAGCCTATTTAACAGGCGATTAACTTCAATTTTACCAAGGTTTTCAGATTCATCAAAGAGTGCACAAGAACCATGAGAATTCAGAGCCTTGCTGCATCTTAGGAAGTGGTGTCCTAGCTGGAGTTCAGTGCTGGCTCCAGATGGAAGCCCTTGTGAACGCCAATGTGGTTTGACAGGGAGGGTGGAACAGCTTGGGCATTGACAGTATCAGTTGGGAGCAGGGAAAAGTTGCCAGCACTGCAGGGGCATATCATCAGAGTGCAATTTCAGAACTGGCACTTGCAGATAAAGCAGGGTCGGGTAAGAGGCCCTGGAAACTGAGTGCAACTACCTGCCATGGGCCTCAGTCACTCAGATTTTGGGACCTCCAGTGAGAAGAAGCGTCAGAGAAGGAAAAAGCTGCAGGCACAGGCAATGGGACCACAACAAACCAAGGGCCAACAGGAGCACCAGCCTTGGGGAAGGGGGTGAATACAGCAAGAGGGTGCAGAGAGGCCACAACCAGCCTCCTGCACACAGAAGGGACTATCCTCCAAAGAGGATCTATTGTCTGAGGTTCAGCCACCTTTAAATATCAGAGCAGCAGTGCCACTGAAAACTGCATCTCTCCCGGTAGGTTATCACAGAGCTATGATGGAGGATGAGAAGTCATGGCTACCTAATGCCAGTGGCTTTAAATTTCTACGCCTCAGAATAATTCTGGGGATCCACTGTGAGAGATGTGTGACAGTCTGTAGTTCATCGCTACTTCAAGATTGTCACCAGTGCCATCTTCAAGTGGACCAACCTTTTCCATGGATGTCAGGATGGCAAGGAATAGAACACCACTACAAGTCTTGGCGCAGTCTCCTCCTGCAAGCACATAAATGACCATTATTCATCGCCTTATAAAGACAAGCATAACTCCTGTGCTGGTAGCAGCCTGAATGTCCATGATGTTGCAACAGCAATGCCTCCTGCATGTGGCCACTCAGAAGCAACAGTGCAGGTGTGAACTGTGATGCGCCTAGGCCATTCATAAGGCTGGCATGCCTTTCTTTTCTTCTACTTCAGTTCTCTGCCCAAAGGCGGGTCCAACCCACAGTGCCACGACCTCCACCATGGGCAGGACAAGGAGCAGGTCTCGAATCCAGCCCAGATAGAACAGAGATCTAACCCCGTGATATTGGCACCAAGCTAATCCACACAAGCCATCCTGCCAACCAGCCCCCAAGGAGTCCGAGTTGCTGGGGCAACATGCACTTTTACATGCATGTCGTAATCCCGGAGCTATAGGTAGTGATGGTAAAGGCTCCAATTTTCTTCCCATCACATAGTTGATCAGGAATCTCTTCTGCTCTTACTGCCTGCCATTTGCGTAAGATGGAAGAATTTACAAGTTCATACTCAACCTGTTTTGGCTGCGTTATGAACGTATCTTCCTTGGCTATTAAGTCTGGAAGTGGGATTTGAACCCGGAGATTCAGGTTGCTTGGTCTCATTGACACAGATTGGATTGGCATTCCCTTTCTACCAATTTCATGCTCAAACATAGCTACATGAAAGCTCTTAAGGAAAGAATTGGGCTGGTAGTGGACGCAGCAGTCAAGCTGTCCACCAGCTGGAGAGCTAGTGGCAACCCTGCCATCGCCATTTCCGGCACCCTAACACAATTCAATCTGGCACCTACCTGTTTGCTATCTGAGTTCTCAAGTCCTGAACGATGAATATGTCACCTCCGAGAGCTGTTGGCCAATTCAGTACCAGCAGTTCCACTGGGAGGGATGGCCATTGTGGTTTTGCAGTGTTTTGTTGTGTGGTTGGGGTCTGGATGGGGGGTTTGGGGATTGTCTATTCTCGCAAAGTATGCTGCTTGGTACCCTTGAGTCAGTCATTTCTTAAAACTATTATTCTTTATTTACAGCAAGTACATCTGGATCTCTGCACAAGGTTGGAGCTTCTCCTCCTCCGAGATCTCTGTTACATCTCAGTCATGTGTTCTGATATTATGATTACATCAACATCATGTATGCTTCTGATGTTAACCCTTTACATCTCCCCCCAAGTCTTTATCCCTATCAGATCTGCATCTTCATACAAAGTCACAGGCTTAAAAGGGTTAGGCTCTGAGGTCACATGACCAATTCCCCTGATCTTATTCTGATCTCCTTTTGAGATAGAGAATATTCCGTACTCCCCTTTCTATCAATGTGAGTGTTCTTCTCGTGGGTGGCTGCAGAGCTTGTAGTAAGTCTTACTTCTTCAACATCAGGGTCTGAATAGTAAGCCCAAGGTCAGAATTCTTACCTTGATGGGTGGGTGGGCCCCACCGGCTTGGCGGCAGGCAGGCAGCCAAACTCCACTGCCGAAACGGGGCCTGCCGCCATTTTGAGTGGGCAGACCAATTAAGGCCTGCCCAGCGGCCTGTCTGACAGGAAGCGCTTCCTGTGCGGGGGGCGGGGGGGTGGGTGGTGTGGAGGGATTCCCCATCTGTCAAAGAGCGCACTGCTCCCTAAGACTAAGTGGTGTCTCAGGGAGATCACTGATAGTAAAAACCATTAAAAATATAAAAATATAAAAATGATTACCATGTCCCCCTCATGTGACAATGCCACATGAGATGGGACATGTTAATAAAAAGGACATAAACTTTATTAAACTTTTTAAAAACGGACATGAAACCTCATCCCGCCAGTGCTTGAGGTTTCATGTATTATCAGCAGCCCACGTGGGCTCCTGGCCTGCCCACCAACCTTAAGGTTGAATGGGCAGGGTCTTTAATGATCGTAATTAGCATGTCAATGACCTAATTGGCCATTGACAAGTCAGCGGGCAGACAGCTAATTTCGCTGTCCGCCCGCCTTCCTCAATATTTAAATGGCCCAGGATGACGACGGGGGTTCCTCCCGACGTCATTTTCCCATCGGCAAGTGGGCCCCACCCCCAAATTGCTGACAGGAAAATTCTGGCCCAAGTTTTTATTGGATTTCTATTCAAGGATATTAAAGTGCTGCGGTTTCTCCTTATGATACCCTGGGCTGTCTCAATCCTGTATGATCTTGGTTGTGGAGTTTTTTTCAATGATTGTGCCTTCCTTCTGTTGGTCTCAGACCCAGGATCTCTCACTGGGTTTCAGCACTGGTAACCCATGCAGCCTATGCCTGTGATTAAAGTTCCAAGTCTGGCTGTTTCTCTGTTCTTCCATACTGCACATCTCATTGTTTTTGTTCTCCAGATTGCATCGAAGTTGAAGAATTTCATTGCTCTTTCATGGCGAAGTTCCAGTAGCTCATCAGTCTGGGTTTTTAATTCTGTATTTAACCAGGTGTTCTGATTCTTCAGCAATTACTTTTGCCATTCAATGCATTTTTCATAGACTCTGATACTTGAAGTTTTAACTGAAGATATAACTTTGTTGAAGTTGCTTCTACAAGTTTACCATTTAGATGTTTCAAGTCCTCATTCAAGTGTTCTACGTTCTATGACCGACACTCCAGTGTTCTCATTAGCAAACTCATCTTTTGTGCATGAAAGTTAGTTCTCTATTCTCCCATTTTTATTGTCTGCAACAGCTTCTCTTAAACCATGTGACCTAAGCATTTCTTTGGCCAGTTCATGCTGTCTGATTTCCCTGTCTCTTCCCTTTTCTCTTTTTTCCCCTGCTAATTCCTCTCTCTGGAGTTCAAGTTTTTTCATTTTTTTTCTCTCTTAAGCTGCTTCATCTGCAACTAAACTCTAGCTAACTCAACTGAATTGCTATCTGGATTAACTTTTCCTTCTTCTGATCTCAAATACTGTGCCATTACTTCATTTACTTCTGCTTTCTTAGCTCCTGTAAACAATTTTGGGAATTCATTTCGAAATGTACTGATGTAGTTCTCAGCAGCAACTCCATCCATTTTATAGATTAATTTCAGTTTAGTAGAGAGCACTCTTGGTTTTGAATGACATAGAGATGTTCCAGAATTTCTTGATCTTTATATTTCAGCTTTGCCATGAGCTATCCTTTCACTTTTAAAGTTGGTCCCCCAGGACCTTGTAATTCAATTGATGAAGGTTGCATTGTAATCTGTTTGAGCCACTTGACATAATCTGATAAAACAGAAACCCCTGCCCCAGTGTCTAGTTTTAAATTCTATGGGGTATCCATCCACTTGGAGTTTAAAACGCCAATATTTGTTTTCAGATCACTTACCTCCCCCAGGAATATTATTTTCTTTCCTTGTGGATTTTCTATTTCTTGTATATGACTCTGTTTTCAAATTTTCTCCCTCTTTTACAGGTTGTCAGCATTTTCGAGTGACAAACAGTTTTGAAGTGGCCTATTTTTCTGCAGTTGTGGCATTCTGACCCCCTTGCTGGACATTCTTCTCGCTTGCGCAGTTAGTTCCTGCCACACCGAAGACATTTCAAAATGGTGGTTGGTGTGCTTTTCCCCATTTTAGCGCGCTTAGACTTTGGCTAACTTTCTCTTTTATGGCCTACAAACTGAATGGTCTCACCCAATCTTCCCCATGGGACCTCTCCTTCCTCACAGCAAACACCTCATTCCGTTTCCTCAGTTCTATTTGCCGCACAATCAGCACTGCTTTTACTAGTATTAAATTCTCTCTTGTCTGTAAGAGACTTGTCCCTTAATTGGCCCCTTAAGGACCGCAATTGGCGGGGAGGCTGATCTTGACCCTTCCCGCCTAGACTTAATTGGGGGAAATTGTGAAGGCGACTGTCTCTCCATCCTGCACCTTCCCACCTGTTATATGGACTCCCCCTGACTATCCCAGGAGGCATAAAACTTCACCAAATGTGTCGTGCACTGACCTTGGAAGATCACATTTAGTCATTGACCTGATTTCAACACTGCAGCTAGGTTCAAGGGGCTTCTTCATGGCTGCTAGCCTCCTCTGTGTTCTCTGTCCAGGTTTGCTTGGACTGGCAGGCAGATCTCCTCCTCCTGTCCTGGGAGAAAGAGGAGTTCCCGTCTTGCCAGGGCAGCCTGGAGGAAAACCTGCAGAGAGGCATAGCTGAGCCATGGGGCCACAATGGATCTTCCTCCTGACATTCATTCACAAACTTTTTTCCTCAGGGCTTCCAACAGTATGACTTCACACTATCACTGCTGCATGAATGAATGCCTCCTTTGCTTCCCAGCAGTTAATCGGAAATGCCTGACCCAAGCAGCAGGACCTTGAGCCTTGCCACAAAATTCACCCCTTTAATTTTGCGGAGAGCAACATAATGAGACTGTTTAATGATCGGGTAAACACAGCAGCTACTACTAATGGGAGAGAGAAGAAAACTGTAGAGTTTATTCAAAATATAAGGAAAAAAATTGCAAGTCGAAAGTGCTGTTCATATCCTGAGGACACCATAAAGAATTTTGTAGCCAGTGAATTACTTTTGAAGTGTTGTCAACCGTGGCTCATCTCTACGTTTCAACACTCACTCCAAGACTTAAGCATATAATCTAAACTGACACTTCAGTGCAAAACTGAAGGAGTGTTGCCGCTTCAGAAATAGATAGATTTCCATTTACGTAGCACTTTTCTCAAGCGCCAGACATCTCGAAGCATTTTACAGCCTATGAAATACTTTTGAAGTACCATGTAATGCAGGAAATGCGGCAGCCAACTTGCGCACAGCGAACTCCCACAAACAGCAATGTGATAATGACTACATGATCTGTTTTTGTGAGGTTGATTGAGGGATAAATATTGTACAGGACTCCAGGGTTAACTTCCCTGCTTCTCTTCAAAATAGTATCATGGGATCTTTTGCAACCACTATAGTTGGCAGATGGGGCCTCAATTTGAAGTTTCATCCGAAAGAGGGCACCTCTGACAGTGCAGCACATTCTTAGCACTGCACTCTGTCAGCTTTGATTTTTGTGCTCAAGTCCTGAGTGGGAATTTGAAGCTAGAACCTCAGAGGTCAGGAGTAAGAGTACCACCACTGAGCCACAGCTGTCAAACTAAGATCCTTTTTTTGGTTGCGATGTTAAACCAAGCCCCCTTCTGCCCTCTCGGGTAGATCTTAAAGATCCCATGGCAATGTTTTGAAGAAACGCAGGAGAATCCATATTGTCTTGGCGAATAATTATCCCTCAACTAACACTAAAAGAAAATTGAGTTATTATCACAGTTCATTGGAGCTTGTTGCCCACAATTTGGCTGCCACATTTAAGGGGAGATGGTGGCATGGTGTTAATGTTGCAGAACTGTAACTACAAAGTCTCAGGCTAATAATGCTCTGGGGTTTAAATCCCACTATGGCAACTGGTGGAATTTAAATTCAATTAATAAGTCTGGAATATAAAGCCAGTCTCAGTATAGTGACTGTCATAGGCAGAATCTATGTGTTTTCTTACTGCCTGTGATCAGTGTGATTTGTATTGCACACTTGCACCGGAGGTTTAAAAACACAACACCTCACTCACTTGACTCATTCACACAAAGATTAGGTAAAGATGAGAAAAAAATATATAATTACAATTTATGACTGTCTTGATCTCTTTTCTGCCAGGCCTGTACTTTCTTAAATGAGTCGATGCTTTGGTTGAAGTGAAGATCTTGTAAAGAAAGGGAGTTTCAGTAAGCTGTGAAGTTTCTTCTAATCTATGAGGTTGGCTCTTGGGTGACTTGAAGTTGGAACAGGTTGAGGAGAGTCCTTCTCCCACTCTCAAGGTATGGTGATTTATTACTTTAGCTCTTTAATTGATTTGCAGCTGGTTCAATGGGTGTCTGATGGATCTCTGTCTATCTCTTAGCAGCTTCTTGCTGAATTTTTAAAGTAGACCACAACATGGCTTCTTCCCATGTGAAACATACAAGTTCAAAGTCCTTTTCCTAAAAAAGGGAATGCATTGATTACACATCCTGTGTTGTCCTTTGACACTTTGAAATACATCCAGTCTGGTTTGGTTGAGAGACTATCGTAATACAATAGAAGGTTGATGGAAATCCATTCGCATTTGTCTAACATACATTGAGTTTCCATGGTTCTTTTGTCCACGATGGACCAGAAGGAAGAGCCAACTGGAATGCTATATTTCTTTTGTTGATGGTCCACCCTTAAACAAAGGGATGTGTGAATTCTCCAGATGGCTGTGAATGTCCATATTTAATTAAGAAATTGCTTGAGACTCAAAACTGCCTGGAACTAAGAAGCCAAAAGGTCACATGATTTGCTGTGGCCATTTTAATAGACTGTTCATTTTTTTAAAGTACTGACTGAAAGTTCATAATATACTGAAACATGACACTGCCCATGATAACTATCATCAATTGTAGTAAAAACCCATTTGATTTAGGAAATGAAATCTGCCATCATTACCCAGTCTGGACCACATGTGACTCCAGACACACATCAATATGGTTGACTCCTAACTGGCCTCTGAAATGGCCTAACAAGGGCCAGTTCAAGGGCAATTAGAGGTGGCAACAAATTCTGACCTTGTCAGCGATGCCTACATCCCATGAAAGAATAAGAAAGAAAACAATTCCAATATTTCAACAGTGACTATAATTCAAAAGTACTTCATTGGCTGTAAAACACTTTGGGATATGCTGAAGTTGAGAAAGACATTATATAATTGCATATTTTTTCTTTTCTCTGTAGGCAAATATATAAGACAGGAATAATTAGATGAGCATAATATTTTTAAAATAAGTTACTCAGTTTTATTTTCTCTTGATATTTTAAATCTGTTGGAAAATAGAAGTTATACAATTAAGAATTAAGATAGACACTAAAGTATTATGTGAGCAGTTTAACAATATGAAATGAAAAGATTTGCATTTATATAGTGCCTTCCATAACCACTAAATGTCTCAAAGTGCTTTACAGGCAATGAAATACTTTTGAAATGTAGTCACTCTTGTAATGGAGGATACACAACAGCCAATATGCACAGCAAACTCCCAACACAACAGACAGCAGTGTGATAATGACCAGATAATCTGGTTTTGTGATGTAAATTGAGTGATAAATATAGGCCAAGACACCAAGGATAACTCCCCTGCTCTTCTTCAAAAAATGCCATGAACTCTTTTACATCCACCTGAGTGTGCAAATGTGACCTTGTTTTAACTGTTAACTAAACAGCATCACCTCCAACAGTGTAGCGTTCCCTCAGCACTGTACGAGAGTGTCAACCTTGATTTTTGTGGTTAAGCCCTGGAGTAGGATTTGAATGTAGAAATTTGTATCTCAGAGGCAAGAGTGCTACCAACTGAGGTACAGCTGACACTGACTCCTTGGTCCCTACTGCAAGCCCAATTTTTCATGAGAGGGGCAAATTTCACCTCTGTAAATGTTCTGAGCAGCTCAAAAGTGATAAAATACAGGGAGTTAAGTTTATAAATAAATGAATTTATATCCATTAGTGCAAGCAAATTTAATTCTTCCTTGGGCTCTTCATATATAATAAGAATGTGCATCCTTTGACATTGATAGATTCAGTGAAGCAGGTGGATATTTAGCTCAGGCATCAATCACTATGAGCAGTGCAGAGACATCCGATTGTTAGATTAGTCTCATTATTGTGTGAAAACATGTATACTGGGGAATCTGCAAATGCCATTAAATACAAAATGATAGTCTGGTGAATGCAAGTTACCTTTTCTGACCTTTGTAATGCCTTTTTCTCTTTCATTGTGCTGAATATTAACTGAATACAAGTTGACTGCACCAGGTAAATTACAGTCTGTCTCTTCACTGAAGATAAATCAAAAGGTCATTATAAATTCTTTTCTTGTAAATTAAAATATATTTCAGCCATCATCTTTTTTTTGATCAGTCTTGCTTTACTGACTCATGTAAATTTAGTTATCCAATTTACTGTACTCTAGACTTGAATACACAATTGGGTTTGAATTAACTTCCTTCAAAGAAAGATCATCATCTACACTATGCAAATATCAAAAAGTTATAAAGAACTATAGCTAACGTCTTTTGTCTTTTTAACAGTAATTAAAAACTATGTCCTGATTATACTGTTACAGAACTAGATTGGAGCATTGGCGGGCATTGTTTTCTTTCTTTATCCTTTCATGGGATGTAGGCATTGTTGACAAGGTCAGCATTTGTTGCCACCTCTAATTGCCCCTGAACTGGCGGCATTCCGCACGGATCGTTCCCTCCGGGACACCCTGGTCCACTCTTCCATCACCCCCTACACCTTAACCCCCTCCCACGGCGCCTTCCCATGCAACCACAGAAGGTGCAACACCCGGCCCTTTAATTCCCCTCTCCTCACCATCCAAGGGCCCAAAGATTCCTTTCAAGTGAAGCAGCATTTCACTTGCACTTCCCTCAATTTAGTCTACTGCATTCACTGCTCCCAATGCAGTTTCCTCTACATTGGAGAGACCAAACTGGGTGACTGCTTTGCAGAACACCTTCTGTCTGTCCGCAAGCATGACCCAGACCACCCTGTCGCTTGCCATTTCAACACTCCACCCTGCTCTCATGCCCACATGTCTGTCCTTGGCCTTGGCCCGCTGCAATGTTCCAGTGAAGCTCAATGCAAACTGGAGGAACAGCACCTCATCTTCCGAGGAGGCACTTTACAGCCTTCCGGACTGAATATTGAGTTCAACAACTTTAGATCATGAACTCTTTCCTCCATCCCCACCCCCTTTCCGATCCCCCTTTTTTCCAATAATTTATATAGATTTTTCTTTTCCCACCTATTTCCATTATTTTTAAATGTATTTCCATTCATTGTTTTATCTCTACCTTTTAGCCTATTTCGATCCCTTCCCCCCACCCCACCCCCACTAGGGCTATCTGTACCTTGCTCTTCCTTAATGTCACCTATTTGCACATATCTTAGCTAATGTCACCACCTTCAACACCTCTTTGTCCTTTTGTCTATGACATCTTTGGCAATCTCTTCTTTGCCTCTACCTATCACTGGCCCTCTATCCAGCTCTACTCGTCCCACCCCCCCTTAAACCAGTTTATATTTCACTTCTCTTCTATTTTTCCTTAGTTCTGTTGAAGAGTCATATGGACTCAAAACATTAACTGTATTCTTCTCCGCAGATGCTGTCAGACCTGCTGTGTTTTTCCAGGTATTTTTATTTTTGTTTTTGTTTTAGACTGGAGCAGTCATTGTTTAATTATGAAGGAGATGAATTATAATCAATAAAGATAGTCACTGACCCCAGGCTAATTCACCAGTACCATCATTTCAACCGTGCTTGTTTACTCAGTACTCTTGCACTGTTGGGTTTAATCATTCCTCCTAGCTATAACATAAAAATAAGTCCAAAAATGTGATCTACTGGCCTAGACATTTGAATGCACCATTTCAGTTGATGTGTGTGCTCCTTTGCCTAGTACTCCCTGGAGTTACAGGTTGAAAGGTGGAAAGCTGCTAAGCTTCCACTAAGGACACATCAGATGGCCAAGATGGGTGACTTGGAGCAGCTATGAGACTGGCTGCAGAGGCAAGGTCGTGGTATTATCGCTGGACTAGTAATGCAGAGACCCAGGGTAATGCTCTGGGGACCTGGATTCAAATCCTGCCATGGCAAATGGTGGAATTTGAATTCAATAAAAATCTGGAATTAAAAGTCTAATGATGACCATGAAATGATTGTTGTAAAAACCCATCTGGTTCACTAATGCCCTTTAGGGAAGGAAATCTGTCATACTTATCTGGTCTGGCTGACATGTGACTCCAGGCCCACAATGTGGTTAACGCTGAAATGGCCTAGCAAGCCATTTGTAAAAAAAGTTGTAACAAACAGTCACAAAAAAGGAATGAAACTGAACGGACCACCCAGTATCAATTTAGGCACCGGAAACAACAACAGCAATCTCAACCGTGTTGACTCTGCAAAGTCCTCCTTAATAACATCTGGGGGCTAGTGCCAAAATTGGGAAAACTGTCTCATAGACTTGTCAAGCAACAGCCTGACATAGTCATAGTCATCTTCACAGAATCATACCTTACAGATAATGTCCCAGACTCTGCCATCACCATCCCTGGACATGTCCTGTCCCACCAGCAGGACAGACTCAGCAGAGGTGGCAGCACAGTGGTATACATTCAGGAGGGAGTTGCCCTAGAATTTCTCAACATTGACTCCGAACCCCCATGAAGTCTCATGGCATCAGATCAAATACGGGCAAGGAAACCTCGTGCTGGTTACCATGGACGGCCCTCCTTCAGCTGATGAATCAGTGCTCCTCCATGTTGAACACTACTTGGAGGAAGCACTGAGGGTGGCAAGGGTGCAGAATGTACTCTGTGTGAGGGGACTTCAATGTGTACCACCAAGAGTGACTCAGTAGTACCACTACTGACCGAGCTGGCCGAGTCCTAAAGGACAGAGCTGCTAGACTGGGTCTGCGGCAGGTGGTGAGGGAAAAACATACTTGTCCTCATCCTCACCAACCTACCTGCCAAAGATGCATCTGTCCATGACAGCATTGGTAGGAGTGACTACCGCACAGTCGTTGCGGAGACGAAGTCCTGGCTTCACACTGAGGATACCCTCCACCCTGTTGTGTGGCACTACCACCGTGCTAAACGGGATAGATTTCAAACAGATCTAGCAACTCAAGACTAGGCATCCATGAGGTGCTGTGGACCATCAGCAGCAGAAGAATTGTACTCAAACACCATCTGTAATCCCATGGCCCAGCATATCCCCCACTCTACCAATACCATCAAGCCAGGGGATCAACCCTGGTTCAATGAAGAGTGCAGGAGGGCATGCCAGGAGCAGCAACAGGCATACATAAAAATGAGCTGTCAACCTGGTGAAGCTATAATACAGGTCTACCTGCATGCCAAACAACGTAAACAGCAACTTTTAGACAGAACTAAGCGATCCCACAACCAACGGTCAGATCCAAGCTCTGCAGTCCTGCCACATCTAGTCGCGAATGGTGGTGGACAATTAAACAACTCAATGGAGGAGGAGGCTCCAGCAACATCCCCTCAATAATGGAAGAGCCCAGCACATTAGTGTAAAAGATAAGGCTGAAGCATTTGCTACAATCTTCAGCCAAAAGTGCCGAATGGATGATCCATGTCGGCCTCCTCCGGAGGTCCCCAGCATCACAGATGCCAGTCTTCAGCCAATTCGATTCACTCCACATGATGTCAAGAAATGGCTGAAGACACCGGATACTGAAAAGGCTATGGGCCCTGACAATATTCCAGCAATAGTACTGAAGATTCATGCTCCAGAATTTGCCATGCCTCTAGCCTGTTCCAGTACAGCTACAACACTGGCATCCACCCGGCTATGTGGAAAATTGCCCAGGTATGTCCTGTGCACAAAAAGCAGGACAAATTCAACCCAGCCAATTACCGCCCCATCAGTCTACTCTCAATCATCAGACAAGTAATGGAAGGGGTCATCAACAGTGCTATCAAGCGGCATTTGCTTAGCAATAACCTGCTCACTGACACCCAGTTTGGGTACCGCCAAGGCCACTCAGCTCCTGACCTCATTACAGCCTTGGTTCAAACATGGACAAAAGAGCCGAACACCCAAGGTGAAGTGAGAGTGACTGCCCTTGACATAAAGGCAGCATTTGACAGAGTGTGGCATCAAGGAGCCCTGACAAAATTGGAGTCAATGGGAATTGGGGGAAAACTCTCCACTGGCTAGAGTCAGACCTAGCACAAAGGAAGATGGTTATGGTTGTTGGAGGTCAGTCATCTCAGTTCCAGAACATCACTGCAGGAGTTCTTCAGGGTAGTGTCCTTAGCCCAACCATCTTCAGCTGCGTCATTAATGACCTTCCTTCCAACATAAGCTCAGAAGTGGGGATATTTGTTGATGATTGCACATTCGCGACTCCTCAGATACTGAAGCAATCTGTGTCCAAATGTAGCAAGTACCGGACAATTTCCAGGCTTGGGCTGACAAGTGGCAAGTAACATTCGTGTCACACAAGTCTCAGGCAATGACCATCTCCAACAAGAGAGAATCCAACCATCGCCCCTTAATGTTCAATGGCATTACCATCACTGAATCCCCCACTATCAACATCCTGGGGGTTACCATTGACCAGAAACTGAACTGGTCCAGCCATATAAATACTGTAGCTACAAGAGCAGGTCAGAGGATAGGAATAGTGTGACAAATAACCCACCTCCTGACTCCCCAAAGCCTGTCCACCATCTACAAGGCACAAGTCAAGAGTGTAATGTTATATTCTCCACTTGCCTTGATGAGTGCATCTCCCACAACACTCAAGAAGCTTGACACCATCCAGGACAAAGCAGCCCACTTGATTGGCACAACATCCACAAGCATTCACTCCCTCCGCCACTGATGCACAGCAGCAGCAGTGTGTACCATCTACAAGATACACTGCCGGAATTCACCAAGGCTCCTTCACAGCACCTTCCAAACCCATGACCACTACCACCTAGAAGGACAAGGACAGCAGATAGATGGGAACACCACCACCTGGAAGATCCCCTCCAAGTCACTCACCTGACTTGGAAATATATCACCGTTCCTTCACTGTCGCTGGGTCAAAATCCTGGAACTCCTTTCCTAACAGCACTGTGGATGTACCCACACCACATGGACTGCAGCTGTTCAAGAAGGAAGCTCACCCCCACCTTCTCAAGGACAACCAGGGATGGGCAATAAATGCTGGCTTAGCCAGCAAAGCCCACATCCCATGAATGAATTAAAAAAAGAATTCAGTCTACCAAGGTAGTCTGATCCAGCTGGTTATATGTTGTACTGGATGATTGTGTGGTGAAAAACATGCATATATTCCTGGGGAATATAGCATGCACCTCTCCCATGGAGTCAAGGACATTTCTTAGACTGCACCTCAGCGCTCCTATGGTACTGCATGAAAACAGATTGCAGAAGTGATGAGATGCTCTGGATTGGCCTGTCAATACTGGCCTCCAAGGCAAAGAAAGCAATCATCTGAGCTTACATGGATCAGAGGCTCTACCATGATGGATGCCACTGACATGTTCATGCAGCTGACCACTCACTCCATAAGGGATGGAATGGTCTCCACACTCTGCTCGAAACTGCAACATAAGTTGGAGCTGGTCTCTTCCATGCTCTGGGCCATTCTGCACAAACTCGCTGGCAAGCTACGCAATGCAATTCGTATATCCTGTTGTATGAACACAAACCTTCTACTGTAGCATAAGCCCTCAAAGTCTGCACCAAAGCCCTCTGCAGCAGAGCTAGTAGGTGATCTCGCCTTTTGACGAGCTGGGATCTATGATGCCCTATCCCTTTACCTTCAGCTGCTGCACATTTATGGACAGTGGCTAGCCATGTGCCTTTGTGACCATCTTGGATAGAGTCTTGAAATATTCCTCAGGAGAACATGTTTCAGACAAAGGATTAATTATAACATGCCACTCAGAGTCCTATGACATGCAAAGGACCTTGACTGCAATTTTGATGGCACTTGGTAGGTCATGAGCAAACTAAACAGCAGCTTTTAAAGGAAAGCTGCTCACCAAATATCTAGAAGCATTTTTTTTGTGGCACAACCACGATAAGCAGGAGTGTTCACAAAAAAAGTTCCAGGCTTCTGCCAGTCCATCCAAAACATGCCCTAGGAGTACTTCCCCACCTCCTCCCAGATGCCGACTTTCAGTTAGTTTAGAGTGGAAACTCACCAATTTTCCACCCTCCCAGAACCAGAAGCTAGTTCAGATACAGAATGGCTACATACAGAATGCATAATAAATCAGAGGTATTTGAAAGACTGGCTGTACTTGAAGTAGATAAATCACCAGATCTGGATTGGATGC
Source organism: Carcharodon carcharias (assembly GCF_017639515.1). NCBI lineage: Eukaryota > Metazoa > Chordata > Chondrichthyes > Lamniformes > Lamnidae > Carcharodon > Carcharodon carcharias. Next base: position 138,899,236 of record NC_054468.1, on the reverse strand, counting down.
ATCTTCAGTTGCTGATGGAAGCAAGAGAAGAAATTGCGAAGGAACTGGCCATAATCTTCCAATCCCCCTAGCTACAGGAATGGTGCCAGTGGATTGGAGAATTGCAAATGTCATACCCTAGTTCAAAAAGAAAGTGTAAGGATAAACCCAGCAACTATAAGCCAGTCAGTTTAACCCCAGTGGTGGGGAAGCTTATAGAAATGATAATCTGGGAAAAAAAAGTCTCTCAGCCAAATGTGGATCAATTAAGGAAAAACAACACAGATTTTATAAAGGAAAATCATGTTTAATTAACTTAAGAGAGGGTTAATTATGTGGTTGATGTAGTGTGCATGGACTTTCAAAATGTTTTTCAAAAAGCAGGACAAATCCAATGTGGCCAATTACCACCCCATTCATCTACTCTTGACCATCAGAAAAGTGATGGAAGGGGTCATCAACAGTACGATCAAGCAGCAATTACTCAGCAATAACCTGCTCACTAATGCTCAGTTTGGGTTCCACCAGGGACACTTTGCTCCTGACCTTGTTACAGCCTTGGTCCAAACATAGGTGAAAGAGCCGAACTAAGAGGTGAAGCGAGAGTATGGCATCGAGGAACCCTAGCAAAGCTGGAGACAATGGGAATCATGGGGAAAATTCTTTACTGGTTGGAATCATATCTAACACAAAAGAAGATGGTTGTGGTTGTTGGAGGTCAATCATCTCAGTCCCAAGATATCACTGCAGGAGTTCCTCAAGGTAGTGTTGTAAGCCCAGCCATCTTCAGATGCTTCATCAATAACCTTCCCTCCATCTTAAGGTTAGAAATGGGGATGTTTGCTGATGATTGCACAAAGTTCAGCATCATTCATGACTCCACAGATACTGAAGCCATCCGTGCCCATATGCAGCAAGACCTGGACAACATTTCAGGACATGGCTGATAAGTGGCAAGTAACATTTGCGCCACACTAGTGCCAGGCAATGACTGCCCCCCAACAAGAAAGAATCTAACCTTCCCTTGATATTCAATAGCGTTATGATTGCTGAATTCCCCACTATCAACATCCTGGGGGTTACCATTGACCAGAAACTGAACTGGACCAGTCCTGTAAATACTGTGGCTACAAGAGCAGATCAGAAGCTGGAAATTCTGCAGTGAAAAATTCACCTCCTGACTCCCCATAGTCTGTCCACCATTTACAAGGCACAAGTCAGGAGCGTGATGGAATACTCTCCACTTGCTCCAGTTACAGCTGTAGCTTGGAGCCTTTCTCTCTGCCCCTCACTCTTAACTTCGTTTAACAGGACCTTTTCCAGGTTTCTGTCCTTCCCTTTGACTAGAAGGTCTGATTGGGACTTTCTCCTGTTCCAATCCCCTGGATTTTGGGGTCTTTCTTTAGCTTGGGATTGGCTATCTGTCCCTTTTGCTCCAGTCTCTCCTGGCAGCTGTCTTCAAAACCACCTGAACTCAAACAGCTTCAAAATAGCTGTTTTCAATTTATTGTGTTTGTGTCTGTGGGAGGGACCTGCCTTTCAGGACCCCTCTAAAATAAATGGGCACCCTTCTGCAGCTCACTGGCAGAATGTAAATGAAGTCCAGGAATCAAAATGGCCTGAACTCATGTTGGCAAGTGAAGAGCAGATAGGTTCCTCAGACCTCCTGCCCTTTTTCAACCTGGAATTAAAATTGCCCTCATGTACAATTTAGTGGGTTTTGAAAAAAAAACTTGCATTTCTATAGTGCCTTTGACAACCTCAGGATATTCTAAAGCACTTAACATATAATGAAGATTTTGTAAAGCTTAATCACTGTTGCAATGTAAGAAAAGAAGTAACAATTTGCACACAGATAAATTCCACTGGCAGAAATGAGATAACAGCCCGATAATCTGTTCTAATTACTTTAGTTGAGTGACAAGTATTGTCCAGCAGAGCACTCCCCTGCTCTTCAAAATACTGCCTTGAGATCTTATACGTATGTCTGATGGGGCAGACGAAGCCTGGGTTTTATGTCTTATCCAAAGATGGCACCTGCAACAGTGCAGGACCCCCTTCATATTTCATTAGTGTCAGCCTGGATTATGCAGTCAAATGTATCTGGAGATGGACTTGAACCACCAGCTCCTGACTCACAGGCAAAAATGCTACCACTGAACCATGGCTGACACTTAAATTCGAGAATGCAAGCTGCAAAAGACAAGAGTTCTCAGAAAGAATATGAAAATCAACACAACAGGTCAGATGCAATTGTTTAGTGCTTGGGTGAATTGCAACTTGTGTGGTGAGTTCCTAATCCATCAGCAATATGAATGCCGAAAGTCATTGTTGTCATAGTACACATTCAATAAGATAGGAACCTCTTCAAGAGGTTCAGCTAAAATAGTAAACTACACAAGAAAATTTAAGAAACTTATGCCCTGGACAAAATTTCAGCCTTCCCAGTACTGCCCAGCATAAAGGCCCGGATTTTCTGCAGAGAAGCAATCATCATCAGATTGCCGCTCCACTCAAACTTTCCCAAGCCATGACACTATGCATTTCTTGTCAGGTCTTCTGACCCTGGCTTCTCCAGAAATGCAGAGTGCAGCGTCCCTCAGAGAACTCCATCGCAGCACTGTAGTGTCGGGGGAAAGACAAGACCGGCCTCTTGTTCATAGCACTGGCTGCTATATGGTAAGTTTAAAAGTTCAGTGTGAATGTTAGTGAATGGGTGAATGGATGAATGTTAGTTAATGGGTGAGTGGGTGAATGGGTAGGGTGGTAGGATGGGTAGGAAGAATGAGGTAAGTGGGTAGGGTGGCAGGTGGATGAGGTAGTAAGTGGTTAGGATGACAGATGGGTGAAGTGGCAGGTGGTTGAGGTGGTAGGGTAGCAGGTGGGCAAGGCAAGTATATTTGCAGGTAGGTGGGTTGGTAGGTGAGTCAGAAGATAGTCTAGTCAGGTCGGGAAGGGTAGTAAGGTCAGGATCTAGTCAGGTCTGGTTGGGAGGGTAGCTTAGTAGTCGGGGCGGTGGTCCGGGGTGGGTCGCCGGAGGTTTGAGGCATCACGACAGTGGATTACAGCCCTAAATTACTTACAGGCATATTGAACTTTTTAAGGAAGACGTGTTTTTTAAAAGGACATACAAACGAAGACACTGAACAAAAAATGGCTGAGAATGAAAAGTAATCACTTTCTGGAAAATTCCTATGTGGATTATACTTGATCGACTAGTCCAGGGAGAACATGGAATACCACATCTAGAAATGTGTCAAGGCCTACTTCAGACAGAGACCCTTGAGAGGAAGAGATGAAATGCAAACGACTCAACTTTAATCTCCTGTGGTTGTGGAGACAATGGAAACTGATTACATCTCAGCAGAAACTATCTCCTGTCGAGTTATATCTCAGAATGTGGAAATGATCTGAGCTGAAAGAAAACGTAATCTGGGTGGAAGGCATTTTTTTTTTTTGCTTCCAGGGATACACAAGGAAATAGTCTAACTACAGACCTGATCTGTGTGTTCTAGTTCTGGTGTGCTGTGAGAGTCACAGCAGAAGAAGTTTGACTAGGCACCCCTTTGCAGCTTGTAGGCAAAGGCTCTCTTCTCTCTCTGTTGCTGGAGGCAAATCAGCAAAGCCACAATCAAAAAAGAAATAGGACAGCTTCTTCAGCTAACCTGCAGAACCAAGTGTTTCTAAACCAACTGCCAAAGTCAGCTCTACCAGAATCACCCAGCTTAACAGCTGCAACATTTCACCAACTATGCCTCAGGGACAAGCCCAAAAACTAATTTGTATATCTTTTAAATTTTTATTTGGACTCAACATCCCATTTCTGATCTGTTGCGTTTTTATTATTTTTTTCTCGTATTTTTAGTAACTAATACACTTACTCCTTCTTTGTCTCAAGAAAGCCTGGTTAAATTGGCTCCTTATGAAACGTAAATGCATTTGGACTGGGAAAAGTTATGCACAAGGGAAGGGAGCCCTTTTAAATTAACCTTTGTGTGACCAACTGAGGGGGTTGAATAAAGAAGGGGAGCCAGCTCATCCCTCCTCACCCAGGAGCATAACAAAATTGGGATCCTGTTCAGGAAGTTAACAATTTGGGTACCCTGTCAAGGATCATAACAAATTGGGGAGACCTCACCCGGGGGACTAGTCGTAACAGAGGGGTCAGTGTGAGTGATTTGGAAATCAGTTCTATTGTTACCCACGAGTTATACTAGGATTTTTCTGTCTGACATTTCATGGACAACAATTTGGTTAAGCCCCACGGAACTGTCCAAAGTCCCTGGTTCTAGCACGGAGTTAGAGACTTTCACAGAGGATCCCAGGGAGCAGAGGAATTGCCCATCAGAAGATCAAACTACCCGGGCAATTCCCACAAAGGTCAGTAAATCTGGATTTCCCCAGGGTCCCGATGTGCATTCTTGGGTCATATGTCCAGACTCCGATGATCCGGAGGCCAGAAGATCTGGGCCAATATCTTATTGTGTAACAATATTTTCCATTTTGGTTTTGTTGTTCTTGCTGGTGGACCTATTAAATGATTGGCGGACTTGTGTAAGAAATTGAGGTCTTTAATAAGTGGGTATGTTCTGCGTTTTATGGGATTAGCTAAGCAACATTCATTTCTTTCTGGAAAAAGGATTCCTAAACACTTTGACCTCTAAATAGCCTTATTTTAGTCTGTCATGTTGACATTCCTGAGCTGTTAGATGGCGACTTGTGCACCCATTTATCTCCCAAGTGTTTAGAAAAGACCAAAATATGACCCTCAGCACGATGTAAACAAAACCTGACCTCAATCATGATGACGAACAGGGGAATGGTGGCAACCAAGCTGTCAGTCCAGGTACCTGCCCCGTATCTATTTGTGTGAGGGGTTGAGACAGAAGATTGACACTGAGTAAGCTACCAGCCCCGAGTTAGGGCATATCAATGAGTGCATAGGAGGAAAGGGAGATGAACTACCGTCTGGGAGAAGACAAAAAGCCTCCAGGTACCTCAGTCAAAGTACCTCAGGAGAGAAAGGCAAACAAGGAAAGAGAGGAAAACTGCTATCTTCAATCAGTGGAGGACTATCACCCTCACCACCTGGGGCTGTAGAGATCAGCTGCATCTATTTGTCCATCCTCTGGGAGCGGTAAACTGTCACGGGTCGTATACTTCTAATTACTGTCTGATTAATTAATGCATCATATCTAAACTGTTGCTTCTTAATAAGCTCAATAAACTATCTTAAAATTACATGAATTGTCCATTGCCTAGTTAGGTATTTGTGGTCCTGAATCCAAAAATCTTACACTCAACATCCTCGAAATGTGATGATGGACATACTAAATAATTAATAATTTCAATGTAATCACCACAGGTTTAGCAAGTGATAATTAGCCATTGACTGACAGGAAATAACAGTCAGTGTATATAATAATGCACTTTGTATTTACAACAAACGCCTGAGAAGTCATTGTTCAATTTGGCTTAGACTACAACATAATTAATATTCTAATTGGATGAAATAGATAAAAAGACTATTTAGGGAATTCATTTAAAATCAGTATCATGGGTGATCTACCATATTAATTCATTTTATTAACAGAATTGTTAAATACAATCTACAAGCAAAGTAATTAAGCAGAAAGGTAAGTAGAAAACAGCTGTTCTGGTTGACATTCTATGAATTTCAATGAGCATTTCAGCTCCAGTCAATTCTTCTATCCAGACCATGGCCAGGATTTTACAGTCCTGCCACAGCGTGTCTCACCCCCCGCCACCCTCTCCAAAACCACCCCCACCCCCCTCCACACTGTCCCCAGCGGATGCGGTAAACCATTTAAATCTCCATTCAGTTAGCAGGATTATAATATCCTGCCAGGTGGGAGGGACTGTAAAATCCTGGCCTATATTTTCAAGTTTCAGCTATCAAAGTTAAATTCACAAAAGTATTTTTTCCAACTTTCCAGAGCCACTATGTGAGTGTAGGTCCAGAACCAGGCTCAACAGACAGTTACAGATGTGCAGATAATGCAAGAGTAAAATACTGCAGATCCTGGCAATTTGATATGAAAACAGAAAATGCTGGAAATACTCAGCAAGTCAGGCAGAATCTGTGGAAAGAGAAATAGAGTTAACCTTTCAGGTCAATGCCCTTTCATCAGTACAGATGTACATAAATTTGGTATTCTTCTCTCCCTGCGAGTCATACTTTGGGCCAAGAACTCCTCTGGTAGTTCTACACAGCAATCAATTTGTGAACATTTCCACTAATTCTTGAAAAATTATGAACTTGTTCTAAAATAAAACGTTTACCATTTCATTCAAAATGCATAGTGCCTTTATAATATTTTTATACATCATGACCAGACAATTTCTTACTCTGTTATAAAAACAGTTTCCATTTAAATGCCTTGGCTGATGGCTCACTCTGTAGGCTATTAATGGAAGTCAGGAGATGAAGATTCCACCACCATTTACAATCCTCCTTCAATGTCCAGTTATACTGGAGGACTGAGGATAGCCCCGTGTGACAGTGCGGTCCCAGGAGGATCAATCGGATATATAAACCAGGTAATCTAACGTCAGTTGTGGGCAAACCCTTAGGCCAGGAGCGTAAAATCCCAACCTAAGTCCCATGGTGGGGGCAGGAGGTGAGAGATCTCCACAGAGTCCAGCGGGAAATCGTGCTAAATCGCATGATGCTGAGCTCATTAACTATGAAGCCGGAAGTTTCCCTACCTTGTTAGCAGCGGGTCAGGCAGGAAGTTGCGTGCCCCGCCATCATATCCAGGTGCCATATTAAAAGGCGCCTGGACAACTACTGCTTTATCTTATTCTGAACTGCTATCCAGGAACTGGCTTGGAGACACCAGGCAGCACTGGCACCCAGATTCAGCAATGCATCCCTTAATATGCTGCTGAATGCAGTGGAAGAGAGGGGGGGGTGGCAAATACTCCAGGGATGGAAGGGGTGACTCACCAACCCTGTATGGGAGGCAGTCACCAGGGTGGTGAGTGTCAACAGTATACACCAGAGGACAGCCTGCAATGCAGGAAAAGGATGAACGACCTCGTCCGCATCACCAGCGTAAGTGAATACTCTACTGCTCAAACTTGCCTCACAGAGTGGAAAGTGGGACATGGACCTCAGTGGCCAGGCCACCATCTGTGCAGCCCATGCATAAAGTGCTTCACACTGTGATGTGTTGATGTCTCAAAGCCATACTGCAGTCTATGTAGTCTGCAAGTAGCAAGGCGACTGCGGGTCACTGATGCTGCCACACAGAGTGCTCATATTGTGGAAGGGGGGTGCATGGGGTGGGATCTAGTGTAGATGGCACCAGCAAGCACAGCTGATGCCATGTCTCATCGTGCCTTGTCCTTTTACCTGCATGAGCTCACCACTCTGGAGGGTGCTGCCAAAGAACCCTAGTGAACTAGCTGCAGCGCATCTTTCACATAGAGTACAGTGTCCTGTGAGTTGCTGCTATCGACTGGCAGCATGTGAATGCCACCTACATTCCAAGGGCTCTCGAACCATCTCCTCTCTTTGTGCAGGACACGTTGGTGAACAACAAGCACAAGAGAGAGAGATGGGAAGGGGTATGGCTCAACTCCAGCAGCTCACATCATATGGGCTGGCAGGGGAGGATTGGGTCTGGGCGTGTGGAGTTAGGTGTCCGGCCTCCATCCAGTAAGGAACAATGCTTGATGTCTCTGCCTAGAAACCTAAGGGTCATGTGTGCAGCCATGATGGAGGCAGCCCATGCAGTCATTCACTCTCTCCTCTCGCAACTGCCAGCAAGAAGAGGGTGAAGCCAGACCTCAAACCTGACTCCGCCACCAGCTCCGGTCCGCAGAAGAGCAAGGATGATGAGGGCAATGACGAGCCATCACAGCTGTCACCTGCACCAGAGACACACACCTCAGTAGGTATGAGAACTAGTTTAGGCAGGGTCTCACATTCTGGGTCACCGCACGGACATGTTTCCGCAGCAGAAAGAGGCAGGGGTATCCAAGCTTACAGGCCTGCTGGGGAAGAGGCCCCTGCAAAGTCCCAGTCAGATGATGATCCTCTGGGACCTGTCCTAGACAAGATGTTTGAGATGCAGCAAGAGGTGGGGGAGCATCCATCAAGCAGAGATGTCAGAGGCATTCAACAGAGTGATACCTGAGGTGGAGGTGTCCGTCCATCTGTTATCTGATGGCATATGTGTACATTGAAGTCTCCATGGGGAGGATGGTGAATGCCATGTAGACTCTTGTCCAACAGAATGCTCCGTTTCTGCCGGAGATGTGTGCAAAAGTGGGCACCATCGCAGGATCCATGAGCGAGGCTTCACAGTGGCTAGGTGAGAAGGGGATAGGACACCTCGATGTCCATTCAGGTGCCCTTCTCCTCAAGGTGCCAGGGAAGAGCCCTCGGGGACCCAAAGGAATGGCAGGCGGACATCCCTGGGACCTCCATTCAGGACTCTCTGAGGGCATGTAGCCTTTCGGTATCGTCTTTGCCCGTGACCCCATCAGCTCCGGCTTCTCTGACCGCAGAGGGTGCAGCTGCACCAGTGCAGGAGACCCAAAATAAGTGTGAGCCCTCCAGGCCTCAAGGACACAGGGGACGACTGCCAAAATCATCAAGAGCAACAGGGCATAGTGGTCAGCAAACTGCCTCCACCCCTGCTGCAGATGTCGGGATAGCACCTAGACACAGTGGCAGGCAACAAAAAATTAAGAAGTTCTGATTTCACATGTGGTTGCATGGGTGCACTTTCATTGTTCAATGAACTTTTGTTAATAGACTACACTTGCACTTTAATGATGTCTATGTGGTTTCATGGTGATTCTTTGTCATTAAGCCTGTGTGCCACCCACCCCCTTTTTTCAGGGGGACACACCACGCTGGGTCTATGGCCCCAGAAAAATGCATGCACAGGAAGGCAAAGATCTTTGCCAATGCCCTTGTTAGCCATGTACGAGAAGCATCCCATGCATGTTGATCTTTGCCCTTCACAAGCTGATCAGTTTAAACGTCTTTGCTTTGTAAGGACTACATGCAGGGGTGCCCCTTCAGTTGTCCAATCATCCAGTTATGCTGACCTGCAGCTCTGACCACATGATGACCCAAATCCCATCCAGCACCTCGATTTCTCTACCTCAAAGTCCTGAACAGTCATGGTGAGAGTAATGCGAGACCCTCTTGAACATGTTTTACTCACGCCCACCTCCTCTAACTATTAACCCTCCTGGTGTCACCATGAACTTCCCCACAGTCACCCTTGAACCCACCCCCCCTCCCCACATTACCCTCCCCCCCATACAAGTTAACGTACGCATGCCCTCCCTTCCCGAGAAGTCCACCGCAGTCACCTCATTCTTCCCACCCCCAGAATCCGTGTGTCTTTCTGTCTACTCTCAAACAACCCTCACCGCTCCTTTACTTGACAGTGTCGAACCATTGCCCCCCCATCCTACTGGATCCACTGCTTCCTTTGGCCATCACTATTCCTTCATATCACCAATTCCATTGGTTGGCCTTCTAGGACTCAGCAGTTGACACCACAGACCCCTTCCTCTGAACCCCTCACTTACATGCATTCCCCTTCATACTAAGCATCCCTCACTGCACCACAGTCGTTCCCATGCTCACGCGCCAGACAGCACCACTCCCTTTCCAAGACCCCCACAGTATCTTACTCTTTCCCCTAACACCCCTAACCTCACCCGTTCCTTTCTAGGCCTCCACACCTGCCCCAACTCTTCATTCCTTTCCTCCCCATGTTCTTGCACTCCCCACCCCGCCACAACACAGGCCATCACCACGCTTATGTACCTCATGCAGCTGACTACCTACCGCTCTATGATCCAAGTCCTGGATGCTCCAGCCACTCGATGATCCAAGTCCTGGATGTGCCAGCCACTTGAGGGTCTGCCTGATCGCTGCTTCACCCATCTTCCGGTTCATGTGATGGTCCTGGGTCCGCTGTCGCAAGAGTCTCCAACTCTTCCAGGCTCTGCAAGCTGCCTCAGGCCTCCATCCAGGTAAGTCCCAACATGTGCATGCCATGTTGGTCCAGGCGTCTTCTGGACTAGCGTGAAAACCCGCTAGTGGGGGTGGGGTGGGGGGGCGGTGTGTTGGGATGAATGGAAGAGGGGGGAAGAATTCTGATCAGGGACTCATTTGAATCCTGACAATGGGATGTAAAAGGGCTTCCCAACGGCCTTTGGTGGGAATGATGACCCACCATTATCCCGCCACGACAATCGGGACTGCAAATTCTCACCGCCGGTAAATGGATTTTGCAGTTCCTGCGGTATTGTCCGCCCCCATCAGTAATGATGCCTATCGGTGGCACAGGTTGAGTGGGGGAATGATTCCACCCTTAGAATCCAATGAGCACTTAGAAATATGTGCATTGCTGAAAAAAGAGACATGTCTGAACTTTTTGTCATGGATTCATCAGGGCACTCACAAGAATACCAATATAAGGGGTAAAACAACAATTTTTACTGCACGTGAAGAGAGTGCTGATTGGTTGGCAAGTGGCGTTGCCATGGAGAATGCACCACTGATAGTGACCAGCAGTTAACTGCCAAGCACTGTTTGAAATTTAAACCAAGCAACTTGACCCTGATTGATTCATTCTTCAAGGCAATGCCTTAACCAGTGAATGGCTGCCACTTATTTTGTTTAGCTGAAACAGGCACATTGCATGCACATTATCTTCCTGTCTGCAAAGAACAGGGCCCTGTGTATTAAATATATTTGAGCACATGCAAATGCACCACATTACAAGTCTGGCTGACAATCTTAAATTGGTTGTCAGCATAATTCTTAGTGCATTAAGGATTGTTTAGCAAATGTTGCCCAATCACGGAGTCACATCTAATGTTGGATTTTGAGTTTGAGTTTTGCAAGCACGGGCCAGTTGGGCATGGTCTGAACCTGCTGTTGCGATCAGCAGCTGGAACATGCTGTTGATACAATCCTCCAGTCTTTGGGATGTATGGCCTATATACCTAGCATCACACTGGCACTGAAATTCGTACACCACATTATTCATTTGTGTGATAAGCATAACATCTTTTTGGCTTGATGACAGCATTCTGTTAGTAGCAAATACCACTCTTATTGCTACAGCATAGTAGCAGCGTGAAACAGCTAGCTTCATCTGTTGCTCAAATTTTTGTGATACCTTGCCCTCTCGGGTAATTTGAGGTAGACTAGGCACTTTGCAGGGCCAAAAGTGACGGCCTTGGGCCTGTTCATGAACTTGCGTGATATACAGCGTGAAATGATCTGATCAGGGTAGCCATTATCCTGCAGGGTGCCTTTGATGCACCCTATTTCAGTGTCAAGCTTGCATGGTGAACAAATGGCTTGGGCCCTTCCCTGATGTACTAGTTGAGAAATCTGCCAGGGGATTCTCTACCAAGGTCTACAGCAAGCCTACCTTCAATGATCAATATATGCATTGGGATTCTTACAGTTCCATAGGCTGTAAGATTGGTCTTATCTGCAACTTTGTAAATAGGATCCAAGCCATTTGCTCACCATGCTAGCTTGATGCTGAAATAGTCATCCTGCGGGATAATAGCTACCCTGATCAGATCATTTCATGCTGTATATCACGCAAACTCATGCACAGGCCTAAGGCTGTCACTTTTGGCCCTGAAAAATGCCTAGTCTACCTCAGATTACCTTAGAGGGCAAGGTATCACAAAAATTTGAGCAACAGGTGAAGCTCGCTGTTTCACGCTGCTACTATGCTGTAGCAATAAGAGTGGTATTTTCCACTAATAGAATACTACCGTCAAGCCAAAAAGATGTTTTGCCTATCACACAAATGAGTAATGTGGTGTACGAATTTCAGTGCCAGTGTGATGCTAGGTATATAAGCCATATGTCCCAAAGACTGGAGGATCATATCAACAGCATTTTCCAGCTGCTGATCGCAATGGGCAGGGTACAGGCTGTATCCAACCAGCCTATGCTTGCAAAATTCAAAATACGGTGTCCAACATTAGATGTGATTCCGCGATTGGACAACACTTGCTAAATAATCCTCAATGCACTAAGAATTAAAATTGTCAGTCGGGCTCACAATGTGGCACATTTGCGTGTAGTGGAAGCTACTTATATTAATACACAGGGCCTTGTTCTTTGCAGACAGGAAGAACATGTACATACACTGTGCCTGTTTCAGTTTAATAAAATAAGTGGCAACCATTCGCTGACTCATTCCTCAGGGCAATGCCTTGACCAATCAGGGTCAAGCTGCCTGGTTTAAATTTCAAATAATGCTTGGCAGTTAATTGTCAGTCACCATCAGTGGTGCATTCTCCATGGCAACATCACTTGTCAACCAATCAGCACTCTCTTCACATACTGTATAAATTGTTGTTTTCCCCCTTATATTGGTATTCTTGTGAATGTCCTGATGAATGCAAGGTGAAAAGCTTAGACATGTCTCTTTTTTCAGAAATGTGGGTTAATCAAAGGGATTGAGCATAGATTTGTAAAAGGCAATACTTTGTTTCACAAATTCAAGATGCTCTTCAAAAGACAACTGTTTGGATACAATGAAAGGAATGCAGTAAATGCATTGTATATGGATTTTAAGAAGTCATTCAAAAAGGTAATACGCAGGAGGCTTGTTACAAAATTACAGACAGATGTTAAAAGAATAAATATCGGAATGTTGGTTGGAAGACAGGAAACAAAGTTAGGCTTAATGTCAGCACCAAAACTTCAAGTCAAGCAGAAATCTTGCTCTGCATCACTTCCAATTGCACAATGTCAATGTTGAAATTTTGGGCCCCATGATTATGATCCGTATTAAACTCAATGAGTTTGAATTTCTGTGGGATTTCTCATGATCATCTGTTCTGAATTCAGCAAAGATCCACATTCAAGGCTGTTTCTTGTGGGTTTCCATGAATCTTCTGCTGTGGTTGTGGCAGACAATTGAGAAAGCCCCATGTACATTAATGGTGAATGCTTCTCTCCATTTGGAACAATAAATGCGTTCAAAATGCAAAATTGTATAATTTTTGCTTTTCCCCACAGGAGAATGAGAAGTCTAACAAGGCTAATCCAGTCCCCAACTACAAACTGCACAATAACATACTACTTAACCCTCCGTATTCAAAGCAATTGCTGGAGAACGATTGTGAGCTTTTTAGAACACAAAGGATAAGTCGCTGATTATAGCTCAGGAAGAAATGGTGAGTGAGAAAAAGCAGATTGCTGTTCAGCAATACCGCTCCTGAATGGCCAAAACCTTGCTGAGGTTGACCTTAAGGGTCTGCCTGTGAAATGTTGGTTGCTCTCTGAACAATAGCAATCTTACTTCAGTGTAAACTGGGATGGCTAGTTCTGCAGATTCGAATGTGCAATTTGTTGTACCCATGCAGCAGAATAGGTTATCTGCTCTGGGATGACTCTTGAGCAAAGTAAGTTATCAATGGTGTTTTTGGTTTTTGATTCCCCCTTTGTAAGCGGTAGCATATTTCCCAACCCCTAAGTTGTAGTGAGATCCAATTTCTATTAATAACCCCACAGCAAACTCGAGATAGGGTGAACTAAAAGGGTTAGTTTATTTTACACACACTCAAAATGCAGGAGGGGATGTCGTCATATAGACTCTGGTACATTCATACTATAAAAGAGGGATAAGGGATAAAGAGAGGGACTTGAAAAAGACCACAGAGAAGATACGAATTATTGTTTCATGTGAGTCCAGAGTCCAGATCAAAGTCCAGTGGTGTATTCTTTCACAGAGTCAGCAGGCTGCCAACAGGTGCCGGATAATCCACTTTTCCAATAGAGAGAATTTCTATGATGGGTTTGGGACATAAAGATGATTTAGTCTTGTAGGCACTAGTACAGAAGTTCAGAAGTCCTAGTAGAAAATAGTACATGTCGGGAGCCCGGTATTCAAAACCTGGACGGAGCCCTTTTTCTGCTGTTGCCTGCTAGATGGAAAATGGCAGCCGGCCTTTTTTCAGCTACACAAGACAACATTACAAGTTCTAGCAGCTTGTGGGGGGGTGGTGGTTGTGGGGGTGTCATTTGACATGACTTCCATTTCTCCAGCTTGGTTTGGACAAAGGATATAAGGATGTATATTCCTGGTCTGGATTTCTTGAGATCGTTAATGTTTCAACCATTGACAAGTTCAACAGAGGTATTAAGTCCTTTTGTCCTCTCAGATGGATCATCTCCGTTTACCAGGAGCCTGGCCTTAGAAATATTAAGAGCCTTTGTGCAATTTCTGGGGATTTGGTCTCTTCAGTCACAGGAGCATTAACGCTCTTTAGAGATAACAAGGTTGCTGCTGTTCTGAACGCCAAAAATTCCTTCTGTGTGAGTCATAGCCAGTCATGGCTTCAGTCAGCTTAAAGTCTTTGCCCAGTTTAAAAAAAATACTTTTATAGATTTGCCAGAATGATATATATATATATTTATAAAAAATATAGAGTGAGATCTTAGCCCCCTGACAATGGCCTTTGCAGGGAACTTCTTACCCTGTGAATGCTCATTGATATTTGCCAGCTTCTACAGCCCATAGTGGAGGATGAAGAGGAGAATGAGGAGAAGGAAGTTAACAGTACCAAAGAAGAGGTATGCTTCAGTATGCATGAAGGAGTCAGAGATTTCACTTAAGTGCATTGCTTCATGTTCAGGTAGGCCAGTTGAAGAACTGAAGACATTGCCTCCTAATAGTGTACTGAGCATAGAAACAAATTGCTGCCATGTCTCTGAAAACACAGCATTTACGTAATTGATACGAGAAGTTGCAACCACTTATAGGCCCCCAATATTGGAATAAATTCCTGACTCTGGCAAAAATGTCAGTAACTACATCATTTTGAAGTAGATGTGCAGTGGATTGGAGAAAGGTCTCAAAAGGACCTCTAAAAAATTCTTCCACTTGGGATTATATAGATAGAAACACAGGACAACGCTACAGTACATCTAGCACAACACTGCAGCAAGGTACATGAATTTACTATTTTCATCAGTGAAATTATGAGTATTTTAAATACTGCATTTTTTAATTTGTTCCTTCATGGGATGTGGACCTTGCTGGCTAGGCCAGTATTTATTGCTCATGAGAAGATTATGGTGTGCTGCCTTCTTGAACCATTGCAGTCTATGTGGTGTAGGTACACCTACAGTACTGTCAGGAAGAGAGCTCCAGGATTTTAACTCCGCGACGGTGAAGGAATGGCGATATAGTTCCAAGTTAGGGTGGCGTGTGGCTTGGAGGAGAAGTGGCAGCTGGTGGTGTTCCCGTGCATCTGCGGCCCTTGCCATTCTAGGTGGTAGGTTTGGAAGGTGCTGTTGAAGAAGCCTTGGTCAGTTGCTACAGTCCATCTCGTAGATGGTACACATTGGGCAGAATTTTCCCATTGGCATGCGGGGACCATTGCGATATTTCATTGGGCGGGCGTGCGATGATATCCGATGCACACCCGCCATTATTTAACGAGCTACTTAAGGCTATTGAGACTCCAATCGACGGTGATTTTTCGGCATCCGTGTGATCTTTGGGTTGGCACATGGGCGCAAAGGGCAGCAGGTAGGACACATTTGTATAAACCTCATCCACGGGTGGGATAAGAGGGCTCAGTGGGGTCGCGAGTGTGCTCTGTCAAATATTGATTTTTCAAAGTTACTGATACTTGCCTGTGCGGTCTGCAATACTTCAAAACACATACCAGCTGCTTGGTCTGATCTCACAACCTTCAGGTCAGCACTCTGCAGTGAGGAATCTTGTTTGGGCCTGCAGCTTTCAGGAAGCCTTCCCTTAGCCTGGGAATGGGAGCTGAACTCTCCACTGGAGGCACCTCCTCTGAGGAGGATGGGAGGGCTAGAAGGGGGAGGAGGCCAGAAGTGCAAATTCAGCCTCCAGTGGAGCCATCTTTGGGAGGACAGGTGCAGGCACAAGGGGTGCAGGGCCAAGAGGTAGTCCAAGGCAGAAGGGGCAGCAGAAGATGCCACTATCCTGCTGCCAGGGTATACAGACGGTGAAGCAGCTACCTTGATATGTCTGAGGTGCGGTGCCAAAGGAGGCTCCATCTGTCAAGGGAGACAGTAAATTATATCTGTCAGATGATTGGGCCTGAGATCTTCGCGAACTGTGTGGGTGGACACCCCATGCCAGCAGCTCTAAAGGTCACAGCTGCCCTCAACCTCTTTGCCTCTGGCTCCTTCCAGGGGTCGGTGGGTGATCATTGTGGAGTCTCCCAATCAGCTGTCCGCACTTGTGTCAAGGAAGTTACAGATGCTTTGTTCAGCCATGCACTGACCTTCATCCACTACTGTTGGGAACAGGCAAGCCAGACACAGCGAACCAGAGGCTTCGCGGCCATTGCTGGTTTCCCCTGTGTCCAGGGTACTATAGACTGCACACATGTGGCCATCAAGGCACCAGCAGGTGAGCCCGGTGCCTTTGTCAACAGGAAGAGATTCCACTCCATGAACGTGCAGATAGTGTGTGATCACAAGACGCAGATTCTACAAGTCTGTGCAAGGTACCCAGGCAGCTCCTATGACACCTACATCCTTAGACACTCCCAGGTGCCGGAGCTCTTCAGTGCTCCAGCCCAGCTTGATGGATGACTGCTGGGTACAAGGGCTATCCCCTCAGAAGGTGTCTCATGACGCCTCTCCGCCATCCAAGAACAGAAGCTGAGCAGCGGTATAATAGGAGCCACGCCTCCACAAGGGCTGTGGCGGAGAGAGCCATTGGTCTTCCAAAATGCGCTTCCGATGCCTGGACCGCTCAGGGGGCGTACTCCAGTGCCCCCCAGATCGTGTGTCCCTGATAGTGGGTGCATGCTGCACTCTCCACAATCTTACGCTGAAAAGGGGGATGCTGTGGACGATGAAGAAGTAGATGCAGTGGCTGCGCCTGAGCACAATGAGTCCAGCAGTGAGTCTGAGGATGACCATACACAGGGAAACGCTGAGGGGGTAGAAGCTGACCTGGGCATACTCCAGGAAGGCAGGGACACCCAGGAGGCTTTAAGCAAATGAACCTTCAGCTAGCACACCACAGATGGACCTCCAGTACAAGCCTGGACTTCAGGCTCCATACACGATACCTAAGTGCAAATTCTGCCTGGATAGGAACATTAACTAAGGGCCTTGTTGATAAAGCTGAATATCCCACAAATCACTCCTAACATTATCGGTAACCATCCACCTGCAGAAGAAAAGAGGCACCCTCAGCCATGGTGATATGTCTGAATTTAATATTACAACAAAAGGAACTTTTAAGAAAACAAAATGACAAAGGTGTTAAACATCACACCAACTCCTAAAGACCTAATTGCGTGCCAACACAGAAGCACCAATGATAAACCATTTGTGTGCCTAACCTGCCTTATGTTTATGTTTTCGGGTGCAATGTCTTTGTGCTGCTCCCTCACTGGGAATGGCATCTGAGACAGCCTGCTCACTCTGCTGTCCTGTTGGCCTCGATGACCTTGGCGGCCGTCCTCTGGCCCATGGAGCCTGTGCTGGCCCCACCTGGGAGGGAGCTGCCAGTTCCACAGTTGGCATTTCCCCAGTTGTCGCATCCTCACTGGATGCAATGGTCACTGGCAGAGGGGCGGAGGAGCTGCCGCCCTCATCCGGAGCACCCTGAGAGGTGCCTGCAGAGACGATAGGCAACTGCTGCGCCGAAGTGAGGTTGCTTCATACCTCCCTGCTCACCATGGATGGATGGGCACTGAGCTGGGAAACTTGGTGTCCAGGCCATCTCCCATACTGGCACTGACCAGCTGAGGACAATGCCGATGTGAGGGCTTGCTGGTCAGAGCGCATCCTCAGGAAGCCCTGATTGGTCTCTTGGAGGACCCTCTCCACGAGAGTCGCCACTCTCTCCATGGAAGACGCATGGCGCTCGGCCATGAGGCTCATTGCATCGGTGATAGTCTGCGTTGACTCCTCCACCACAGACACCAAGCCAAGCATACCCTCATGTATCTCCACCAGATGCTCCCACATGCCGTATTTCCTGCATTTGCTGCATCGTGAACGACTCCAGAGGCACATCATCAGCCACCGACTGAGCATGTGCCTGGTCCCCTGCAGTCCTCCGGCTGCTGGCACCATGGGCACTCTCTGTCTCTGCCAGCTCCTCCAGCGACTGTGAAGTGCCCGCACCGCTGTGCCCTGGGACACAAACCGATGTTCTAATTCCCACCGAGGTGCTGGTATCTGCGCTGGTGCCTGCCTGGCAGAGATGGTGTGACACTGGTGAGTCTGAGACTTCAGGGCCCTAAGTGTGAGAGGGGGTCCCTGCTGCTCCTCCTCCTGGCCCTGCTCCGCTGATGCTGAAAGGAAGAAGAAGGACATTGGATTAATTAAAGTGGAGACAATGCAGGACGCCAGGGGGGAAAGCCTATCTGCTGGGTTGTGACCAATGCCAACATGGTACTCACCCTTTCTGAGTGCAACAAGTCATTGAAGCGCCTGCGACACTGGATATAGGTGCATCGCACCACATCGTGGAAGCTCATGGTCTCCATCACCTCCTCCTTCCAGGCACGTTTGGTCATGTGGGGGGTCTCCTCCTCCCCTCTTGGGGTACAAGGACCTCCCGCCATGCTGCCACCTCCTCAAGGAGGGCAGCAAGGCAATCGTCAGAAAAATGAGGGGCACAGTAGTGCCCTGCCTTACCCTCCTGCCTGGCCTGTTCAGAAGCAGTGCTCTGGGGAGTCCTTCCACTGGCCATGATTCACAGCCTTTGAAAGGCTGCAGGGTCGCCATTGGACCCGGCGGTCATTGCAGTCCTGCCGCTGCCTGCCCACTCCCGCTGTCCTTAGGAGCTACGATTCATGCTGGGCAGGCCTTAATTGGCCCCCCGCATAAAATGGCGGCGTGGACCCGATCATGGACGGCGACTGGGTCCGCGCCCGCCCGACAGGCAGAAAATTCTGCCCATTGTTTCAGTGTGCATCAGTGGTGGGGGGAGTCAATATTTAAGGTGGTGGATGGGGTGCCAATCAAGTGGCCTGCTTATCCTGAATGTGGCGAGTTGAATTATGCCATTGAATGTCATGGGGAGATGGCTAGATTCTCTCTTGTTGAAGATGGTCATTGCCTGGCACTTGTGTGGCCCAAATGTCACTTCCCAGTTATCAGTCCAAGCTTGAATGTTGTTCAAGTCTTGCTGCATATGGACATGGACTGCTTCAGTAACTGAGGAGTTGTGAATTGTGCTGAACATTGTGCAATCGTCAGCAAACATCCCCACTTCTGACCTTATGATAGAGGGAAGGTCATTTTGTGTTATTCTTGTGTTATTTATTTCTACAGCTAAGGTATTTCCATAAGTTAACAAATTCCAAAGCACTTTGTGAAATGGTAAACATTATTTACAACTGAGCAATTTTGCTCACTAAAACAGAGTAGGCTCTACTGAAAGATTCATTAGTCAGATGCTGCCAATGACTGTTATGAAGGGCAATGTCCTTCCTTGACCATATCCTGTTCCTGCAGATGCCAGTGGATGTTCATCTTTTCCAAATAATCTAATGCCTCTTTCCTCAGTTATACAGTGGAGCATGCATAATCAGTGTTATTCTATCTATTTGCTCAGGTTAATACTGCAACCATTCACCCCTCTCCCAAACAGCTAATCATGAAACATTGCTTTAATGGCCCATTATTTAATCGTAAATTTACTTCCCTCTCTACAATATTACTTGGTAAGGCCCTTTATCAAGGAGAAATATAGTCTGATGAGGAGTCAGCAGCCAATATTTGATTCGGTAGCCAATGTCTCCCAGGTATCTTTTGCAATCAGTTTCCACTTCGTAATTGTCAATGAAAACCTGATTTCAAAAAAATCAATGCATCATAGACAAAACCAAGAAAACAAGCACTTACTTGCATCATTTTATGTCTGTGATTGTATACCTTCTTTGTATTAAGTGAACAATAAACCTTTCCTCTCTGGTCAAAAATAGAGACTGCACAGTGGTAAGGTACATACTTTTTTAATCATTCATGGGATGTGCCCATCCCTAATTGTCCTTAAGGTGGTGGTGAGCTGCCTTCTTGAACTGCTGCAATCCACTGCTGTAGGTACATCTACAGGGCTGTTAGGGAGGGAGTTCCAGGATTTTGACCCAGCGACAATGAAGGAACAGCGATATAGTTCCCAGTCAAGATGGTGTGTAGCTTGGAAGGGAAGTTCCAAGTGGTAGTGTTCCCATGTGTCTGCTGCCCTTGTCCTTCTGGATGGTGGCGATTGTGGATTTGGAAGGTGTTGTCTAGGTACCTTGGTGAGTTCCTGTAGTGCATCTTGTAGATGGTATACACTGCTGCCACTGTGCTTCGCTGGTGATTGTCAGTGGAAGATATGCCAATAAAGTGGGCTGCTTTGTCATGGCAAGCTTATTGAGTGTTGTTGGAGCTGCACTCATCCAGGCAAGTGGAGAGTATTCCATCACACTCCTGACCTTGAGGAGTCAGGAGGTGAGTTACTTGCCACATGATTCCTAGCCTCTGACCTGCTCTTGTAGCCACAGTATTTTTATGGCTCATCCAGTTCAGTTTCCAGTCAATGGTGACCTCCAGGATGTTGATAGTGGGTGATTCCATGATGGTAATGCCATTGAATGGTTCGATTCTCTCTTGTTGGAGATGGTCATTGCCTGGCACTTGTGTGGTACGAATGTTACTTGCCACTTGTCAGCCCAAGCCTGGATATTGTCCAGCTTTTGCTGCATTTTGACATGGACTACTTCAATACCTGAGTCGTGAATGGTGCTAAATATTGCGCAATCATCAGCAAACATCCCCACTTCTGACCTTATGATGGAACACTATCCTGGGGAACTCCTACAATAATGTCCTGGAACTGGGATGATTGACCTCCAACAACCACAACCACTGTCCTTTGTACTAGGTATGGGTCCAACCAGCAGAGAGTTTTCTCCCTAATTCCTATTGACTCCAGTTTTGCTCGGGCTCCTTGATGCCACACTCGGTCAAATGCTGCCTTGATGTCAAGAACAGTCACCTTCACCTCACTTCTGGAGTTCAGCTCTTTTGTCTACGTTTGAACAAAGATTTAATGAGTTTGGGAGCCGAGTGACCCTGGTGGAACCCAAACTGAGCACCAAAGAACAGGTTATTCCTCAGCAAGTGCCACTTGATAGCACTGTTGATGACCCTTTCTGCGGCATTATACTCAGTGAACTCCAACGTCTGCAAAAAAATCTTTGTCTTTACATATACTGGTGAATGACACCATATAACAGTAAATATTAAGTTACACACTCCTTAATTTCTTCTTTATTTTGCACCTTTCACAGGCGTCTAAGATGTAGATGTGCTATAACAATGGCATAAGTCCCAAAGGAAATCTGGGTCAATAAATTCATGACTTAACAAAAAATACAGATCAAATAAAATCTTCCTATTAAGTTTACTCGTCACTAGAATACATTAATGCAAATTCACATTTAGTTTATAGACTGCTGTGAACTATCAAGGTATGTAACTTAATACCTCCCTTCTTTATCTTATGATAAATAAGTTGCAAAACCAAGATTTGTACTGTAATATCTAATGGTAATTTTTTTGATTTACTCCATCTTCTTTCCAACTTCTTGCAACCTTTGATGATGTACTATGGGCTTTGGTTCTTCACTAAGGTTTTCATGATAGTAGGAATGCAAATTTTATAACTGCTGGACTGCTGTAACTTTTAAATCTTCCTGTTAATAGAGCTGGTAGACAACAGTGCAGCAGTAAATTTATGCACTTCCTTTGACAGTTTTTAAGATTTGTGTCTATGAGCATTGAACATAGTTTATATTTTATTGCTCAGTTGTCAATTTGTTAAGTCAGCAAAAATGAATGAAAGCCGTTAACAGCCTGCAAATGGAAACATGGGTTGATTTATTTTATGTATAATTCACTACAATTTCTCTTACTTGTCCTACAAGTTAAGCCAAATCTCTGAAGTTATGGATCTCCTGAGATTTTGAACATAAAACATGTATTTTTCCATATTGCTTACAGCAAATATTTTCTGATTGTTGCACTGAGCTACAACTGGCATTAAAATTTTAGATAATATCCCAGGTTGTGATCTTACTAATTCACCTATTCAATAACAATAATACCAAAGCTTTTATGTTTAAAGTGAAACGTGTTTATAAATATCTAAAGTTGAAGTATGTAGCATATAAATTTTTCCTGCAAAATACAATCTATAAGAAATAAAATTAAGCATTTATAAATTAAGGGTAAATATGGACGTTCCACCATTGTATTTCTGAAAGCCTTTACCATGGAACTATTTTTTGGGGTCAAGGTTCACCTTTACCTCTTGGGCTGTAAACTAGTGGTGCAGATTATAGAACAGCCCAATTTCCATAGAAATGAAAATTGGATTGGGCTCTTTAATTGGCAGGTGATCTACTTTATCAGTTTGCTGTCCAAATGATGATGGTAAAAATTACCCCCATGCTTTTTAACACAGCTGCTTTATGAAATCAAGAGTATACAGACAACAACAGAAAATAGGTGCACCTGAAATTTGCACTGAAATGCAGTAAGGACTCTGTTATCAGAGATGGTGGCTGCTTTAATCTATGTTATTGCGAATATGGTTCATGTTAATATTTTAGAGGTAACTTTTAGTTCTGGGAAGATTAAAGTTGTAAAAGTAAGGTAATTAAAGTGCTGTACATTAGAGATTGCCAGAACCTCAAGAAATGGCAGTTCACAAGGTGACCTAGTTTGCCTAATAAAGTCAGAATCAAAGAGATAGAGCTATAAAACAGCAGGTGGGCATACTTGGCTAAATAGCAAGAAACATGATGTGTAATGCTTGCAAGAACAATGGCAGTCCAGAGAGATGTTTTTGTTTTGGGAAGTAACGCTAACTTTAGTTTAAAAAGCATTCAGTAAACCCTGAAAGGTTATAAAGCCCATTTACTTCAAAATGTCAAAGGAGAAATTGTAAATGAGGGATAATTAATCTAAAGGCCAATTTGAGGATGACCCAGAGCAGGCTAGATCATTATGAAGATGGGTGGAGCTTAGGGAGGTTCCATGGTTTCAATTTATCTGGGTGTCTGCTGGCAGAGATTTTAGTTGCAGTTTGGACCTGATGTGGTTTGCAACTCATTGAGAGAAGAGAGCCAAATTTAAATGACATTTAGCTCGACCTGCACTGTCAGCAGAGTAAAACACTAATTTCATCACTGACCGCATGGAAGGCGGGTGAGGCTTAGTCCCAGTTTGAATCTTCTGAGGGAAGGGAAGAAATGGATGATTATCTAGTCCAGATCCGACAGTGGATGGCTAAAAATCTGGGCCTAAGATTCCAATAACACAATAAGGAATCATATGCATTTACCAATGACACAAGATTGGTGGTATAAAGAATGGAGATGGTAGCATAACAAGACATAGAGATATTGATAGCTTAATTGAATGATAAAAACTGTGGCAGCTGGATGTGAACACAGGTAAGTGTGATGTCAACCATTTTCAACCAAAAATGGATAGATCAGAGTATTTTTAAATGGTGAATATCTAGGAACAGTAGAGGTTGAAACAGATTTAAGGTCCATATATACAGATCACTAAAATGTAGTGCTAGAATATAAGGTGGAGGAAGTTTTTCTGCAGCTGTACAAAATCCTGATTAGATCATAACTGGTGTCTACGTTTGGGCACAAACATTAGAAAGAATATATTGGCCTTGGAAGGATTACAGCACAGATTCACCAGAATGTTATCAGGGCCCCAAGTGTTAAAATATAGGAGAAATTTAATGAACTAAGCTTGTTTTCCCTGGAATATAGAAAGTTAGGGGTTGATATGATTGAGGTTTTTAGGGTTTTGAAAGAAAAGGAATTGATTGGGAAGACAGAGAGAAACTTGCTGCTAGTGGGGAAGTCAAGGTCAAGGAAAAGTAACCGTAAAATCAGAAGCAGGATATTCAGGAGAGAAGTTAGGAAACACCTCTTCTCACCAAGGGAAAGGTGGGAGGGTTGGGTTGGAGTGGGTTGGGTGGTTTGGGAGAAGTGTGGAATTCTCTGCCAGAAAAAAGGAATAGATGCTAGCCCAATTAATATTTTTAAACCTGAGATCATAAAGATTTTTGTTAGCCAAGGATATTAAGGGATATGGAGCCAAGGCAGGTAAATGAAGTTAAAATACAAATCAGGCATGATCTCATTGAATGGCATCTTTCCTCCTATCCACCTGCTGTAATGCCTCCAGTGTCATAGCCTTCAGTATGGATATCACTCTCAGTTTGTTAGCATTTCTAGTGTAACAACGGCAGAAGAGTTTGGAAACTTAAATATCTTTCTAAAAATCTAATATCGTTTAACTGCTAGTACTGTTTAACTGCTAAGTCTTATCCAGGGGCCTAAGCAGGGAGATAGAAGCTATATACTGGCAGCAGCTGAAATAGTTAATTAAGGAAACCAGTTTGAACCGGTCTTGCTGCACCTGGGGTCAGCTCATCCCTTTGTTTAGAACATATAAATTCAGACCTTCTCAATGCGACCGGCACAAAGTGTGCAACTTCAACAGAGTATGAGAGTTTGGTGAGCTGAGGGGGTTCAGTGAGGAGGGGAGGGAGGTGCACCTTTGCTTTTCCTAACTTTTTCACTCTGTAGGAACTAGTTCTTGCTCTACCAGAGGGGCAGAGCTAGCTGTTTGGCGAATATCTGGTAAGTGGTCAAGGTCCATTCTACTCTTAAGGTTTAAAACAGGAATTTGTGATAAGATTAATAAATATATAAAAAGAAAATAAATAATTGAATGAAATAATTAAGTAATTAAAGCACATAAAGATGACAGGACAGGTGATGTGTCATGATTGCAACATATGGATGCACCTGGATAACATTGTGATCCAGGACAAACACATCTGCAGTAAGTGTTTGCAGCTTCAGGAACTTCGGCTCAGAGTCATTGAGCTGGAGGTTGAACTGCAGATTCTGTGACTAGGAGATGTTTTATACCAGGAAGCAGTCACACCACTTAGGATAGGGTCTTCTGATTTGGTTAGTGGCCAAGGACAGAGGAGGATGTGACTGCGAGTGAGGCAGTTAAGGGCACCCAGAAGACAGGAGGGTGAGCCTCTGCAATTTCCAACAAGTCTGAGGTTCTATGAGCTTGTTTGGATGAGAGTGGGGGCTGCAGGGTGAATGAGCAAACCGACCATGGCACTGTGGTACACGAAGTCATCCAAGTGGGGGAGGCAAAAAGGAATGTAGTGGTAGTCAGAGACAGTATACTAAGGGGGATTGACACTGTTCTCTGTAGCAAAAAGCGAGTCCAGACGGCTTTGGTGCCTACCCGGCATCAGGGTTCAGAACAGCTGCTCAGGGCTGGTGAGAAACCTGCAGTGGGAGGGGGAGGATCCAGTGGTCATGGTCCATGTGGGCACCAACCACATAGGCAGGATGAAGAAGAAGGCTCTGCATAGTCAGTATGACGAGCTAGGCACCAAATCAAGAAGCAGAAGCTCAAAGGTAATAATTTCTGAATTATTATCTGAGCCACATGCAAATTGACATAGGACAAATAAGATTAGAGTAATGAATGTGTGGCTCAAAGACTGGTTTGGGAGAAGTGGGTTCTAGTTTGTGGGGCACTGGCACCAATATTGGGGAAAGTGGGATCCATACCATTGGAACAGTCTACATCTGAACCGTGCTGGGGCTGGTGTCCTCGTGAGCCAACTAACTAGGGAAGTAGAGAGGGTTTTAAACTGAATAGTGGGGGCAAGGGACCAAGTTTGGGAAGATGTGGTAAACCAAAGAGGAGAGACAGGTATTAATATGGGAAATGATAAACAGGCTGCAGCCTTGACACATCACCTGCCCTGGCATCCTTAATGTGTTTTAAATAATTGCTTAATTATATTAATCACTTATTTATGTTGCCTTCTTATATGTTTTATTAACTTTATGTACTATTTTAAACCTTAGAGATAGAAGAGAACTTACAGCTTAGCAGATACTCACCAAACTGCTTGCTCCTTTCCCTGTAACAGAGCAAGAACAAATTTTTTTGGGGTGAGAAAGACAGAAAGGAACAAACATCCACCTTCCCCCTCCTGCCCCCACCCCACCCCATAGGGAGACCTATGTATGTATACACCAAGCTCCCTCTGTTCCTGCACCTCCTTTAGAGGCTGCCCCTTTACTTTATACTGTCTCACCATATCTTTTCTGCCAAAACAAATCACCTCACACTTCTCTGTGTTGAATTTCATCTGCCACTTGTCTGCCCAATCCACAACATGTCTATGTCCTTTTGAAGTTCAAGACTATCCCCATCATAGTTGACAACATTTCCAATCTTCATATCATCTGCAAATGTTGAAATCATGCTCTGCACACCACAGTCTAGGTCATTAATATATATCAGGTAGAGCAAGGGTCCCACCACTGACCCTGAGGAACTCCACTACAAACCTTTCACCAATTAAAAAACAGCCATTTTTCACCTCTCTGTTTCCTGTCACTCAGCCAATTTCTTATCCAACTGCCTATTTTCCCTTTTATTCCATGACCCAGAATCATACTCACAGGTCTGTTGTGTGGCACTGTATCAATTCCTTTTGAAAATCCATATACACCACATTGACAGTGTTTCTTTTATCAACCTTCTCTGTTACCTCCTCAAAAAGATCCAGCAAGTTAGTTAAACATGATTTTCCCTTGATGAATCCATGCCGGCTTTCCTTAATGATCCTGCACTTGCCTAAGTGATTATTGATTTTATCCCATACTATAGTTTGCAGAAGTCTCCCTACTACTGAGGTCAAACTGTCATTGCCAGCTTTATCCTTTCACCCCTTTTTGAACAAGTGTGTAACATTTGCAGTTCTCCAGTCCTCTGAAAGTCTAAGAAAGACTGGAAGACTATCACTAATGCCTCTGCAATTTCCACTCTCACTTCCCTTGGTATCCTTGGATGCATCTCACCCAGTCCTGGTACCTTATCTATTTTAAGTAAAGATAGTCTTTCCAACACCTTCTTCCTCTCGATTGTAAGTTCTTCTAGTGTACCAGTTACCTTCTCTCTCAACTTGGCCTGTGTAGCAAGTTCTTTCTTTGTAAAAACAGATGCAAAATAGTCATTCAACACCTCTGCTATTTCTCCAGGCTCCACATGCAACTCCCCTTTTTTGTCCCTAATCTCCCCTACTCTTTCTTTTACCACCCTTTTATCATTTACATGCTTAAGAAGACTTTGGGATTCCCTTTTATGTTTGCTTCCAGCCTCTTTCCATGCTCTCTCCTTGCTTTTCCTATTAGTTTCTTCTCTTCCCCTCTAGTCCTTGTATGTTCAGCCTGATTCTCCATTGTGTTTTCTACCTGAAATCTGTCATGCGCGCACCTTTTCCTTTTCATCTTTACCTCTATCTCTCTTGGCATCCAGGGCACTCTGGATTTATTTGTCCTACCTTTCCCCTTCAAGGGAATGTTCCTTGACATTGACTGCAATACTTTTTCTTTGAAGGTGGCCCATTGTTCAGCCACTGATTTTTCTGCCAACATTTGATTCCAACTGACTTGACTTAGAGGCATACTCATCCCATCGAAGTTGGCTTTCCCCCAATTAATTATCCCTTCTCTGGATTGTTGCCTATCCTTTTCCATGATTAACCTAAACCTTATGATACAATGGTCACTACCCTCTAGAGGCTCTCCCACTGATATTTGATCCACTTGGGTCAACTCATTCCCCAGAACCAGGTCCAAAAGTGCATGTCCTCTCATTGGACTGGAAACATATTGCTATAGAAAATTATCTTGAACACATTCCAGGAACTCTCACCCCTCTTGTCCTTTTGTACTATTCCTAACCCAGTCTATATTTGAATAATTGATGACCCCCATTATGATTACAACTCTTGCACCTCTGGTTCTGGGGAATGAGTTGACCCAAGTGGATCCAATATCAGTGGGAGAGCCTCTTGCACCTCTCCGTAATTTCTTTGCAAATTTGTTTCCCCTAACTTGCTCCATATCCCATTTACCTATTACCCCTGTGCTTGCTAACTTAAATTGGCCTGCAGTTAAGCAGCGTCTCAATTTTAAAATTCTCATCATTGTTTCCAAATCCTACTGTAGCCTTGTCCCCTCCCTATGTCTGTAATCTCCAGGGTATCTATGCTCCTCTAATTCTGGTTTCTTAAGTACTATATTCCCAATTTTAATCACTCCACCATGGAGTTGCCTTCAGTTGCCTCAGCCCTAGGCTCTGGAATTCCCCTCCCTGAACCTCTCAGCCTCTCTATGTTGCTTTCCTCCTTTGAGATGTTCCTTAAAACCTAGCTTTTTGACCAAGCTTTTGGTCTTCAGTTCTAGTATCTCCTTGGCTTGGTGTCATATATTGTTTTACAATGCCCCTGTGAAGCACCTTAGGAGAATTTATTACATTAAAAGCACAAAAGCACAAGTCGCTATTGTTGTTGTTTGGTTGTTATCACATTCTGCTTGTGAGAACTTGCTGCGTGCAAATCGGTTGCTGTTTTCTCCTGATTATAACACTGATTACACTTCAAAAGTACTTAATTAACTGAAAAGCGCTTTGGGACATCCAAGTTGTGAAAAGTGCCATATAAATGCAAATCTTTCCTTTCATAAATAATAATGGAGCAATGGAGGAAGTGTTAGGAATGTGCTGTGCAGCATGTGGAATTTTTATCACCAGGTAAATTTCTTAATACTCATTCATAGTTCTTTTCTTCTGATAAAATATTTCTCAATAAAAATATGGGGCAAGAAATTCATATTTTGGGCAAGGGAGCAATTTGCAGTGCTACTCAAATGCTGGTGGGCAAGACAAAAAATTCATCTGAACAATTATGGTGCAAGTACCTTCGCTTCTAGCACAATTATCTGCTTCCAAACGCTTTCAGCAAGATTTGCACAGAGCAGGAGGCACTGGCAGCAGAGCTAGACACCATGTGGTGCAGAGACAGCTTTTTCTTAATGGCACTTGCCTCTTACAGGGAAGATGGGAAAAAAAATTGCTGCAAATAGTATTTTTACAAACTGAACACTAGACCATGCAGGGAGATCCAGACTGATGGATGGGGCTGGCAGCATTAGCGGTACAAGTGGGTAGGTGGAGAGATACCATGTTCCGGAAGGGATCAGGAGACCCTGAAGGATCAAGCACAGAAGGAAATGGGAACAGGTGGCCAGCAGGTGAACCTGGACCCAAGGACAGGACAGGATGCCACAATAAGTCTAATGACCTCACTTGGTTAGTCAACCTCAGTTGCAATCAAATCAAAATCAATTCCATTTATTGGACAGATAGAAAGGATACCAATCAGCAACCAGCATCCCCTACAAAACAAATAAAATACTTAATAGTTTTGCTTATAAAACCTGGAGCTCCAGGTGATAACACTGTCTGGGAGGGAGTTATTTTGCAGGAGACTGGCTAATGAAACTTTGTCACTTGCATTCTATACTACCTTCTTGAATTTTTACAGGAAGTTGAGATGCAATTGCTCTTTTAATTTTATAACACATTTGATATAATTATCAGTAACTTTTATGGTACTGTTTCTCTGGCCAGCATTTTATGGCCCCTCCCGCCCGGCAGTGTATTACGATCCCACCAAACAGAATGGAGATTTAAATGGCTCGCCGCATCCGCCAGGGAGAGACATGCCACGGTGGGGCTGTAAAATCCTGGCCAGTATTGCAGAAGTTTGAAGGCTAAGCCACATTTGTGGATTCTGGCTGTATGGCACTGGAGGTGGGATTTTCTGGTCCTGCTTGCCACTGGGATTGTCTGATCCTGCCCAAAGTCAATGGACAACGGTCCGCCGAATCTCCTGCAGTGGGTCCAGTTACGACGGGGCTGGAAAATCCCGGTGCGAGTTCCCTTAATTGAGTGAGTCATGCTTTCTATCAAACCTGTCAAAAAGGAGTACAATATTCCACCAATATACAGATAAAATTCTAGAAATTGGTTCACATTCATTTGTTGGGCAGTGGGTGGTTGTAATTCAGGACCTGTTCTAATGAAAGTAGGCAGAGAACAAATTTGGTACTACATCCATATTTAAAATTACTGTTGCATTGGTCTTGTGGTGCAGTGGTAGTGTCCCTGCCTCTGAACCAGAGCTCTGGTTTTAAGTCCTAGTCCAGGACTTAATGGCCAAGGAAGGTGCATTCATAATGCATTCATACCAAACAGGTTGTGTATCAATCTGCAAATCCTTCCAACTTAGGCCAATGGCAGGTGGTAAAAACAGGAGAAATTCCTGCTCAGCCATGTGATGGAAAGAAAATTGGAGCCTCTCACATCACTATTCATAGCTCTTGCATTACAACATGCAAGTAAAATACATGTTGACACAGCAGCTTGGAATCCTTTGGGGTTACGGAGCGGGGGCGACAGTGGTGTTCAGTTGGCTGGACGGCCAGTCTGAATCAGATTGGTGCCAACAGCACGGGGTTCAATTGCCGTTGCATCAGGGATGGATTCAAGACCTGCCTCCTTGTCCTATCTGTGGTGGAGGTTGTGGTGCTGTGGGTCGGACCTGCATTTGGGCAGAGAGCTGAAAAAGAAGCATTGGTCTAAGTTTGGTCTGCACTGTTGACTGTCTAAATGCTGAACAGGGGGCCGCTCAGCATTTTCAGAGAACACGTGGTACAGGCAGTCTGTTCCTCTCAAAGATAGACTATTTCTCTTAAAGGGAAGCTGCATGGAATCACAGAAATCTGTTGCTGAATTCCAATGCTGCAATTCTAAATAAGGAAAATGGAGAATGAGGGCAGGAGAGGGTTCACAGATGCAGCGCTGGATGACTTAGTGGCAGAGATAGACAGGAGGAGAGAGGCCATGTTTCCACAGGAGGCCAGGACACCTTCAAGTTCTACCTTCAGGAGGGAATGGAAACAGGTGGCGAGGGGAATCAATTTCCTGATCTGGCTCCAAGGACCTGGCAACAATTCCAAAGATGTTTAATGACCTCACACAGCTGGTCAAAGTCAATGACTGCACCTTCACATGGTATCTCCTCCCCACCTCACCATCAACCTCTCACATCACTTAAAGCACAACACCTCTGTCATTCACAAAACAGCACTTCTGGGCACTCAGGACTCAATCTAACATCCAGATACTGGACCTCACCCTCAAACAACTACCACTGCTGCCTGCCTCACACCCACATCTCACTGCCTCCATATGCCTCCAGGTATTCAGCTATGGCAGACACATCCCTCAAACACAGTGCAATATAGCCACTTATATTCTGCCTTCTCTCTTACAGGACAAAATGGCATACAAGAGAAGGGAGCAAAGTGGAGTCGGCAGAGCTTAAGTATACCTGCATCTTCTAAGCCCTACAGAGGAGATGGTTCCCTACATCATAGTTTTGGCTGCAATGGAGCCTGTACCTTCCAATGTCACTGAAAACATTAAGCATGATGATATTTTCCTGCCTTATGGCCCTTCCCAACTCCCAACACAGCCTTATCCTGCTATCTGGCATGATGAGCAAACAGCTGATGTAACCATGAACTTTATGCTTCCCATCCCAACCCCCTTTCCTCACACTAACCTTCCCCTTCTGACTTCCTGTTTTCAGATATCCAAGAGGTTCTGCCTGAACAGCCACATCAGCCCATAGAGGAAGGGAAAGAGCAACATTACAGCAGTGATGAGAAGGCTTATAGTCACTTGATCTGACACTTACTGCTTCCAATTCTGACATCTGCACTTACCTTGGAGACTAACATAGAATTGGGGACAGTAGCTGATGAGTCACTGAGTGGGCTGGAAGCAAGCCAGAGGTACAGGATGGTTTGTTTGTCAGCTTGCTAGAGGTGAGGTAGCAGACAAGTACTACTTCAGAGAATTCAGATGAGGATCTTGATGGTATAGCATGCTGGAAAGCACTGAATCAGCATTAATACCAAGATTCTGGGCACTTTGGCTGTCCTGCCAATCAACCTCCTGTCATTGTTAAGGAGTGGAAGGGACTGGCTCCAACAGACAACATGGTACAGAGGTTGTCCTCTCCGCAGCCTCTGCTCCATCTCCCTGACATGGTGTAGACCTAAAAACACTGTTACTGCTGACCCGATAGCTGTTGCAGCCTTTTTGTGGACAGGTCACCTACTCATCTACCATCCCTGCAACATTCTCTGGAAAATGGACCAAAAGAGTTCCAAAACACTCCGGGGTACTTTCAGATACTTTCTGATAGAAGTTGTTCCATAAATTTAACCAACCTGCAATCAGGGTGTGCAGCCCTTTAAACAACAGGGCTGCAGTGCCCATTTTGCTGCTTCAAGCTTCTGTTTTGAAGAATGGTGGACCCAGAACCTACATTGTCTAAATTTGATATCCTGGCATCATAACAGCTGGTTGGGCTAATTCAACACATGCAGGTGCACACAGGAGACGCAGTTGCAAGTGTCCATATCATTGAGGAACCACCAGGAGAGCCCTACTGGTGGTGGTCCATGTCACTGATAGTCCCCAGGAAAACAAGATTCTGTGACACTATGCAACTGAATTTTGTGGCTATAGTGTTTTACTGGTCTCTATCAGGAACATGGTAACTCCTCCATCACTCACCAAATAGCACTTCTGGGCATTCAGGACTCAATCTAACATCCAGGTACTGGACCTCACCCTCAAACACCTATCGCTGCTGCCTGCCTCATACCCACATCTCACTGTCTCCACATGCCCCCAGCATCAAGCTATGCCTTTCCACCCACCCTCCATGGCCCCTCATGCCCCCAATGCCAAGCTATACATAACGAGGCTTGGCTGAGAACTGACACACCCATTATGCTTGTTGAAACAGCTTTGTTCCAAGGAAAACATTGCTTGATTGACAGCAATCTGTCTGATCTTTGTGGTCAATTTCACACTGTTTATTTACACAAGGTTAAATGGTTTCAAGGACTTGTGATTTTTGTTATTGATACTTTAAGGGTCTGGATGATCGACATTTTTATTGCCTTCTAAATGAAATGATTTATTTTAACATATAAGGAAGTTATGAATAAATTACTTTTTAAAATTCTTTTTTGCATACCCTACTGTCACTATAGGGTTCATTGATTCTATACAGTGTGTAGTGCATCAATAGGCATGGACTTGCCAGAGCTTGGCATAGAAGACATGAGGAGTCATAGGGGTTGGTTGGAAGGGCAGAATGTGACATGAGGGGCTATGGGGGAAGGTGGGGGGCATAGCTTGGCATGGGGAGCATGGGGAGGACCTTTTGAACTCACCTTTTAAAAGGTCTCCTCATACAGACTAGGATTTGTGACTCCTCTGGGGAGCCGTGAACCACAACGCTTTAAAAACCTAGCCCGACTCCATGAAAATTGTGGAGAAGGACATGCCTATCCCCGCAATGGAGCTGGCCAGGTCAGGTGTGGTGGATGCGGGCTTTTGACAGGAACAAGCATGCACCCTTTAAAGGCAGTCCTGAAAATCAGACAGTCTGGTGATGGGTTCCAGAATCCTGGAATCAGGACCCATTCACCATTTTTAAAGGGCTGTCAAGTCACTCCAATTTGGTGAAAATTCCAGGCTAATAACTGTGAAGAGGGAAGGGAATTGGTGGCAAGGGTGCAGAATTAGCAGCAGAAAGATTGAAACATGGACATTACAGAGACTTGACTGAAAGTTGACAAAGACTGGATCCCAATATTCAAGAGTACATGACATTTAGGAAGGATAGGAAGCTAGGAAAAGATTGAGAGGTAGGCTCTGTTAATTAATGATGCCATTAATACAATAGAGAGAGATGACTTTAGTTCTGGAGATCAAGATGTAGAATCTGCTGTGTAGAGATGAGGAATAGTAAGGACAAGAAGTCACTTGTGGGAGTAGTTTACAGGTCCTGTAACAGTAACCACACACTGTAGGACAGAATATACAGGAAGAAATAATGGGAACTTGTGAGAAAGGTATGCGATAATCATTGGGGATTTCAATCTACATATGGATTGGACAAATCAGATTGGCAAAGGTAGCCTGGATGATGAGTTCACAGAGCGTTTTCAGGATAGTTTTTAGAGCAGCACATTCTAGAGCCAACCAGGAAGCAGGTTATACTAGATTTGGTAATGCACAATAAGGCAGGATTAATTACTGACCTCATAGTGAAGGTGCCCCTAGGTAGCAGTGATCATAATATGATCAAATTTCACATTCAGTTTGAGGGGCAGAAGAAGGGATCTAAGACTAGTGTTTTAAACTTAACAAGGGCAATTATGAGGGCATGGAGACAGAGCTGGCTAAAGTGAACTGAGAAATTAGGTTAAGGGATAAGTCAGTAGACATTTAAGGAGATATTTCAGAATACTCAGAAAAGATAAATTCCAATGAGAAAGAAAGACTCTAAGAGAAGGACCCCCCCCCCATCCATGGCTAACTAAGGAAGTTAAAGATAGTATCATATTCAAAGAAAAAGCCTATAATTCCGCAAAGATGAGTGGTGGGTCAGAAGATTGGACAGAATATAAAGAACAGCAAAGAATGACTAAAAGATTAATATGGAGAGAGAAATTAGAATATGAGAGAATGCTCGCTAGAAATATAAAAACAGATAGAGTTTCTACAAGTATTGGAAAAGCGCAATTTAAGTGAGCACTGGTCCACTAGAGAGAGAGCCTGGGGAATTAAAAAAGGAAAATAAGACAATGTTGGATGAATTGAACAGATATTTTGCATCTGTCTTCACTGTACAGCACTTATCAGCCATGATTGAATGATGGAGCAGACTCGATGGGCCAAATGGCCTAATTTCTGCTCCTATGTCTTATGGTCTTATGGTCTACAGGTTACAAATAACATCCCAGAAATAAGTATGAATCAAGAGGTGAAAGGAAGGGAGAACTTCAAACAATTACAATCACCAGGGAACTGGTACTGTGAAAATTATTACAGCTAAAATCTAACAAGTCCCCAGGTTCTGATGGACTTCGTCCTAGGGTCTTAAAAGAAGTGGCTGCTGAAATATAAGATGCATTGATTTTAATTTTCCAAAATTGCCTAGATTCTGGAAAGGTCCCATCAGATTGGAAAATAGCGAATGTGACTCCTCTAATCAAGAAAGGAGGGAGACAGAAAGCAGGAAACTACAGGTCAGTTAGCTTAACATCTGTCATAAGGAAAATGCTGCAATCACTGGATTGCTGCAAATGCTGGAAAATGCTGTTATTATTAAGACATTTTCAGTGGGGTACTTAGAAAATCTCAATGCAATCAAGCAGAGTCAACATGGGTTTGTGAAAGGTAAATTATGTTTGACTAATTTAATGGGGTTATTTGAGAAAGTAACAACAAGCAAGATGAATAAAGGGGAACCAATGGATGTGCTGTACTTAGATTTCCAGAAGCCATTTGACAAGATACCACATCAAAGTTGCTGCGCAAAATAAGAGCTCATGGTGTCAAGGGTAACATATTAGCATGGATAGAGGATTGGTTAGCTAACAGGAAGCAGAGAGTAGGCATAAATAGGTCATTTTCCGGTTAGCAAGCTGTGATGAGTGGAGTGCCACAAGAATCAGTGCTGGCGTCTCAACTGTTCACAATTTATATCAATGACTCGGATGAAGAGACCAAATGTATGGTTGCTAAATTTGTTGATGACACTAAGGCAGGTAGGAAATTAAGTTGTAAAGAGGACACAAGGAGACTGCAAAGGGATATAGACATGTTAAGTGAGCAGGCAAAACTTTGGCAGATGGAGTATAAGCTGGGAAAATATGAACTTGTCCACTTCGACAGGAAGAACAGAAAAGAAGCATATTATTTAAATGAAGATAGATTGCAGAACTCTGAGGTACAGAGGGATTTGGGTGTCCTGCTACATGAATCACAAAAAGTTAGTATGCAGGTACAGCAAGTGATTAGGAAGGCAAATGAATGTTGTTGTTTAATGCAAGGGGAATGGAATATAGAAGTAGGGAAGTTTTTGCTACAGTTGTACAGGGTGTTGCTCAGATCTCATCCAGAGCACTGTATACTGTTTTGGTCTCCTTATTTAAGAGCGGATATAAATGTGTTAGAAACAGTTCAGAAAACGCTCATTTGACTGAGACCTGGGATGGAATTTTCTGTGCCCGCTGGCAGCAGGCGCGATAGGTGGTGGGCGCAGACCATATGGCGCGATCTGGTTAACAACGGCAGGAAGGCAGGTCACGATTGTTCACTCAGCCCACCGATGGAGGGCTGTATTTCCTGCCAGCGGTTGGTGGGGAGCTCAGTGTAATACATCAGCATCTCATTAAAAGGCCATCCCACCAGGCTCTGAACCCCCGCCAGATCATCCATCCACATCGGCGGGAAAGCACGTCGACGTGTTTCACAACAGCACACTGGCAATGTGTATTTGGCGGCCTTCACTTTGGGGGAATTGAGATGAGTGAATAGCATCATTTTCCACAGTTCGCCTGTTGCTTTGCAGGCTTCAGGGGAGCCAGGGGACCTGGGTGAAGTGCCACCCTGCCTTCGTTGGAGGCGGCTGGTGCTGTCCATGTGCAGCTGCTGCCTAGTCCCGGAGACGACTGTTTTCGGGATGGAGGGCAGGGTGGAGTCAGGGGGCAACTGCTGCCTGGCCCAGGAGATGGCTGTACTCAGGGTGGGAGCGGGGTGGTGCCCTGGGGAAACTGCTGCCTTGGCATTGGATCCCATGCACAAGCAATCGAGTTGGGAGACAGGGTAGGTGAGGGAACTGGCCATGTATTAGGGATACCTGTATTAACTGAGACAGTTCAGGTGCAGCCACAGTGATATGATTGGGACTGGGCTCCTAGCCTGCCCGCCCATCCAAGCAATGCGGAGGCACCAATGTGCCACCAAGCCCTCCAGACCTTACCCCATCTACCCCGGGCACAGACTGCGAGTCTGCAACCACTTTACTGGACCGCGCAGCAGTTGGACTGCACAAGTTGTACAATCTCCTTGCCAATACTGGCCATGTAGCAGTCACTGCTGGAGGTGCTCACGGCCTCACAGCCCCTTGCAATCTCAGCATCCCAGTTTGGACCTGTGTCCCCATGTCACAAGTTGAAAGGGCAGCCATGCAGCAAACACACTACGGCCATTTGAGGTGTCATCAGCACTTCCCGGGAAGCATTAAGGGGCTGTCACACAGGGCCAGGAAGAGATGCTAAGTACTCACGCTACTTACGTCTCTCTCTCTCTATTTCATGCAGCAGGAGGACCACGTCAGGATCATGGATCCTGGTGACCTAGCTGTATGCCTGATGGCCTACAGAGAGTGAAGAAGTAGGAGGAGAGAGCGGCTGAGGCTCCTGGCCGCGCAAATGCTGGAGCAGCAACCTCAGTATGAAGGGGCTGCTGGGGCTCCCGCACACACTGCCCAGGACAACAGCAAGCCATGGCTGGTCGGCGCCTAGCGACACCGGCATCTATAGATGCCGCTTGTCATTCCTGCAGATGACCGAGAATCAGTGTCGCCAAAGACTGTGTATGCCTAGGGACCTGGTCGCTCATATCTGCCATTCATGCAGGACTTGGTGCCAAGGGGGCACGGAGGGCATCCACTGCTAGTGTCTGTGAAAGTGACTGTGGCGCTCAGTTTCAATGCTAGTGGCTCCTTTCAGGGATCCACAGGTGGCCTCTGTGTGATCTCACAAGCCACCACCCACAAATGCATCCATGAGATCACAGATGCCATCTTCTCGAGGGCACACAATTTTGTGCATTTCGCCCAGGACCGGGACAGCCAGGATGCAAGGACCATTGGATTCACCCAGATCTCAGGATTTCCCACAGATGCGGGGTGTGATTGACTGCACCCATGTGGTGCTCAGGTCTCTGTCGCTACACAAGGTGGACTACATCAACCGTAAGGGCTTCCACTCACTGAATGTGCAGCTGGTATGCGACCACCAGAAGGACATCCTGCAGGTGTGTGCACAGTTTCCAGGGAGTGTGCAAGACTCCTTAATCCTTAGTCACTTGCAGATCCCTGCAGCCTTCCAGGGTCCACAGAGGCTGCAGGGATGACTCCTTGGGGACAAGGGCTACTCACAGAAGCCATGGCTGATGACACCAATGTGGCGGCTTCAGACTGCAGCAGAGCGACGGTATAATGAAGCTCATAACTTGGTGGAGCAGACCATCAGCGTGCTGAAGATGCGGTTCCAATGCCTGGACTGGTCTAGTGGAGCCCTGCAGTATAGTCCACAGAGGGTGTGACACATCATCGTCATCTGCTGCGTTCTTTACAACCTAGCGCTCCGACGGGGAGACAAGCTAGCTGAGGAGGAGATGGAGGAGCTGGAGGTCTCCTCGGATGAGGAGGATGGCAGCAGGGATGAGGGCGGGGAGGTCCTCGGTGGTGACGATGACAGGGGTGAGGCTCTCGCACTGGCTAGACGAGGCAGGCATCTTCGGGAGGCCCTCATAACTGCCAGATTTGTGGATGATGATGACGACATGCAGAGAGGTGTCTCCATAAATCCTCACATCCAGTTGTGAACGTTTGACTCCAGTCTGGCTTATAGTAGCACCAAAAGCCTCTGTGAGAATGCTTCTGTCATGGAGACGCAGTGGAGGCCCTGATAGTCACTTGATCGCACGAGGATGATGACAACATACAGTGAGGACACTCCATGAATCTTCACGTAGCCTCTGTGTATGTCTGACTCCTATCTGGCCGAGGGCAGCTCTCTTGCGCTCCATGATCAGGGCCATCTCAGAGAGACGCAGCCATGAAACTTTAGACGCATCCAATGCTGTGTCCGCTTTCACTACATGAACCATTCAAGAGCTGGTGCACAGCATCAATGGTTGCAGATAGATCGATGGGGGCTAGCCCCACCTTAAATGTCCTGAGAGCACACAGAATGTGAGAACTATGTGGCACCTATCCACTACATTCTAGCAGCAAGGACAAGCATCGTTGAGGAGCAGGCATCAGTAATGTTTCCAGACAGCATGAGGCCAGACCATCACTGTGGCCTGAAGGCTGCACAGGACACAGGGAAGAGGCCCTGGACTGAGACACCTGCCTTTTATCTTGTGTAGAAAGGTTTCACATCCGAGTGACAAGAACACTGGTCATCAGAACAAAGAGCCACAGGCAGGGAAACATTCTTAGGAGTTTATTGACAATACTGAACAGTATGTACAAGTGACCAACACACATGCCCAGGCTGTGCAACTACTTTTCCTTAACTGTCCTAAATCTGCCGCTACACCTTGGTGCTCCATGGACATCCACAGTGG
Source organism: Carcharodon carcharias (assembly GCF_017639515.1). Lineage (NCBI taxonomy): Eukaryota > Metazoa > Chordata > Chondrichthyes > Lamniformes > Lamnidae > Carcharodon > Carcharodon carcharias. The sequence continues at coordinate 138,859,986 of NC_054468.1, read as the reverse complement.
AGTTGGAGGCAGCCTGCTGACTGCAGCCCCCATCTGTGATGACTTTGGCAGATGTCCTCTGCAGGGCCCTGGCCTGCTTCTGGGGTCCTGCTGTGTGGCAGTGGCATCCTCCTCGGCATGTGAAGCTGGAGCTGCTGAGGTTACAGGAAGAGGAGATTTGGATGGGCCAAACACTCCCAGAGTCACCTGGGTGGATGACCCTGGGGTGTACACATACTGATCCTCCTCCCTATGGGTGCCCAAGGGCCCCTGGCTGACTCCATGAGGGGAAGGGGTAGTTGGAGTGAGATCAAACTGCCCGGCACCCCTCTACACATTGTTGGAGGCTAACTTTGGCAGCAGTGATGGAGTTAAGCCCATGAAGCAATGCAGGAGTGGTGTCCTGGACCAAGGTCTCCATGGCAGCCACCATCCTGTCAGTGTTGACCTTAGCGCTTTGTAATGCCGGCGTTATCACCTCAGCCTGAAGGCAGATGGATTCCTCCATCGTGCCTTGCAATCTGAGGAATGAAGTGGACATTCCTTCCTGAGGTTCCCGAGCTTGCCTTTGCAACTCCAGCAACTGTGACATGACCAAATCCAGAGGCTTATCATCTTTATTTCCATTCATTCTCGGGACGTGGGCTTTGCTGGTTGGACCAGAATTTATTTCCCATCCCTAGTTGCCCTTGAGAAGGTGGTGGCGAGCTGACATGGACTCAACAGATTCCTGGCCTCCAGCAGCCCTCTGAATGCCGGGGACCAGTATGTGATCCCATGCCTATTCTGGAGCTAGGTCCCACCAAGGTGTGTGTGTCTGCGCTGGTGGAGGATGTGGGTAAACACTGTGATGGAACTTCGAGGAGGGTGCCCAGATCCCCATACGGAGGTTTCTTCGGGGCTTTATTGGAGGCCCTGGGTCATGGCTCTGTCGGCTATTTGGCAGGTGTGCCTGCGAAAGCAAAGGGAGATAATTATTGCATGGCAGTGGCCTGTGAAAGAGGATACACCACTCACGGCATGGTTGTCTGATGGATGTTGCACTGCTGGATCCTCACTTGATAAGAGCAGCGTCGACCTCACTGTCAGCACAGGACCAGTCCAGATCGTGGCCAGCCAGCTGGATGGCTCTGTTTTCCAAGTCCATGAGGGCCTTGATTTCAGGCATTCCTCCAACGGTCTGCGACCTCTCTCTCTTGTTGTCTGCCAGCTTGTCCTGCATGGATAGAGATGGAGGAAGTGTAAGCAGGACATCTGCCGGGCCAGATGATAGATGTGCCTGTCCTGTGCAGGTGGTGAATGGTCCCATGGACGGGATGAGGACAATGAAAGTGTGCGTGAGAGAGTGAATGGTGATGTCACTTGAACTGGCAATGAGTGAGGGCCCTATGGATGTGCGCTGGGTTTGTGAGTGTGTGAGTTGAGAGTGATGAAAAGAATGACTTACCCTGGCAGAACAGAGGAGATCATTTATCCTCTTGCAGCATGGGGTGGCTGTCCTCTTCTGAAGGGCATTGGCGCTGACCAGGTTTAATGACACATAACTGGAATGCCATTTGGACACCATGGAGGCCTGCTGTGATGTACTCTAGCCCCGCTCTGGCAGCAAGACTGGCAGAGGGGCATCACCAGTCCAGCATGGCAGGCAGTGGCAGCGGTGGTCAGTGCCAGTGCTGCACAGAAGAGGTTGGCCATCCAATGCAGATAGAGGATGAATGATCTCATCCATGCAGCTAGGGTATGGTAACCATCTCATCACTCTAAACTCCTACATTCAAGCCCATCACACATTCATTGGCATCTCACTCACTGCCAGCTTAAGGGGCATCATCCATTCTCACATACATACCCTCATATGTCCATCTGGCCTCATTTCCTTTGGAGACTGACTCCTCAGCCCTCACCATATTAAGGCCACTTGCACAGATCAACATGTCCCCACACACACCCTGGGATACCCTCCTTCCCCACTTCAGCTCTTCTCCTGCAGCCTCTTCTCTTACCTGATGCTACTGCTCCCCCTTCTCCAAGCAAGACCTTGTTCAACAGCCATTGAAAAGCCACCCACATATGGCTGGTCTGGTAGGTAGAGAGACCTGATTGTGAGCCCCCCTAAAAGTGATGTGGTGCTGTCTGTGAAGCCTGGCACTGATGACTGTGAGTGCTGACAGAAGCAAGATAGACAACCAGGTCTTGAGCAAAGTGCAGTCCGCCAGGTGCACGTTGCTTATGTGTAGCACATCGACATGTTTTCCTGCCGACATGGGTGGATAGCTCAGCTGGGGTGGAGGGGTGAGTCAGGCTGGCTGGCCTTAAAATGATATACTGATGTATTACACTAAGGTTCCCGACATCCGATGGCGGGAAATGTGGCTAAGCAGATGATCGCAAACTGGTTTCACACCATCATGAAACCAATCGTGCCTTATTGTCTGCTCATGCCACCAAACACTCCCGATGCCAGCAGGCATGGAAACTCACCCACAAGAGGAAACATCCTTTCCACATCAAGACAGCAGTATCAGCACTATAGTACAGGGAAAGATCTTATCGAAATGGACCTAATAGATATATGGGCCAACTTATTTTCCACTGCTGTTCACATGTTAAATAAGATAACAATGTCTTAACTATAAATGTAATATTTAATAATTTAAAGAATTGCCAAAAAACAGATCTTTTAAACCAACAAAATTGGTAGACTGACCACCCCACTGAACAGATCTGCGTGTGATATAGCACCAGTTCATTTCAGTCAACATAGAAGGGGGCAGTATGAAGGCAGATTGACTTAGGCCAGAATTTTCGGCTCAGCGAGCAGGAGCAGGGCCTGCTCACTGAGCTGTAAAATGACACGGGGTGACATCGGGTGTGCATCATGATGTCACTACACGTCATTTAGATTTTCAGCTCAGCGGGTGAGCAGCTGAGTCAACTGCGCGCCCACCAAACTGTCAAAGGCCTATTAAGGCCATTTAAAAACTAATTAAACTAATAAACTGAGCTGCCCGTCCAACCTTAAGGTTGGCGGGCAGGTGAAGAGCCCAGGTGGCCTTCATATTTTTCATGGAACCTCATCCAGGAGCGGGACGAGGTTTCATGAAGTGTTTATAAATTGAATAAAAATTTTTATACAAATTCATTGACATTTCCCAGCTCATGTGACACTGTCGCATGAGGGGACATGCCTTAAATTTTTTTCTTTTCTTTATTTAAATTTTTGAAACTTAAACTAATCGGTGCCTCAGGGAGATTTTGGCGCTCTTTCGTGTGCCTGCGGGAAAGAGCGCTGGCCCCGACTCATGGACCCCACCTGCACAGGGAGCACTCAGCACTTCTGGGCGCACGTCACGCTGGGCGGGCCTTAATTTGCTCGCCCACATAAAATGGTGATGCAGACCTGATCAGGGGCACCAATCGGGTCAGTGCCCGTCCCCGCACAGCTCCCACACAACCCCTCCGACAGGGGAAAAATTTTCCCCTTAATTCTGAAAAGCAGCCTCAGCCTAATGGAATTGAAGAACATCCTAGGATGGCAGCAAATGCCATTTAGTCTCAAATTTTGAATGTTTCAGATTGTAGGAAAATTTACCTTCATTCTAATTGCAGCCTCATTCTGCTAGAAATTTCTAGGTATTTAACCATTAAAACAAATTAGCTGTATTCAATAAATGCTGGACACTGGAGCTGAAGTGGGATTACTTTCAACAGCTTTGAGAGATTTAAATAGCAACTATGTAGATCAGTAATTTACATAGGGACAGCTGTTTTTTCATACAATTCCCTAAAATATACAGCATAGAAAGAGGCCATTCTTACTATTCCCTTATATCTCATGTATCTGTTTAGTTTCTTTTTGAAAACATCTTCCACATTTTAACCATAGGAATTTCTTCTTATTTCCATATTGGGTTTATTAGTAACGATGATAAAAGCACTAAGATAAAAACCGAAGAAGAGTCATACGGACTCATAATGTTGGGCAGAATCATCCCAGATTTGCACTAAGTGTGGTAGTGGGCGGGTGAAACGATATTTTACCCGCCAGCTGCGATGGCAGGTTTTCACGTCATATCATCCCAAACACACCACATTACTTATGCATTCCCAGGAAACATGCGACTTCCATGGGACAGGCTCTCATTTGCCCTCCACGCCATCACCTCGCCGCTTCATCATGCCGGTCGCCATATCTAAAATCCAGCTGTATGTACACATCTCAGTGCTTCCAGCCCACCACTACTGCAGGAAAGATGTCCACAAAAGACAAAAAGACTGCATCCCCCCAGGTTTAATGACACATAACTGGAATGCCATTTGGACACCATGGAGGCCTGCTGTGATGTACTCTAGCCCCGCTCTGGCAGCAAGACAGGCAGAGGCATCACCAGTGCAGCATGGCAGGCAGTGGCAGCAGTGGTCAGTGCCAGTGCTGCACAGAAGAGGTTGGCCATCCAATGCAGATAGAGGATGAATGATCTCATCCATGCAGCTAGGGTATGGTAACCATCTCATCACTCTAAACTCCTACACTCAAGCCCATCACACATTCATTGGCATCTCACTCACTGCCAGCTTAAGGGGCATCATCCACTCTCACATACATACCCTCATATGTCCATCTGGCCTCATTTCCTTTGGAGACTGACTCCTCAGCCCTCACCATATTAAGGCCACTTGCACAGATCAACGTGTCCCCACGCACACCCTGGGATACCCTCCTTCCCCACTTCAGCTCTTCTCCTGCAGCCTCTTCTCTTACCTGATGCTACTGCTCCCCCTTCTCCAAGCAAGACCTTGTTCAACAGCCATTGAAAAGCCACCCACATATGGCTGGTCTGGTAGGTAGAGAGACCTGATTGTGAGCCCCCCTAAAAGTGATGTGGTGCTGTCTGTGAAGCCTGGCACTGATGACTGTGAGTGCTGACAGAAGCAAGGTAGGCAACCAGGTCTCGAGCAAAGTGCAGTCCGCCAGGTGCACGTTGCTTATGTGAAGCACGTCGACGTGTTTTCCTGCCGACATGGGTGGATAGCCCAGCTGGGGTGGAGGGGTGAGTCAGGCTGGCTGGCCTTAAAATGATATACTGATGTATTACACTAAGGTTCCCAACATCCGATGGCGGGAAATGTGGCCCACCATTGGTGGGCTAAGCAGACGATCGCAAACTGGTTTCACATCATCATGAAACCAATCGTGCCTTATTGTCCGCTCATGCCACCAAACACTCCCGATGCCAGCAGGCATGGAAACACCCGGCCATTTACTCTGTTTTTCTCTCCACCTGCTGAGTTTTTCCAGTATCCTAGCTGTAATAACTTGCAAAGTAAAATAAATTACTTAATATAACTGAAGTACTATATAATTTCGAATTAGATAACATTAAATCACCCAAACAGCCCCTATGTCACACCCAGAACACTTCTGAAACTCAGCTCAACTTTTTACCTGCTTTGTCACTCTCTCTCCTTTCCCACTCTCTCTACTTTCCTACTCTATCTTTCTCTCTCTCTGGAGCCTGGACCCCTTCCTGACAATCTGCATGGGCTGAGCCCCTGTCCTCAGCCACTGTTTCAGTGGTGGGGGAAGCATGATGGAGCCAGGAGGGACTGCATATGAAGCTGGAGGGGCCACTCCCTCCCACCACTTCCTCACCTATCCCCTCCCCCCGCTATTCAGGGTTACTCATACTCCACCACTCAGTTGGCAGCCAGCAGCTTCCCCTCCCTTTCTTGCGCTCCTGCTGCTGGATCTCAGGCCTTGCTCTCTGCCCATAGCCTTGGGCTCTGGTGACAACAGCGCCAGCATCAGAAGAGGATGGTAGTTGGCGCAGGGTGCAGTGGGCGGATGGTGGGGGTGGGGGGGTGGGGGGAGGGGGGGCAAAGCCAGAGTGCAAATGATGTAAAAGCAAAAATGGCGATAAAAATCGAATAAAAAACATTAAGGGGGGAGACTTACTGTTTATGTGGTGTGAGATTATCAGTCATGTTAAGACACTAATAAGGTTTATCTTTTCTGTAGGTTAGAGTATAAGTTGCCTACTCAGTAATATTTAGTTGATGTTGATTTTAGTTTGTTACAGCAATAGTCTTAAACTTAGGCAATTTCTTTAAGCCAGTCACTGGAAATTCAAATCTCTTTTTAAAAGTTATCAGTCTCTTAGGGGCTTGAAACATATCAAGCTAAAGCCTAAGCGAATAAAGTTCTAAGTGGCACTCATCGTTCAATTCACAATAAAACAAAGGAGACCATTTTTTCCTTGTGTAAGATCTCAGTGAAAATACGGTATCCAGTTTTGGTCTCTTCATATTTTAGGGGATATTGAGACTTTGAAAAGGGTGTAGAGGAGAGCCAGAAGATTGACTTCAAATTTAAAACAGCTCAGTTATTCACATAGCTTCAGAACTGGTCCTTACACTTTAGAGAAGCATAGATTTTAGAGTGATTGGATCCATGTGTAGAAAATAATGAAGGGACTAAATTGTTTTTGTGTATGCCAACTATTTCAACTAGGTTAGGATTCACACTTACAAGGTATGTAATGTAGGGAAAGATTAATCAGGTTGGATGCTCAGCAGTTCCTCTTTTCTCAGATAATTATTCACATTATGAACAGGTTGTTGGCTCATACGGTGAATGCCCATCTGCTGAATTGCTTCAAGTGAGATCTGTTTCTGCCCAGGGAGGAGATCTCCTGAACAAGAGGTAGGTAGATGTATCCTGTAACATATATAATTTTCAAAGTGATATCCCAAACTTGTTTTGTTCATCAAAGAGGTCGGAGAGGAATATTCCAGTTTTTCTTACTGTTTGGCCCAGAATCTTATTTAGTTTTTCACCTTTTCCTGGAGATTACCATGTTGCTGGTTGGGTGAGAATATTGTAATTGTGATGTTCTAGGCGTCACAACTCTATGGGGCATACTGGATGGACCAGTTAAAGTCTACACTGGGAGGGGAATTTACCCCAGTGGTCCAGAACTTCCATTCTCCAGATGGTTGCACCTTGTAGGTACCCAGGAAGATGCACTGGGGGACCGCTTGGAAGCCCCCACGCACGGACTACATGGAAATTGCCTGCGAAGTTTGAATTTCCTATGGGCAATTAATCTGCGTCTGGAACCCTCCAAAAGTTAAAGTCAGAAACTTTGGATGGCTCCAAAATAGTTACCCAGGAAAAATTAGAAGGATTGAAATCAATTCTAACTCTTGGGTAACAATACTACTGACCTCCCCCCACATCCAATTCCCCACTGGATCACCCCCATGACAACCCGCCTGAACCACCCACTGCCCTCCCAACCCCTTGACCACTCCCTTGACAACCCCCTGACACCCCTGACTACCTCAATTACCTCTCCAACCCCCACAACAAGCCCCCTGAACCCTCAACTACCCCATGACCCCACCGACTATCACTCCGACCCACTCTATCCCTCACCTACTTACATGCCACTCTATGCCTCACCCACTTACCTTACACATTTACCTTCTCTCCATAGTTTCTCAAAGTGGCTTTGGGACATTTAAACTTCCTGGAAAATGGCAGCTAGTGCCATAAAAAAGGACGTGACTTGGCTTCCCCAATGCTCCTGCACTACGAAGAAGGACTCGATGCTTCATTTTTCTGAGGTTCGGAAGTCTGGACAAGAAATATAGAGCTCTGGTGCAAGGTAAGCAAATCGGAGAGGTGTGGCAATCTGACAGTGATTGCTGCTCCTCGGAAGATTTGGCTCCATATCTTTCCTGTCCACATTCATCTGTTGGACCAGAAACACACAACATCTCCTTTTATATACTTTTGAATTATTCTTTGCTGCCAAATATAATTACAATTATTTTCTATTTATATGATGATCGTAAGAAATCAGACATCATATTGTTTTCAAAAATAGTCAACTAATTAGCAAAATCATTTGGTTCACTGCTGGAAATGTTTCAAATTATTTCACATGACCCTAAATTAAACATGATGTGAGCTACATAAAATAAATCCAACATGCAGTGAACACATGTAAATAGCATTATAGTGTAGTAAGAGGATTAATTTACAGGGAGCAATAGAGTAAACAGTGTTAACACATTGAATTAAATTGAGTTGATTTCAGAGGCAGCTTTCAGCAATTAGGAAAAGTTGTTTTTCAAAGTGCGTGGTCTTAAAAACTCAACATCAGTTTAGCTTACCAAATATATAATTCTTTATTTCCCTATAGGCTCCAGCATTTTCAGTAACTGCAATTCATTTAAGTGTCTGGAAGTAAAACCCCATGGAACTAATTGGGAAGAGGATTATCTTTCAGATCAATTCTGAAATTGATTCCAAGCCACACTATTCATCAGCCTAGAGCCATATTGTAAGATCAGGAATGAGGAAATATTTCTCCCACATTATACTCCATTTAATTTCTATTAATAGAAGTGACACCATTTCAGGTTCTGAAACAACCAATATAGCATGCTATATAGCATTGTTAAAGTACAGAAAACTTGAAGTCCTCTCCCCATGTAATTAACCTACAATTTTTAATATACATATTTGCAAAGTCAAAGAGAATAGGATTAACACCTTTTTTGCACTGTGATAGACATGTCCATTCTTTCTATCTACCGTTTTTGTTCTATGTAATAAATAATAGACAATGGCTTAGAGACCTGATACAACTTGAATAGCTCAGCCTAAATAATACAGATTAGAAAGAAATAAATTAGCATTTAATCTATTTCTACATGATAATAATCTACTTTTTCAGGTGCAAATGCAGCTCACTGTAAAAATAATTGAAATTAGTGCATATTTTGCACTTTTAAATAACTTATTTTAGAATTGATCTTTCTTCTCACCAGAGCAATTGTGTTTCCCTCTGGATCAACTGGAGTGAAAAATCATGGCCCTGAACTTCTGGTGTCCGGATCATCGGAGACCAGACATACAACCCAAGATATGGGTTGGGTCCCCACAGAAGACCCGATGCACTGACCTCCGTGGAAATTGCCTGGGATGTTTGAACTTCAGGTGGACAATTCCTCTGCTCCCTGGGACCCTCCATAAAGTCTACAACTCTGAGCTAGAATTGGAGACTTGGGGCAGTTCTAACGTACTTACCTGGATAGTAACCTAAGAAATGTTAGACACATTAAAATCTAGTCTAACTCCTGGGTAACTACAGAACTGATCCTCCCAATCTCTCCACATTGTCCCCCGAACCCCCAGCTACCCACCCAGCCTGATCCAACTAGCCCCAACTCACTGACCCACCTACCCACCTCTCACACCTGCCACCCTACCTACCTGCCACCTCACCCACTTACCACCTTACCCACTTGCACCCTACCCAACTAACACCTCACCCACCTGCCACCCTACCCATCTAACACCTCACCCAAGTGCCAACTCTCCAACCTGCCATAACACCCATCTGTCAAGTTACCCACCTGCCACCCCATCCACCTATCACCTCACCCACTGCCACCCTATCCATTTACCTCACCCATCTACCACCCTGCCTATTTAGTCATTCATCCACTCATCCATCACCCATTCACTAACATTCATCCATTTACCCAATCATTAAATTCAAACTGGACCTTTAAACTTACCATATGGCAGCTAGCACTGTAAAAAGGACACATATCCTGTCATCACCCTGATGTTACAGTGTTGCGATGGAGCTCTCTAAGGGATGCTGTGCTCCACATTTCTGGATAAGCTGGGCTCTGGAGACCGGCAAGAAATGCGAAGAAGTGGTAGGGCATGGCAAAGTTTGAGCAGAGCAGCAATCCAAAGATGATTGCCACTTTGTGGAAGATCCAGGCCAATATAATAATTCTATTGTGTCTGTCACTACAATATGGGTCTAAGGGCACCCCTGTGAAATGAGGTCAGGTTGTGTGTGGTAGGAGCACACATTTGCAATCTGCTCCACCTGTCCACATTTAGAATGGTGGCCATGGTTTCTACTTATGATAAAAAAAGTATTTTTAAATGCCTAATTTGTTGCCAGTGAAAGCACAATGTCAGCAATTCTAAAGCAACCAGTTCATGCCTGCATGCATGCAAGAATATCTGAACAACATTCAGGCTTGGGCTTATAAGTGGCAAATAACAGTCACATCACACATGTTCCAGATAATGACCATTTCCAATAAGACAGAATCTACCCATCTCCCCTTGACATTTAATGGCATTATCATTGCTGAAATCCCCACCATCAACATCCTGGGAGGTTAGTTACCATTGACCAGAAATTTAACTGGACCAGAATATAAATACTGTGGCTACAAAAGTAAGTGAGAGGCTGGAATTCTGTGACAAGCAACTCATCTCCTGACTCCTCATAGCCTGTCAACCATTTACAAGGCACAAGTCAGGAGTGTGATGGAATACTCTCCACTTGCCTGGATGAGTGCAGTTCCAATAATATTAAAGAAACTCAAGACCATTCAGGACAAAGCAGCCCACTTGATTGGCACCTGATCCACCATTATGTTCACTCCCTCTTCTCAGTCATTGAGTATGCTCAAGACAGAGATCGATAGATTTCTAGATACTAATGACATCAAGGGATATATAGATAGCACGATAAAGTGGTATTAAGGTAGATGATCAGCCATGATCAAGCTGAATGGCAGAGCAGGCTTGAGGGGATGAATGGCCTGCTCCTGCTCCTTTGTTACCTCCACTACCAATGCACAGTGGCAGCAGTGTGTACCATCTACAAGATGCACTGTAGCAACTCACAAAGGCTCCTTTGAGACCACCTTCCAAATCCGTGACCTCTACCAACTGGAAGAACAGGAACAGTACAGAGCACATGGATGGGAACAGCACCACCTGCAAGTTCCCCTCCAAGTCAATACTGTGGTATTCAGTTACTGCAATAACATGACTTAATTGCAAAAGACATGTGAACTTTATCTCCACAGTGTCATCTCCAAAGTCAAGGATTTCCTTTTCCTTTCCACTTTGAACTTTATAATTTTTTATTTTGATATGTCACTTTTTGCCTCTGTTATAGAGCAACCAACAAGGGATATGTGGATAGCGTGGCGTTTTCTCCAGCTTAGGCATTATAGCAATCAGATATCCTCGCTTCTCTTCAGTTTTGGGATAGTTTCTCTGTATGTGACCACTAGTAGCAACAGACCCAATTGATTTTCTGTGCTTATTGACAAATATTGCCATGAGTGAAATAATTATGTCTGTCGTCATGGTACCAATTATTTTGCCAAATAGAAGTAATGACTCTGTGCATGCTATCGTTTCAACGGTACATATTGTAATTCTTGTTTTAGCTCCACTACTATTTATAGCGTCCTTAAAATGAAAAGGCCTAGAAATCACTTTCAGCATGCAAAAAGGTGCCCTGACTCTATTACCAATTCACCTTGTTGCTTTAAGTCAGATTTATAGCCCTTTCCTATTATATGTACATCATTTTAGCATTACCTGATTTGCTACCGGTTACAAAGATTTCAACAAAATTTGCATTGCCACTTTGAGTTCCCCTAACTATGCGCTGAAGCAATTATTCAACATTTATGTGATAATTAAGTTTGTTACACCACTCAGCAGTGAACAATAGCTGTCGGCAGTGGCAGCTGCTACCTAACTATTCAAAATATGGGTCATGGATGAACCTTTGCAGACATTTGCCTCAGGAATGCAGCACAGTGGGGCATCTGACCAGATCACAGTCACAGTGCAGACAGCAACCATAGAAGGCAGTAACTGACAGTGAGAACAATGGCCCAGATCCCAGTGGAGTGAAACTGAATTCCAGAAAGTTGTTTTAGCTGTGAAATGCATTGAGGTTAGGCCTTATTATTGATGTAAAAGGGAGAATTATTAAGTATATGCCATTTGTAATTGTACCAGCTGTTAGAAGGTCAAAGGCTTCTGCCCTTTTCGCATTTTGAATTTTTGAAGTTTTCGTTTTGATATGCCTTCCTCTTTCTATTTTATGGAATGACCAATAAGTGGTATTTTATCTAGTTTAAGTATTATAGTTGTATCATTTCTGCATATGTCACAGCCCCTAACTTGTTCACAAATGATAGAGACAGAGTCTTATTTTCTTTCTTATTGACAAATAATATACAGACAGAAAAAAGATTCAGAATGTAAAGGGAGGTGGAAATGGGGAAGCAGCTTGCAAAAACAGGTAGTAGGAATGAGGCTTTTTTTTGAGGAGGAGTTTTGAAAGGGAGGGAGACAACAGCTGAGGAGAATTCAGGAACCATCTACAGTGGCTCGTGACTTCTGGTAGAGTGGCAACTGAGTCGGTTTCCACTCCATTGGTAGCTCCTCACCTGGGAATCCAACCGCTCTTATCTCGCCCAACTTTCCAACTCAGGCGCAGCGTGCTCCTGAGGCCTTATGTCCAGGGCAGCAGTGTCGGAGGTAAAGAGGAAACACCCCCTTTTTACAGCACTGACTGATGCAAAGCAGGTAAGTTTTAAAGGTCCAGCCACTTTGAGCAGCCAGGGAGAAGGTAAGTTTATAAGGTAAGTGGGCAGGATTGTGGTGGGGGTGGGGAAATTGTAGGATGGGTCAGGATGTGGTTGGGTGGCTAGTGGGGGCATAGGTCAGAGGTGCCGTGGGAGGGTGTTGGTTGGCCAGTGGGGGGGATAGGTGGAGTGTGGAAGGTTTAGTTAGTGAGAGGCATCACAGTGTGGGGAGGGCAGTCAGGGGTTGGGGGGATAGTCAGGGGGGGTGGTGGTATGAGGAGGGCACTCTGGGGAGTTGGCAGGACAGCTGAGGGGTGTGGGATGGGCAGTTAAGAGGTCAGGGGGTACACAAGGAGGGGTGGGGGGTGCTATTGGGGGGGTGGTGAGGGTTAGTAGTGGAAGTCCTGTGGCCCGTGAGGAGTCACAGGGAGCTGGGGGGATTGGGGGGTGGTGGTGGGGGGGGGGGGGGGGGGGGGGGGGGGGGGGGGGGGGGGGGGTGCATGGTAGAGGGAATCTGTGGGGTTTCAAGGTGGGTCAGTACTATAGGTAACCAGAAGCTGGAAGTGGTTTTAATTCTTCTAATTCTTTGGGGGTAACTATTACTGTAACACAGTCGGAACCATCCAAAGTCTGCAATTTAAATTGCATTATCGGATGGTTCCCAGTGCAGGGCAATTGCCCATCAGAAGTTTGATCTTCCGGCCAATTGCCATGCAATCCTTATCTGGGAATTCCAGGGGGGCTGCAGGTACACTGCCCCAGAGCTCGGACGTTAGGGGCCAATGTCAGTTAACATGGGGACCAGAAAGGTTAAGTTGGTCAGCAGCTTTAGCAGTATGATATCAAAGGAGCAGACAAATGAGTCAGATGTTTTTGAGGTGTCCCTGATGCAAAGTATGTTGGCTGCTAAATTGGTTTGCCATTTCATTGCACACCCATAAAATGGGCACAAAGAGGCCCAATTTCTACTCCTGCATTTGGCTTCTCTATCTTCTGAAATCTCTGCAGACACTTGTACCATGGCTTCTTTTCCATGGTACATACAACAGTGAAAATCCTTTATCCATTATGAAGAAAATGTCAATGGTATGCTTCAGCACGTTTGCCAACAATCCTTAAATTGTTCCAAAGGAGGAAGCCCATTTAATCCTTAATCTATTATTCTTTGTAGGTAGGCAGAGTATGGTAATAATCTTTTTCATAGAATCATTGAATAGATTTTCAAAAGGAGATCATTCAGCCCATCAATTCTGTGCCAGCTCTTTCGAAGTGCATTCCAGTTCGTCCCACTCCCCAATCCTTTATCCATATCCAACAATTTTTTATCTGCAAGTATTTTCCATTTCTCTTTTGAAGGTTACTGTTGAATCTTTATCTACTAGCGTACCGGGTAGTGTATTGCAAATCCAAACAACTCATTGCGTAAAGAAGTTTTCCCTCATGTCACCTCTAATTGCATGTCAACCGTAGCTCAGTTAGTGACACTCTTGCCTCTGAGTCAGCTGGTTGTAGGTTCAAGTCCTATTCCTGGACTTGAACACAAAAATCAAGACTGATGCTCCAGTGCTGCACTGTCAGAGTTGCCATCTTTTGAATGAGATGTTAAACCAAGGCCCTGTCTATCTCCTCAAGTGGACATGAAAGATCCCACTGCACTATTTTTTTGAAGAACAGGAGGGTTCTGCCCTGGCCCCTATTTATATCTCAATCAATATCATGAAAAACAGATTACATGGTCATTATGACATTGCTCTTTGTGAGAGTTGATGTGCACAAATTGACTGCTGCATCTCCTACATTGCTACATTTCACATGTAATTCATTGGCTGAAAAATGTTTTGGGTGCCCTGTGGTCATGGAAGCTACTATATAAATGAGAATCTCTCTTCCTTTTTGAATCTTTATCCAATTTGCATCCTGCTGATTGGTCATTAGGTTCGCATGTGCTAGCCCCTTTACAACATAGGATCCTGCATACGTTCCATTGGAAGCGTGCTTATGCACCTCAGACCCTGGCTGAAATCTTGTTGGAGCTTTGAGTGTCCAGACACTGGGACCAGAAGTGCGAGGGACTTCATAGGTGAAGGCTGACCTTGCACAATGACCAGCCAATTAGAAATCCATAGATGAGGTGTCCGGACAATCGTGCAGCAGCGGTGGGCATGAAATCAATGACCCCGCCATTACCTCATGGAGTTGAAGATTTGGGTGCCATATTTAAAGGGCATCTGGACAAACATTCATTCCTCACAATCCAAGAACATCAGTCTGGCAGTGTGAGTAGATGCCTTGACTCTACAACTGCTGCTATAACCTAGTGATCTGATTCTGGAGCGATGTCGCAGAGGAGACAACAAGTGGCCCCACAGTTTAGCGATACCTTCCTGCAGGTTCTCCTCCAGGCCATCCAAGAATGGCAGGAGATCCTGTTGCCCAATGATGGCAGGAGGAGGCCCTCCCACTTGACCAAGGCAGTCTGGACAGAGGTTGCAGCAGGAGTTCACAGCCATTGAGTCCACAAGCAAGACTGGGTCTAGTGCAGAAAAAGGGTCAATGACCTCCTGTCACTACAAAGTGTACTCTTTGGACATCAATCAATATAAGTGTCCAATTGGTGAGATGAGATTGACTGCCCTTGACATCAAGGCAGCACTTGACCAAGGGTGGCATCAAGGAGCCCTAGCAAAACTGGTGTCAATGGGAATTAGAGGGGACACTCTGCTGGTTGGAGTCACACCTAGCACAAAGGAAGAAAGTTGTGGTTGTTGGAGGTCAATCATCTCAGTTCCAGGACATCACCACAGGAGTTCCTCAGGGTAGTGTCCTCAGCCCAACCATCTTCAGTTGCTTCATCAATGACCTTCCTTCCATCATAAGATCAGAAGTGGGGATATTCGCTGATGAATGCACCATGTTCAGCACTATTTGTGACTCCTAAGACACCGAAGCAGTCCGTGTCCAATTGCAGCAGGACCAGAACAATATCCAGGCTTGGGCTGACAAGTGGCAAGTAACATTCGCACCATACAAATATCAGGCAATGACCATCTCCAACAAGAGAGAATCTAACCATCACCCGTTGATATTCAATTGCATTACCATCACTGAATCCCCCACTATCAATATCCTGGGGATTATCATTGACCAGAAACTGAACTGGACTCACCATATAAATACGATGGCTACAAGAGCAGGTCAGAGGCTAGGAATCCTATGGCGAGAAACCCATCTCCTGACTCCCTAAAGCCTGTCCACCATCTACAAGGTACAAGTCAGGAGTGTGATGGAATTATCCCCACTGGCCTGGATGAGTGCAGCTCCAACAACACTCAAAGCTCAACACTATCCAGGACAAAGCAGCCTGCTTGATTGTCACTCCATCCACAAACATCCACTCCCTCCACCACCGATGCACAGTGGCAGCAGTGTATACCATCTCCAAGATGCACTGCAGGAACTAACCAAGGCTCCTTAGACAGTACCTTCCATTGTACTCATCAGATTGTGACCCCGGGTCTAATTGCTAAAGTATAACCACTGAGGTCAATGTCTCTGCGTTGGAGGATGCGGGTGGGGGGGGTGGGGGGGATGATATAATGGTGCATCATCTGATTGGTCTGTTTCATCAGCCTCAGAGGTGAAGGTTGGGCTTGCTGCAGGTTGCCTTAGCTGACTGTCGTGATTGTGACTACCTGTAGTAGAGAAAACAAAAATTATAACAGCTAAGCACCTTCCCTTTCCCCATCACTGTATCACGTCTGTATCCTGCATGGCCAGTTATGAACACCAGTGAGAAGTATCTCCATTCTGAGACCCTGAAATGCCAGCAGCTCTGTTGACACAAGATCAACTACTGTCCTCCCCTGCCAGTTTTGCAGCCTCTTCTTCTGCAGGGGTCAGGATTCCGACATCTCGGGCATGTCCCCCTGCTTTTTGCTTGCTCTTTGGTGTTATACACTCTTTTATCCTGCAAGTGGAAAGAAGGATTGAATGCCATTTCACTAGGCTCCTAACCCCTTCATGGACATGCAAGCCAATGACAGCTATTGTCATCTCCCTAGTAAGTGTTCCACACACGCACTCTCCTGCATCTGTTACAACTTTCACAGCATGAACTGATTTCCACACATTAGTACATATGTTCCATCTGGTAATGAGGTCTAGCACCCAATCTCCTGCCTGGCATCTCTCTCCAATTTAAAAAAAAAAATTCATTCAAGCCAACATGTGATGCTCACTCCCTTATCGTCCATCAGAAGCTGTTGTCTAAACAGTGACGGCATTTGGAGCTTGCATCACTGAGTCATATGTAACTTACTCCAAATCACAAGTGTGTGCTTCGCAAAACCATGCATATGGCTTGCTCATGCCAAGGCCCTGCAGCAATTTTCCTCCTAGGTGTCAGAGGTCATGGAAATATAGACTGATTTGGAAGGAGCTTTCCGGTTCTGCTGACACTTTCCACCATGACATGTATTGAGGATAAAATCAAGAGATCTTGCAGGGGCCTCACTCTTGTTGGAATCAGTTTTCGACGAGGGTGTCACAAAGCCTGTCGAGCACATTGCTCCAATGCTCTGGTATCTGCAGCTGTAGCTGCACAATGCAATCTCTCAGGATCATCAGGCTCTTCCCCTTCTTCATCATTTCAGACAGCCTCCTGCTCTGTTCCATCTCCCCCTCTGGCAATCCTCACCCCTTTATGCGCAAAGTTGTGTAGGACACAGCAGACCAAAATGATCCTGGAGGCAATCTGTGGTGCACATTGCAGCGCTCCACCTGAGTGATCCAAGCAGCGGAACCTCATCTTCAGCATTTCAATGGTCTGTTCAGTTGTTACCCAATTGAAACATGACAGGCATTTTCCCTCCCCTTTGGGCTTTGTGGGTCCTGCACAGGTTTCATGAGCCAGGTCTTTAGGAGATATCCTCTGTCCCTCAAGAGCCAAACCTGCAGTTGCAAACAGTAGTGGCACTTGAGAGTGACTGAGGATGTAAGAGTTATGAGAGCTCCCTGGGAAGTGAGCACATGTCTGCAGGATTCATTGTGATGGTCACACACAGGCTGCATATTGAGAGGGTGAAAACCCTTTTGGTTTATGAAGGCTGCTGGCCAGAGAGCTCATAGTGCAGCACATGTGCAATCAATTGGTCCTCCTACCTGTTCAAATCCAGCGATGGCACAGAATCCTACCACACTGGTTGCTTGACTCTCAGGGTTTGTGGTGAATCTCAAATTAATTGGCTCTTCTAAACAAGCATTGATGACCTCCTTGATGCATCTGTGAGTGGTTGACTGCAAGATGGTGCACATGTCCTCAGTGAAGCCCTGGATATCTAAAAATTACAATATTGCCGCAGTGACTTTTAAAGCTACTGGCATTGGATTGCCTCCCAGTCTATAGGAACCTAAGTCATCCTGAAGCAGCTGACATAGGGGAGCAATGGAATCCCCTGACATCCTTAGCCGTCTCTGACATTGCCTCTCTGACATTTGCAGGTTGTTAGCCCACATGTGGTGTATTTGATTACACGCCAATGCTCAGTGTCTCACTGGCTCTTGGTTGCCATCATTCTAAACAGTCTGACCCTCTGTTGGTGCGCTTTGTTGGAATTCTGATCATTGTTGCGCCTGGTCCTGGGCCGCCCTCTGCTGCTTCCTCTCCAGATGCTCAAGAGCTAGCGAAAGCACTGGGTGTGCTTGACCCACCTTGTCTACCTGAGGTGAACTGCGAACACAAGGCAAGCAAAGATCTGGTCAGCACAGACTTTATGGTCCTCCCTCCTGACTTGAGAACTTCTGATCAATGGGAAGCCCTTACACTTTGTCTCAGCCTGACCCTAGTCTCCACCGACCCCACTGTATGTCTCCAGCCTTGAACTGTCTTCCGGAGATTTTTTTGTGTTGTCGCTGCTATGTCCCTGGACAATCCCACATTGACTCTGAAGCTTGAAACCATCACCCTGCACCCTCCCTCAGTCACCTCTGACCTTCCCTCTGTCAGCCTCAACTGTCACTCCATCATCCTTGCTCTGACTTCTTTGACCTTTGAGCTACCCACCATTGCACATGCTCAATTTTCATTCACCCTAGAGCTGGCTCCCATCACCATCAATCTGACCTCCCAGAAACCTGGATCTGTCCCCCATCGCTCTTGACCTATCATCAATCATCTTCAAACCTGCCTTTATTATCCTTGACTCTCAGGACCTCCCCATTGACCTTCCTTCTATAACCCTGAATGTCCCCACAATCATTATTGACCTCCTGTCTGTAGATATTGACCTTCCCTGTGTAGTCCAGCTTCCTCGCTCTATTCCCCATGAGTCCTCCTAGGTTCATCAAAACCCTCGGTCAGCCATGTCCCGATCCTCCTTGCACAGCTAACCCCCTGCCTCCCTTCCTCCCTCTCTCAGTCAGCCATGTCCTTGATCACCTTAAACTGTCACCACCCAATCTCAATGTATTAATTCCTCTTCTCCTGTGCTCCAACAAAGCTCTCCATGAAAGAAAAATGCCTACTCAGTTTAAATCCACTACCGCACACCACCTTTAACCAGTCATGAATCTGAAGGCTTGTGTTTCTCATTCACTACAAAGGTACCACTTAATATGGTGAAATGGTGTTTTAATCAGAATGCATGCATGATATGTTGATGCAATACAAATAGGTTCCTGCCACTTGCCATCGGGAAGCTCGATCTGTCTTCAAATCTGCAATCTTAATTCCCTACTTTCATCATGCTGGCAGAATGCTGACATTTCATCTCCCACACAATTAAGTTCACCTCATTTCCTGCTGCCGGTAGCAGCACAAGATTCCGGCCCCCATTTTTTTGAATCAGGAGGCTGTATAACACCTGAAAAATAGACATGACACAGCCCAAATTGCCCTCTTAGTCTTTGCTCAAAGATTTGTTAAAGTAAATGCTACTCACAGGCAACGCAAAGGCTGAACTCAGTAGTGGCTAGTGGCTAACTCTTGGTCTTCCTCTCAATCTCTCTCACTTCGCATTGCATTAGTATGGTTATTATGCTCTTAGCTATAGGCTATTACATTATAACACTTCAATAACTTTTACACTTAGTATACATTAAATACCAATAGATCAGTATTCCAAAGATTCACCACCTTGGTGGTGTCAGTAGGTGAAACTTCCAAGGCATCACTCATCTACGTCAATAATGGGCTCAATATGCAGGTCTGAAGACACTTCCAATTCCAAACCCCTACGTTCACATTTAAAATGCAAACTGCTGATGTAAACTTATTTTTTAACCAGATTCACTGGCCAGTGATGAGCTGCAGCACCTTGGCTTTGTAGCCTTGATTTTAACTCCCAATGGGATTCAAGCAGGCTGGGGATTTGCAGGTCAGATTTCAGGTATGGAGTAGTTTAATTGCCAGTCAGCTGCCCTCCAGATAGGGGTAGAAATTCAGAAGGCCAACACCACCTCTCAGGGCCAAAGAAAGTTTCACTGACAAGTTTATCAGTCACAGTGAGGAGATTTTGTAAGGGTCCCACTGAAGGAAAAGAATCAGTTCTGGGGAGGGAGGACTAAACCAAGATAAGAATATAACAACAGAAGAAAGAGTAGGAAGAAACAAAATGCCCCTTTGAGCTTGCTCTTTCATTGAGTAAGATCATGGCTGATCTTTACTAAAGCCCACTATCCTGCCCTATCGCCATATAATTTAATTCCCTTAGTTCCCAAAAAATTCTATCGATCCCACTCTTGAAAGTACTCATCAACTCATCAATTCCCACTGGAATACAGAATTCCAAAGATTCCACAAACCTCTGAAGAAAATTTTCTCCATCTCAAGAGCTGACCCCTTATCTTGGGACTATGGCCCCAGTTGTAGATTCTCCAACCAGGGGAAACAGTTTCTCAGCTTCTACATTATCAACCCTCTAGGAAATCACATCTCATAATTCTAAACACCAAAGAGTATATGTTCATTCTACTCAATATTTCCTCAAAGGACAAATCTACTGCCAGAATTAATTTGGTGAATCTTTGTTGCACTCACTCTAAGGCAAGTACATCCTTCATTAGTTAAGAGACCAAAATTATACATAGTACTCCAGATGTCCTATATAATTGCAGCAAGAATTCCTTCCTCCTATACACCTTGCCATAAAAGCTAACCTATATGCCTTCTTAATTGCTTGCTGCACCTACCTGTTAATTTTGTGATTTCTGTACAAGAACACCCATATCATTCTGAATACTAACATTTACTAGACCTTCATCATTTGAAATATTCTGCTTTTCAATTCTTCTGACCATAACAGATGATTTCACATTTCCTCCTCATTTTCCACCCTCTTGCCTAATCACTTAGTCTGTCGGTATCCCTTTGCAACCTTTTTATGTCCTCCTCATAGATTACTTTCCTACTTAGCTTTATATCATCAGCAAACATGGATATATTACATTGGGCCCCTTCACCTAAGTTACTATCCTTGTTGTGACCTGAAGGATTTGCTCCTTGGAGGACCTCTCATTCTCCTGTCAGTCACTGGCCTACCTTCATCTGCCACACCCAAGTTAAATCCAATCAAGATCCCAATAACATAATTGGACTTCCAATTTGAACAAATTTAAGAGGCTCCCACCTGGTGCCTGAACAACTAATTGCTGTGAACAGTTAAAATGATGGCCTGTGGCATACCAACATTTTGGCAAGGCTCAACGTTCCATTTTAAAGCACCCCCCACCCCTGCCTGGCTCCCATTCCTGCTGACTAAGTGGATTAAAAATTCCATCCTGTGTCTCCCAGCTGACCAACAAATACTGCAGGGAAATTCTCTATGTTGCAACCAGTTCTGCTTTGCTTTTCAAATTGGTATAGGTTTTGTCAAACTGTTATATAAAAGTAAGAGCAGAATGTATAAATTTCCATTAAATGTCCAATTAGCTTTTCAAGTGGCAACTGAATTATGTCTGCACACTCTGGTCCAATTAATCACCAGCTTCTAACCTCTTTTTACTTAAAGATTCTGCATTCTCCAAGTGCAACAGCAGTGGCGCAAATCCACAAACAGGACTGCCCACTGGTGAGGCCATAGAGGGATTCAAAAACAAGGATGAGGATTTTAAAAAGCATTGTTTGACTGGGAACCAAAGCAGGTCAGTGTGCACAGAGGTGACAGGGGAATGATGTGAGTTAGAACAAAGGCAGCAGAACTTTGGATAACATTAAGTTTAATTTCAGTAGGTAGACCCATAGGCCTCAATGTGGATTTAATGTGGAGGTGATGGTCCCACCCACTGGTGAGAAAGTCAAGAGCAAGCCTGCCTTCACCAGCCCTGGAAGCCACAAATCAATTATATGTGGTTCAGGCAATTAGTTGAAGTCATGGTTTCCATCCCTCTAAGACAGGGTGACCCCCCTCCAAAAGCTGTCGGCCAATCAGAGGGCCGACAATTGTTTAGTACCAGCAGTGTCACCGAAATCTGCTTAATCAATTAGCCACTTAAAGGCCTCAATTTTCCAAGGGCAGGAGAGTCAACCTACCCTGCCACTGGAAAGGCTGTTTTTATTTGTACAACACTAGGGGTAGCACTTCCTGCACATGCAAAGCATTAGTCCCAGTGTCAGTGTGTCAGCTTCTGCATTAAAACAAACAAACTGGCTCGACACAGACTAATGGTACTGTGCGGTCCTTAACCAATTGCAAGTTCTTGTATCCACATGGCCTGATCCTTTATCAACTGTTCCCTCTTTAAAACATGCTTCTGACAATTCAGTAAATGATGAAGATATCAGAAAATTCCCAACATCCAATTAACTCACATAGACTGTGGGGAATTGATTGTAATATTTTTTGGTAAAAATCAATAAAATAAAGTATTTTGAATAAAAGAAAACTTAAGAAATTTATTATTTCATGTACGATTTGAAACAATGCTGCTGGAATTAAAGGTCCAATCAACAGCCAACTGAGCTACCTGGGCTGTGAGTGATACTCTGCACAATGTCTTAACACACTGGAGGAAAAATAGCATTTAAATAAACTAAGTAATTTTCTTTATTTTCATTGCCTGATTTCTTATGCACTGTGGCAAGTTGATTGATGTTTTGGGGGCATTGACCCTTCCGAAGATGCAGCCATTTCTTTACCTGGATACCATTGCAGAGCTTTAATAAAATATTCATTGCCAATCACAGCACTAACACTCATTCAATGGTGATGTAAATAGGCAGCTTTACAAAACCAGATTTCATATAGCAGTTTGCCTAAAGCAAAATTCCATTCCTGCCACTGGTACCAGGAACAGTTGCACGCTGTTGGTGGCTGAGTATGGGTCAAATGCACATGTGCAACTGTTCCTGCCACACTCCCAGGCATCAGGAGTTACAGTGGCTGGTAAAGTACCAGCAGAGGCAGGAAGGTGACAGACACAGCAGCCCCACCAGCCCATCTCACCAATCTTCAATGCTTCCCATCCCTTCCTTGACTTCTCTGTCTCCACTACAGAAAGACCAAAATGAGAAAAAACTGTACTTGAGATGCAAAAGTCATTGAAAAGTTAATTACAGACCTTAAACTGAAATAGGTCACTATTTACATCATTCATATTTTACAAATGAGAGACTTTATAAGACAGTTATGTTTTAAACTGTCTCTTTTAATTTAAGGTAAAACAGAATGTCCAAGAATCCGGGATTGTGAAATCATACTAAACTTTTCCCAAGATAAGTCCATGTGTTTTGGTTCTCATGAGGAAAGAGGCTCAGGCCGAAATATATAGAAAATTATGTGCCAATTTTCACATCTCGACACAAAGAGGGGCAGCTAGTCTTCCTGGAGACAGATTCTCAGACATGGAGAGGGAGACAGAAAACAGCTGCTGCCGAGCAAAGCAGAGGAAGAGACTGTTTTGTGTTAGTTATCAAGTAGGTTGGCAAGGAGAACCTCTGTTTGAAGAGGTGGGACTTGTGGAAATTTAAGGACTAAGGAGTGGAATGGGCCTTGCTGCTGGAAGTCAGTTCGGGGATATGCAGAAGATTGAGTGAGGTGACTTTCAAAGGACATTGGAAAACTCACACTGGTGTGGCAAGGAGAAGAGAGCCTGCTGAAAAGATGGGGGGAGCATGCGACTTAATCTACAAGGGTACTTATGTGCTGAAATTGTGAAGTAATGTACAAAGAGGTCATAAGCTATTTTTGGTTGAATTAATTAGTTAATGGGGAAGAACCTTTTCTGTAGTTTCATATATTAGTTGCTTATTAAGTAATGTTCAGTTTATAGGTTGGATGTTATGCTCTCCCACCGGTGGGTTTGAAGGTGGGTACTCATAAAATCTTGCACATGGCCCACCTGGTGCCTACCCGCCCTGTCTCACAAATTATGGGGGGGGCATGTCAAGGCATCTGGCAGCTCACCAGGGGCAGGCCCATGCCATGTAGGAAGCTCAGCAGTTTTAGCTGCAAAGACTGGTGTCAGGCAAGGGAGGGGGAACCTCCTTAGTGGGTCCCCTGTGCCCATCAGAAGCACCCGCACCAAGGCCATCCTTCCTCTTTACCACTCCCTCGGCTTCTTAAATCCAGCCTCCACCCCTTGCTCCCCCCTCTAACTGGGAGTGCCAGCAATACCCAGACTTACCTTAAGTCCAAGCTTCTCTTTGTGATGATTGCCTGTGGTCCAGTGGTGACCACTGTTCCCACCTGGTGCTGCTCCAATTAGCCAGCAGCTCTCTAAGGAGGGACTTCCTCCTGAGCTAAGGGCAGAAGTCTCATCTTAAAGCAATTAACCCTACTCCCAGAGTTAAATTGCTCAGGAATGGCCATGACTATGCTAGATGGGCTCACTAACAATTTTAGCCAGGCTGTCGAGGACCACTGCGCCCTGTATAATCCAGCCCATGCTGATTTTAGATTGTTTGTTACATTAAAAGTCTTAAAACATGAAACTTTGTCATGCCATTCTTTCTATCAGTCCCTGGGAAATTCATATCTCTTTTAAAAAGCTATCGGTCTCTACAGGAGTTGTAACACAATTTTATGAATTGGTTTCATATTGTAAGATTTGGCAGTAGCATAGACATATATTGTATGTCTAAAGGGTTTTTTGTTTGCTTTCTTCAACAAATCTGACGCTTGAAGTGAAGTACTGTAAAGCACATAGTGGGGAAAACAACCTTCTCTGTTTTTTCCCACCTACTGATCCATTGAACATCCAGACGCCATAAAAGTCACAGAAGCAAGTGGAATTGGGAGAAAACAAAAAGAGTGAAAGCTCCAAAATAAGATTTCTGTTCAATGCATTCATAAGTACACAAGTCTTGCTGGTAGAGTATATTATTAGTTAAAAGTATTTATTACTTATTATCCAACTCTGTAAATATAGAAAAGATGCGATTGCATTAGAGAGGGTACAGAGGGGATTTACAAGGATGTCGCCTGGACTGGAAAATTTTAGTTATGAGGAAAGATTTTATCAGTTAGAGTTGTTTTCTTTGGAGCAGAGGAGCCTGAGGGGAGACCTAGAGACCTAACTGAAGTGTATAAAATTATGAGGCATCTGGATAGAATAGATAGGAAGGCCCTTTCCCCTTGGTTGAGGGGCTCATAACCAAGGGGAGTAGAATTAGGGTAAGAAGTAGGAGGTTTAGAGGGAGTTGGAGGGAAAATCTTTTCACCCAGACGGTGGCAGGAGCGCTACCTTAAAGGGTGGTAGGGAGAGAAACCTTCATAACATTAAAAAAGTACTTGGATAGGCACTTGAAGTGCCACAACCCACGAAGCTACTAACCAAGAGCTGGAAAGTCGATTTAGAATGAATGGTTCCTTGTTGACTGACATAGT
The DNA here is from genome assembly GCF_017639515.1 of Carcharodon carcharias. Classification (NCBI taxonomy): domain Eukaryota; kingdom Metazoa; phylum Chordata; class Chondrichthyes; order Lamniformes; family Lamnidae; genus Carcharodon; species Carcharodon carcharias. The sequence goes on along the minus strand of NC_054468.1, from coordinate 138,834,742 downwards.
CACGAGTAGCTTTCTTCCTTGCTGTAAATGTCTATTATTCCTTGGGCAGTATTTTTTGGATGACAAGGTTTTCCTTCCACCCTGCGAAGAATCGAAGAGGAATGCATCCCTGCTGATACCAGCTGCCCCGCAGTGATTTAATGCCCAGTGGGCTTCTTGAGAGGAATTCCTGCCTTAAAGAGCTGCCAGCTAATCTGATTGGCCAGCAGCTCTGTAGTGCCAGCAGCCACTACTGGGACAACAGGCAGTCCCCAAGAAGTGAAGCTAATGGAGGCCGGAGTTCAGATAGATCCAGGGTATCATGATAGTGAGGGGATGGGGTTGAGAGGCCAGGGGACAGGGTGGAGGGGTGGAGGGGTCCCTCCAATGGACACAGCAGAATCCCAAAGGAGCCGCCACCTTGTCCAACACCAGTTTGCACAGTAGCTGATGGGCTACTCAACAGACATGAGCCTCCACTTGCTGCTTGTAAAATAGCAGAGGGGGCAGAATGAGGCACTTAAGTGGCCACAAATTGGCCACTTAAGGTCTTCAACTGATACAATGATGGGCCAGCCACCCAATGCCTCCACGGCCCCCTCTAAAATGGAAGACAGGTTGGGGCAGTCAGGTGGGTGGCGGTCAGGCTGTGAGCAGTATTTATGAGACCCGCGCCTTCAAACTCGCCAGCAGAGGAATGTAAAATTCGGCCCTATAATTCTATATCAGGTGATTTTAACCCTACTTGCCTGGTGGAAGTCGGGCAGGCTGTTAAAATCAGCCAGCTGACTTGCCTGGTGACACCGGAGTTTCCTGGAGATCAACCTTCAATTCCTGGAGACAACCAGCCAATCATGGAGGATTTGCAACCAGAAATTGAGAAGCAATTGTAACTCAAGATATTAGAAAGAGGCTCCTGGGTCAGAAGAACCCCAAAAAATTAAGTTTTAATTATCTTTGTTAACTTGCGGGGCAAGGGGGATCAGAAGGAATCATTCTTTTGGTCCCAGCTTGTGGCCTCCTGCCACCAAAAATTCTGTTCACCCAATATGGTCAGTGGCCACTCCCTGCTTGTTTTGGTGGGCAGCCGACCATGAACATGCAAATGAGATCTAGCCATTATAATTGCCTGGGCCTCAGCTGAGGTAATGGGGAGAAGTTGAGTGGTTTAGCACCCACTTTACTCTGAAATCTAAGTCTCATCCACATGGGAACCCAATTCAAAGGAACAGTAACGTAATAAAGTTTTCCAACTGAGATGTTACAAATCGCCATTTTTACTCTTGTTTAAAAATATACATCAACACAAGTCAAGGCACAAGAAGATATTATTAATATATATTAAACATCCACGTTTAGTGAATCGCTATCAGTACAATATCTTCTATTGTTATGAGAAATGATATACATTACATAAAACAAAATTATCATACAGCAGGTTCAAATCTATGATGTATGATTGGATTCCATGCCTTGAAATCTTTAGATCAACTCTTTTGTGTTACATTGCATATTTATTTAATAAGTAAGTTTGACCTGTGGATTTTGACCTGAAAGGATTTTGCTTCTTTTACAATCATTTGAGGAATTTCCTGTCTACTCAATTGATTATGTTTTAACTTTAGATTGATCGGTACATGTCATGACCTCACTGAAGGATCAGATTTGGAGAAGCGAAGCAGAAACAATTAACTTATGAGGCTAGACAGCAACAGCTTTGGGAATCAATAATGATACCCCCGTTTACTGTTTATTTAAAGCTACTGTTAAAAAAGAGGTTAATTTATTTTTTGTACCTATTTGATATTTCAAAGCGGTTTCTCATTTCCAACTCGCGCCATAATAGTACAAGAACATTCTATTGAGTTACATTCTATAAATATACAGGATTATAGCAACCATTTCAAATTATGATTGCTTAACAAATTTTATAACAAAACTGAAAGTCACTGCACAAAATTTCAATTTTATGGTCATAATGAAATCCAGAGAAATTAAAGTAACCTCTTCAATGAGTAATCTAAAACTGTGATTCAATTACTTTGAATCCTTCATGTTATAAAGAAAGACATATTGAAAATGATGAGCCACAGTTAATTCCATCATTAACTAGAATTCCAGTGATATTGTACCTGATTATAATCGCATGTAAGCGGATGAGATTTGAATAAGTTAAAATCTCATCCAGCTTTATTCTAGTCCTAGATAAGTATTAAAATAACTGTTAACCATTAAAGACAATCAATAATTACTTTATAAATAAACAAAAGTATTTTAGGAATTACACTGATATAAAACAGGTACCCTTTATCCCAAAATCCAGAAGGAGCCGAAAATCAGCTACATTTGAAGATGGCGCCCTAGGTACCAATTTGAGGAAAACCCTTTTGTTTTTAATTTTTCATACTTTAATTTATGTATTATGAGTACATGCTAGACCGAAGACGCAAAGTCCCCAAAGTCCCAAAATCTGGCACATTTTTGGTCCTGAGCTTCCAGGATGTGGGGTCCAGAACCTGCATAAACATTACTGAAGTAATATCCTTTTTGAAATAGACCAAAAAGGTGTTCTTTTCATATAATTCTATAATTTCTCAATTTATTAAGTAAGACCTTCACTATATATATATATATATATATATGTGTGTGTAGAGATATATTTTTTTTTCACTGAGACATCTTCATAATTTATTGATAGAAGATTTATAAACCACACCATAAATTCAGTTACTAAATGTGGGTCTGCAGCTGAACACAACTCTGTAGGCTTGCTCTATCAGTAGGAACAGGGATTGCTTCATCTTATTGAAGAGACTGGTCATACTTAACAAGCATTGAGTTTCTTTCAGGCATTTGTTTTTTTCACAACTGATAATTCTATTTAGATTGAATTACTTAGAATACACAGCTAGAGCCAGGCTATTTCACCCAACCAATCCATGTCAGCGTTTATGTTTCACTGAGCCGCTTCCCATCCTTCCTCATGTAACTCTATCAGCATAACCTTCTATCCCCTTCTACCTTATTTGCTTATCTAGCTTCTTAAAGCATCTAGTCTATTTAGCTCAACTCATAGTAAGTTCCACATTCTCAGCAATCCTTGGGTAAATTCTGAATTTCCGATTTATCCTTGGTGACTATCTTACACTGAGGGTCTCTAGCTTTGCTCTGCCTCACAAATGGAAACACTCCAGCTGGAATTTTCCAGCCCCATTGGCTCTGGACGTCATGGCGAGCAGGGGTTGGGGGGGTCAATATGTCGAGAAGGCCAAAAATCAGTTTCATGCCAGCGTGAAAGCACAGCAGGATCATCCAATGGCGTCAATGATGACGGAATGCCAATCCTGCTGGAGGCCGACATGAAGCCAATTTGCATCCCGCTAATGAGATACAAATTAAGGCCCAATTGGAATCATTCACCCATGCCAGGTTTACTGAAACACCAATGGGAAACCACGCAAGCCCAGAACACAGCTGGACAAGTGTGACGTGCAGAAGTCGGGATTTACCATTAGGGCCTGCTCAAATTGCAGACATCTGAGGAGAAGAAGATACTGAAGCCCTACAGTGATCGGAACCTGGAGGAACAAATGCATCGCATGCTGGGTGGATTCTCATGGACATGGCTCACTGCCAAGCAGCTCATGGAGGGTGGGGGGTTCTCCCTAATGTCTCAGGGCTGCTTCAGAACATGACGGTCTTGGCCATGGGCTGCTACAAATGATTGTCGAGGAGGGGGGAGAGGAAACAGGTCTAGCTGTGAGTGGGAGAGGAAGGTGTAACAGGTTGGTTGGGTGTGGGGTGGTGTGGGAGAGGAAGGTCTAGGTGTGACTGGGAGAGGAAGGTGTATTTGTTGGGGGGGGATGACATTGGGATGGGATGGAATGCTGAGGTTGGGGGGGGCAGGATGGAGTACAGGGGGAGAAAGGTCTGACAGGGGACAATGCGTGGAAGAAAGCAGCAAGTGGGAGGTAGGTGTAAGGAGGGAAGGAGATGGAAGGGAGGGAGTTCGGAGGGGGGGAGGTCTTTGGAGGGGGAAAGGCGTCCGGTGAGGAGGAATGTGTCTTGGAAGGGTCGGTGCAAGTGAGGAGGGAGATTGGAGGGGAGAAGGTGTCTGGAGAGAGGAAGGTGACTGAGGGCAGGAGGAAGTTAGAGGTGGGAGATGTCCAGGTGAATGTGCAAGGTAGGGGGCTGTGAAGTCAGTGACTGCATCCAGGGGAGCGATCTGAGGGTGAATGTGATAGGAGAGAATATGAGAGGGGGCAGAGCGAGTTGGAAGGGTGGTAGGGAGAGGATGCGTCAGTAGCAATAGAAGGGATGGAGAGGGTGATTGGTGGGGACTCAGAGATAGACACGGGGGTGGAAAAGAGGAGGTCAGGGAGGTCAATGTGAATGGGGGTGGGATTCTCAGGAAGGTAGGGAATGTGCACATTCCAGGACATCCTGGAAAGACAAGGGTTCAGGTCGGTAGGTGACGGTAGGGAGGTGGAAGGTGATGCAGAGGGAGTCAACACTGATGGGGGAAAGGACATGGATGACTAGGGAGGAGAAAGGATGGGGGATCTGATCAGAAACTTATCGATTACCATGGTTATCGAAATCGAAAGAGAGCCTCATGTTGTACGGGCACAGGCGCTACATGGGAGTGCAATGAGTGGGTGGATGGAGATGCAGGCCAGCTCAGATGGACAACTGAAAGAGAACACCAGCAGGCAGCACTGAAAATGCTTGGGGCAGTAAGATGAGAGGGATGGGTGAAGGCTCCACATCCGTGGGAGAGTGCTTGCACAAGGCTCCAAAACGCCCTGCCACACACGCACACACACACACACACTTCTCCCTCCAGAATCACTCATGGTCTGGCTGTGTGCTAGTAGGGAGGGGGGATGCAGTGGGAGGACTCGCGAAGCCTGTCAATGGAACTGAAAGACAAGATTATATATCATTCAGTGAAAGTGAGTATATTTTCAGATTATAAAGTAACAAAATGAGTTCACCAATGCAACCACTTGCGATCAGAATTTCTTAACTTTTCTAGGCCTACCGCTTCTTCTAGGTTCTTTCCCTGACATCTGCAGCAGGGGTGGATACAGCCTGTGCAATGGTTGGCCCTGTTGCCTCTGATGACTTCGGCATGCATCCTGTGAAATGCCGAGGCCCTTGCTTTAGCTGTCCTCCTGTGGACCAGCTGCTTCCTCTGCAGTGACAGAGGATGACGTTCAGGGGATCACAGGCAAAGGGGACTCGGTGAAAACAGACAGCTTCTGAGATACCTGAGTGAATGACCCAGGGCTGTCCAACTGCCA